>NC_133561.1:10177500-10487916 GCF_048773025.1 Camelus bactrianus
AATGAAACCCTTCACTGCACAGGGGCCAGAAAGATTTTAATAGCTAAATAAGTGGAATGGCTAAGGGACCAGAGGAAGGTGAAGCTGGTGAGAAAGCAGAAGGGGATTCGGGCTATTTTAGCATTTTTTAAATAACTGGCTTAAATTTGCTAACTTACCACCACAAACTCATAAGCATCCCTCATAAGTGTTTGGCCTTTTCAGATTTACTGAATATGTTGGTAATTTTGACCTTATTCTTAAAGTACAGGCTTATGTATCACAAGAAGGTAATCAAACATGAAATCCTTAGGCAGGCAAATATTCTCAATTACGAAGCCTTCATTTGTTAGGACGAATATACTTTCCCAATTATGAAAATAAATGTGGAAAAGACAGTGTGTTAATTTTTAATAAGTATGAGGTCACAACATGTTTTATTTTCATCTGAGAAAGGCTATGGGTTCTTTAGATCTATAACTCCTACTCTTTTTTTCTTTTAGCCTAATAGCTATGTACAAAAAATGATAAAGAAACTTGACTGGAAAAATATCAATTCATCATTTTAATATTTTATAACAATGCAATTGGTTTCATTATGTCTATGTATATCGTTCAAATTATTGCACAGAAAATGATTTTAAAGGGTTCCAATAAAATAGGAGACTCAAAAAGTTGAAAGAATTAAGGGTAAATCCAGATAATTATATTATTATATTCTCAAATATCTGGTTAATTCAAAATAAATATATTTTTAAAATTTCTTTACATATCTGGATAAATACTTTCACTCTATTTTAAATTTGGCAATTGTACTATTTTGCTCTTAGTTTTTAAAAAAGAAATACCTCTCTGTTCATCTACTTTGCCTAAAAGAAGTGCTAAGGAAAAGGCCTTCTGGAAGGTTGGCTTGGCTTCACCTGCAAACCTCCCCTGACACAGAAAGAAAAAATCTAAGAAGAAGTATGTAATGAAAACATACAAACATTTAAATAAAACTTTTATCCTTAATAAAACTCTTTGCACGTACCAGAAATCTTTGTATAAATATTTCATTTACATTTTCACAGCAACCCCTTATAAAATAGGCATTATTTTCCTTTTGTAATAGATGAGAAGTCTGAGGTTTCGTAGAATAAGCGTGTTTCTCAAGGAGGCATGGGGGCTCATAGCAGGTTTAGGATCGATTCCGCACATGGGATTTTCTTGACCATAACACTTACTGCCATTATGATTTAGATGCCTTAAGTAACAAATATTATTCATTTCTTTATTAAAAACGACTGTGAAAAGGTGAGTACGTACAATATACATGTGTGTCTGGATGTGTTATCTGTTTAAGCATGCCATCACCAGGAAACCAAGGCAGCTTTTCCACCACATCGCACAGTGGTAACCTACAGTTTCACACTTCATCCTTCAGAAGGTCCTTGGAGAATTGAATTCAATGAATGTTCCAAGGCCAGACACAGTCATAAAATTCCCCATCCTAGACTCTACCAGTATTATCTAACATTGGCTAAGAGAAAAACAAACAAACAAAAGCAAAATGATTTTCCTATGAACAAACTCATTGCATTTTATCATAGAAACACGAAAACATGACAGGTTTCTCTCTAATTGTAATTCAACAACATAATTGAAAAAAAGGAAAGCATTTAAAAAGTTCTTCCCTGCTGCATTTTCTGTTAATTTTTTTCATTATTTCAAATATTTATGAAACCTCAATTACTGGATTTAATTTGACAATGCATATTAGCACCTTAAAATTAGGATCAAAAGCATTATAAATTGTTTTTTATATTGGAATTTCTTTAAAAGCCAAATACATTGTGCAAATGGACAAGAACTGAACGAACCACATGGAAATCTTTTTTTTTTTCAGATGATGTAGAGCAATTTCTTCTGAATCACAAATAACAGGAAATAAACTTGGTCAGGTTAAGGGTACCAAACATATTGCACTAATACTACATTAAAACGGTGAGAATATTAAATTTATACATGCATTTTTATGTCAAAGATATTCTATTTTACCAAATGTGTTTTTTTTTTACCTTTTTATTTTCTTATTTAATAAGCAACCTGGAAAATGTTGAGGGTGGAACAGACCACATTCGAGACTGTAGAGTGTTATTTATCTTAGGAAACACTGAATGGTATTTCCCTGTGTGCACAAAAAGCAACGATATTAAATATGTAAGAGATGTGAAACAAACAGAATTCTTTTTCTAAAAACCAAGAGTTATCCTTAAGAAATGTTTCAGATGAAGAAAAAAAATGACTCTTTGGAAAACTGATTCTGGGTTTCTGCCAACAAAACATTAGAAATTGTAATTTTTTTTGTTTCAGTGAAATATTTGTTATAACATTGAGTTTTAGATAAAGAATATCTTTAAGTGACATATATATAGACACATATATATGCGATTTTGCTGAATTTTGTTGAAAATCTTATTATAATACAATGATAGGAAAATCTAGCTTTTAAGATTGATTCACAGATTTCTTAAATCAAGGACACATTAGAAGAATCATCAGCAAAAGGAGTTGACTCTGTAACAGCCTTCAGGATTGTGATATATAGTTCCAAAGCTATCAAATACTTGAATATGCAATCTCTGAAGGGTATAATGTATACTGTAATCGGTAAAAAAAAAAAATTCTAGAAATCAATTGAAGACCATGGGTTTTAACTTCTTGGCAGCACAAAGTTGACTTGTTCTAAATAAAGACACTGTTATTCAATCCCAGTGATTAGGGATGGATCATTGACTTGGGAAAAGCGTTTGCATACTGAGCACAGAATAAAGAAAATCATCAAGGTGAGGGGAAATAACTCTGTGCTGTACGTCAGGAACGAATCTAGAATGTGTGAGGCCGTGGAAGGGTAGGTTTTTAAAGTCCAGTTTTGTTTCCCTCTTCCCATCAGGGCATTGTGGCATTTGCTTTCTTAAGGCCAATGTCACCTACTATCTGCAGGAGACACGGATCGATAATCGTGTCCCCCTTGTTTAAAGTTACCAGAACATCAGGGGACAGAGTGGGACCCAAGTTAGCAGCCAGAACCACAATATGCAGTTTATATTTTTGAAAAAGCCTCGGTTTCAAGCTCCTAGGACGTGTTCTTTTGTTGCTTTTCCTTTTTTTTTTTTGAATGGAGAAGAAAAGCTGGCCTACTGCCATTCCTGCTTTTAAGAGTAAGTAACCATCAGAGGGTCTCAGCTATAAAGTACTTAATGGCAGTAAAGACCCCAGCTCAGCTCCACTGATAGATGATGTGAGCAGCTTGGAAAGCAACCAACCTCTGAAGTAAAACAGGAGGTGTGATCAAAAATAAGGAAGCAAAAATTAAACGGTAGAGCTGTTTTCCAAGGTAATATTTATACAATGCACTCTTCAATGAAGACAGAGTACATTAAAATGATAGGGCATTAGCAAAGATTGCCAAAACATATCTAAATCGAATGACTATTTCCCTTAGAAGAAGCTAAATCTGATTAATCAAGAAATATGCAGAAGAGTAAAATGTGATGTTTTGAAACTAAAGCATGTCATGCTGGTATGTAACAATTATGTACTAGTAATTGGGTTTTTAAAATTACACCAGTAATAAAAAGCACAGTTTTGTCAATCTTTTAACTACTAATGAAACATAGATACATATGATAGATTTCTGAAATGTGGATATCAAAAGCTGATATTAATGTAATTTTACATATTGTTCTTATGAATGTATCACATTAATGAAATTAAAATATTTTATTCTAATAGATGAGGCGAACTCAACTGCTTAATTGGTTAACATACTTGTAGGGGAGAAGTGTTACCGTAATATAGCAGTTATGGGCTTGCATTATTTTCACTTTTTAATCATAACTTCCTTAGTTGTCAAGTTCATTGTTAGGAAGAAAAACACGCACTCTAAATATGTCACTAAATTAGGCAAAATTGTACATACGTCTGCTAAACTGGTCAACTCACTTTCTGAAATTTCAGTAAAATGTAGATTCTATCCTTCACTAGACCTATGTGCCGTCTTGAAATTTATGTTGAATATAAAATCCTACTAGGTCTTAAATGAAATTTTATAAAAAGAAAAATCTCCCATCCTACTTGAAAGGCTCGCTGTGCAGAGAGTGAGTCACCACCACTTACTTCTTCCTTGATATTCATTGTCATCTGACAGTTAATGCATTCCCAGAATGTAAATTCACACACTCACCAGAGGGCCCAGAGCACAACCTTTGGCAGTGCAGGCTTGGACTCGGAAGGAATGTAAGCTCCAAGGAGCAAATCCGTAAGCTTGACAGCTGAGTTCTGAGGAATTGTGGATTAATACACCATCTAGATACAGTCCATAACTTGTGATAACACCTGGGAAGACAATAATTGGCTTTTAGTACGACTACTGGACAACAGCGAAGACTATCGTAAAGGAAGCAAGCCTTTCTTGACAGGATTGGTGAGTTCATGGAATCACAGCATTTGGTATTTCCCTTAGTCTAAACCCTGTCTCTTTCCAAAGGATAAAACAGGCTTTAAATTCTTCAATATCAAATTGTCCAGCTAATTAGTACAGAGATGGAAATAGAACACAAGAGTCCCAGCACAGGAGTCTTTCTACTGCATCATGTTAACTGCTGTCATTTGTGCTCCATATCAAAGATGAACAAATTAAATGCATTTATAATTTTTATTGCTTTCTAAAATGATATCCTAATCGATGTTCTCTAGCTTTAGAACGACCTTATTTGTGAATGCATTACGTGTGACTCAGGATGCATCAGGCGCTGATCTAAGCACCTGATGTGTGTGAACTCCTTTGTAACCCTCTCCTCTAAGCACTGCCATAACAGAGGAAGTACTATTATCACTATTTTATAGATGAGGAGATTCAGGCACAGATACCTTAGGTAGCTGGTTCAAGGTCACAAAGCTGGCAAGTATGGGAGTACGGATTGGAAGCGAGGCGGTCTAGCTCCAATGTCTACATTCTTAACCACAACACTGAAACGTCTAAACACAAAGCCTGTGCAAACTGCACAAAGGACATTCATGAGACACTCATGAATGGGTGAGAGAAGTTATGATTTGCTGGGTTTAATGATCAACTAAAATTTATTTCAGAAGGAAAGCTATATAGATTTCCATGAAATCAACTAACAGATTTGGAAGACTGAATGGCTGTTGAATATTATCATTTGATTCATCCCATCAAAATATTCAGTGAAAGGAAGTTAACGGATCTCTGTTCATGGGCAAACTAGCATCCTTACACTCATTAAACATTATACTGGGGGAAATAAAACTTTGCTTTCATGCTAAATTAGAAGGTTTCTCAAAGTAAAATTCATTTCACAGTGGCCTCTTGGGTGTGTCCTGAGGAATTATCTATTGTTTCTCTGTCAGACAGCCCTCCCTGAGGACAGATGTTGGGTGCTTCTCCCCAAGCTCACCGTAAATCTCCATCATAGCATGTACCCACTTCTCACATTATTAGTACTATTATTCCTTCCTTAATTGCCTGATATCCCCCACAATGGGCTACAGGACCCCCAAGACAATCTTGACCCCTCTTCACCTGTGTATTTCTAGAGCTTAGCACTATGCCTACAACATCATAGACACTTAAAAGATATTGACCAAATGAATAAATGACAGAACATGCGGCATAGTAATAATATCAGCATCCAAAACAGAGTGAAAATTCAAGATACAGGAAAAACAGACACCTAGAAGGCTGAAATATGAAAAGAGACTTGCTAAAAAGATGACATTATAGAATAGCTCAGAAACAGAAGATCTGGAGGAGGAATGAGTTTTGAATCCAAAGACTCTAGTGAAGTCAACGTTCGTCAAGGGAGTCCCTGATAACTGGCTTCCAGAAGGCCTGACTCTCAGCCTTATGAACACCAGATCTGGTCTTGTTCACGTCCTGAAAAAAGATGGAACCTCCATCCGTCATCACATCAGGGATGGCGTCACTTGTGGGATCACAGCACCAAGGGCCCTTCCCCAAGCATCCCTCTCTCCTGGGAGGGAGATGCTCACTTCTAGAACCTGTTCACAACAGTCCGATGGCACCATCCACTGTGCACTTAGGAAATGCTGCGCCTGTTTTCAGAATATCCCTTACAACGCTGCTTTTGGTTAAGAAATCAGTTCATGGCAAAAGAAGTGGGAATTGAGCTGACCCCATGGAAGTCACTCATCTAACAACAGACCTGATCGACCCACAGCCTGGGAGACAGCTGAGATGGCCTCTGGAAGCCCAAATCACGGCCTATGCTGAGTGATCACAGCCTGTGGGTCTGGGCTTCCTACAGGATGTTGCATCTGCTTTGATCTCAGGACCCGTATCTGATGCTGGTTTTTCTACAGTGAGAAAATGAGGGAATCAAGAGAAGGGAGTAAGAGTGTTTCCTCTCACTATTACACTCAACACACGACACTAACTATCCCCACAAAGAGGAATGCTTATACGTGGGGTGTAACCGAGGCACGACCATATTAGAAATTGAGAATATGACCTGGTAATTTGGGATCCTCGTGGAACTATATCAACAGGTAAAGAAAAAAGGTGCTATGTGGACGGAGAAGTTAGCTTCCTTCCGCATACTGACACCCTGGGCTTTCTCAAGGGCATCCTGGGATCTGACCAGGTCCAATCATATTAAGTACTGAAAGTCTAAAGCAACCCAGGCCACCATCACTAAGGACACAAGACCTTTTAGATATAAAATTTTGGTTGCCTCACGAGCTCAAGAATCCCAAACAGATGGGCAACTGGCTGAGAGCAAAGGGAAGAAGTTGCAAATATAACCTATGGCCTTAACAGTTATAGAAACAAGAATTGTAGATGTTATTTTTAATTTCCTGCTTGTTACGGAGAGATCTGTCTATAACAACTAATTTTCCCTCCTCTTTTTCCCTGTTGATTTATATAAAGTTAGTGGGTGTTAATTTATTAGTTTAGTTTTTAAGTTGCAGCATATCTAGGTAGGTTGTATATGAACTAAAAGGGGAACTGATACCACCCAGATATGAACATGGGGACAGAGGGTAAGAGCACCTTCACTTGCCCGAGGCAGAGTAGTGGAAGCATGCAGTGATCGCCGTCAGTTGTGGAAGGTAATGGGAGGGATTCCAGTGCACATGGATGCTGAATAACTCAGCTGGTTATTTATCCAGTTCATCTGATCACAGCCCCACCTCCACACTTCCACAGTTTTCTCTTGCACGCTGAGCCTCAGAGCCAACACTACATTGCTAGATCTCTTGCTGGTGGACTTTCTATTGCCTCACCAATAGGAGGCATTGCTGGGAGGGCTGAAGCAGGAAGAAAGGGAACGTCCAGCTTCTGGCTCTGAGAGCTGTGGCCTTTGTTGACCGTCCCTACACAGCCCCGCAGGAGCAGCACCCAGCAGTCCAGGCAGCACAAGTGCCTCTTCTGCACAGTGCGACCTCAGCTCCGACTGGGGCAGCATCTCTTGACGGTTCAAGCATCCAGTTCAAATTAGCAGATCCAGCAGCAAACAGCAGCTGAGGCAGGTTTGCAGCTCCCGCCCAGGGAAGTTCACCAGCTTGGCGGCAATCACCCTTTTCGTTCTTTTAATCTGTCTCCTTCTCCCTTTTTGCTTCTTCCTGTCCTTCCAACGGTCTTGTAACCAACTCCTTGTATTAAATATAGTCTGTCTCGAATACCTAGCACATTTTCTGTTTGACCTATCAGTTCTTGCTCAATACATCCTTTAGGATTAAGCTTTTTTTAATTTAAATGAGCTAATCCTTTAATAAAGCTACTGCTATGACCCATTTTCCTTTTCGAAGAAAACTATGTACCGTGTATCTTTCCAAAAGCAGGTCCACTTCTCTTATTCTCAAATTTTTGAGAGTCCTCATTTTACTATCAGGTACCACTCATGGTGCCACAAAAAAAAGTGTGGCTACCAGCATCCATTCTCCTTTATTCTAATATGACTACTCATGGAAACTCAAAGAATACCAATAGAGAGCATTTGATTTAATGCCATTTAGTACTTGACACACAAAAGCACAGATGAATTAAAACTAAGAAATGAAAGATACATAGAGAATAACCAACTAGTATACGGAAAGTTTAAGAGGAAGAAAAATAGACAAAATCCCAGGAATAATAAAGACAAGAAATTATTATATGCCAGGCACTCAGCTAAGCATTACTGTAGGCAGTGTGCGCACAACGTGTGAAGAACTGACGTTACTGCACTCACGGGCAAATCGCAGGCTGAGAAGCTCTTAAAGAAACTTTAAGACCCCCTGAAATGTTCTCTTTTCAACACTGAAGTAGAAAGTACCCAAATCAACATTTCCCTTTTCTTACATAAATTAGGGAGCAAAAATTTCTTTTCTGCTAGGATTATGTGCATAGTATCTCATTTATCTGACATACTGGGAAATGAGATACTTTATAGAAGTTAATTTTCATTATAACTAAATCTTCTCCCTTAAGTGCCAACTTTAAAAATCTTAAGCGTTTGTGAAGGAAATCTTTCCAGCCGGCACCACACACTTACCCGTATCTTCACAAAGACAGTAATGAATACGACTGAATCACTCTGCGATGACTCACACTGTGCACTGCGGACATCAGAGACGACATTCTCTAATTCAGCAAAACCCTCCAGGACTGAGGAGACACAGGATCCCTACCCAGCTCTTCTTCTTAACGTCACTCAGTAAAAGCTACATTTTCTCAATTCTTGCGTCTACTTTTTGAGCTTTTTTTTTCTTCTCCACTCTCCTTCAATGACAGTCTCTCAAAAGTAACTTCTTTGTTTTGCCTACCCGACTCTAGCAAGTCACCCCCTAGCAGAATCTGCTGAGAAACTAGATAACCATGACATTTGGAACTGTGGATAAGGAAATAATAGACAGTTAGTGAGAGAAAGGCTCAGAGTGAGATGCATACATGGCACACGAGCTGGGAATGGCATTAAGTGAAATGTATGACAGTAAATTCAATTGCTCAGACACATCTAGGGTGCATCTGAATGGAGAGGTAGATGAGATTGAAGTCCAGCCTCAGTGCAGGTGAGGTCACACGCACACAGATATCCAGCATTCTATAGATAACCCCAATATTTGACAGCATTTGTAGGAAGGGCTAAAAGATCGGTTGTAGAACCAAATTGTACAACCAGATGCTACACTGGGAAAGTGCAAGCTGCCCTTTGATATCTGCTGGACACTCTTCTCTACTTCATCCACCACACCAGCTCCACCCTGGATCCTGGAGACCTCGCATTCCAGAATGATCTTTATCCATCTCCATATCCATGGCTGTCTTGTCCATTTTGCCATCATCTCATATCTGAGAATAACAGCCACCTAAGTGTTTTGATGCATTCTTCATGGTCCCATAAATCTCATTCTTCATAATACAGCCAGAAGAGCAGTTTTCAAAATTCATATCTGATCATACCACGAGCAATCAGTGATCAATCAGGCCTTCGCCAAGTACTAGCAAGAGGAGCTCCCCATCTCAGAATCAGGAAGCTGGGTTCAATGTAAGAATGCTGTGAGGATGAAATGGACTAGCGATGCTGGCCTCTCTGGCTTTTCTGCCTTTTGTTCCAAGTCTTAGCAGTCAATCACCAGACCTCAGGTCAGGCCGAAGTGGGATACCATTGTGGTTTAGAGCTGGTGTCCACATATGCTTTCTCCAAAAAAGCCTAGGATAAGGCATTTCCTTGGGTCTGGTTTGGGGCAAAGTTATTAACTATAAAATCTTGAGTTGAGGACACACAGTCAAACTTCTTGATAAATAGAGACCACTCCATTTCTTATCAAGATAGTCAAGCAGACATCAAAACTTGTTTTCCATTAGCAAATGTTGTGATATAAAATTAGTATGATATGAAACATTGTATAATTCAGTTCCAAAAATATACATTAATAAGTCTAAAACATCTATTAACACAGCAACAATGTTTATTGACCTCAGAGTCCCAAAGAGAGCTACAAAAATGAGTGAATGTAATCTAGAGGAAGCTTTAAAGAAGACGCCTTCCTTCTTTGACTAGCGTACAGGATGTGTATGAATAGCTTTGGGAAGAGGAAAATGCTAAGTTCTTAGAACATCATGTAAAGTACTTCTGAAATTATAAAACACTTTGTTATTAAAAAATACTGAACACTTATACTTCGAGTCAGAAAATAGGCTTCATGCTTTCTATAAATTATTTCTGCTAACTTTGACTAGACCAAGAAATTAGAACTGTTATTCCCTTATTATGGAGATGAGGGAATACAGTCTTGGAGGGGCTAAATTAATTTCCAAGGTCACACAAGGATAAATTCGGGGGTGGGATCTGACAATCTCATCCCACTGCTGCCTCTACCCCTGTTATCCACTTCTAGCCTGATTTTCTTTTCTAAAATAGGTAGGAATTCCACTCAAATTAGGAACTGATGAACATGCTCTAGCCCTAAACACAATTAGCATAAGCCTATGGAAAAATTAGCACATATTTATTTAAAGTCGGTTATCTGAAAGGTACTATGCTTGGTCCTTTGGGGGACAGAAAGAATAAGAAATAATATCTATTTTTATGGAAGTAAGAAAAGGTTTAAACGCAGATCTAATTAAATAACAATCCAAGAGTTAAGAGTGATCAGCACTGCAAAACCTTTCTGTTCAACAAATGGTATAAACTGTAAGTACAGAAGATTATTTCCTGCAGGAAATAATCACTCTGGCTAAAATGAGTCCTAAAAGCTTTTTAGAGCAGCCAGGTCTTCGATGCAAGGAAGCTAGGTCTTCCGTAAGTTCTTCCATAAATGGTAAAATGTGAAAAGACAATGACTCAGGAAGATGTCCCTGGTAGGGAAGTGACAATTACCAACGTGTGGAAGCAAGCACATGCAAGGTCTAGTAAAGCCACCCTGAAACCACTATGTTGCTGTCGTCATCGTAACTGGTTAGAGTCTAAGAGAAAATAAGCATTCAAAGGGAGGTTGGGGCCCTGAATACCACCCCAAGAAGTTGTAATTTTACTATGCATCGGAGAATCACTGACATTTTTCTGTACTGACTAGGGGCATCATGGAAGCCTTATTTAGAAAAATAAATCTAGAATCACACATACGATAGACTAGGGTAGGGAAGACCATACAGGTAGGGAGAAGTGGGCCAGCTGAAAACATCAACAAGGAAAAATAATGTTAAGGTCACACTTTGCTGAATGCACGGTAACTGGCTGTGACTGAGGCAGGGACTGGGTTTTGCTACAGTTTAGCAGTTGTGTGGACCACATTCTAAGAGAGAAAACATTTTTAACAGTTTTATACTCAACTGACCTTTATCCACACAGGTTTGAACTTCACAGATCCACTTACATGTAGATTTTTTTCCAACAAATACAGTGCTATTCAATCTGAGGTTGGTTGAATCTGCAGAGGTAGAACTGCAGACAGGGAGGGCTGACTAGAGGATTTGAGTCTCCCTGGAACCACTTCCTCATGGATACTAAGGGAGGACTGTATGTGGATTTTCTCCTGCACGGGGAGTCAGTGCTCCTAAACTCCACGTTGTTCAAGGCTCAACTGTACTTTCTCTTTAATAAACAAACTTAAGTGCCTGGAAATGGGTTGTGTTACTGAACATGGTATAACAGGGTTACCAGTCAGCAGAGAGAAGTGTCTGTCTTTATCAGTGATGGTCTGTGAAATTCTCAGTAAAGAAGCTCATAAAAACCTGCTACCAAAGAACTAACTTGCCTCTATACTAATGGTTTTGAGGGGATTGTTTTTCCTTTTTTTTTTTTTGAGGATTAAAAAAGAAAGTCATTTATCTGCATTGTATCTTGACTGTATCAATGCCAAAATCTTTGTTGTGATAGTGTAGTAAAGTTTTGGAAGATGCTGCTATTGGGGGAAACTGGACAAAGGGTATGTGGGACCTCACTGCATCGTTTCTTACAACTGTATGTGAATCTGTAATAATCTCCAAACATAACATTTAATTAAAATACAAAACAAAAAACTATTATGTAAGGAAGTACGGCAGAGAGGCAAACCCTTGAAAGTCAAAGGAATTTGATGCTGAAAAAAATAACAACCATATTAATGATTTAATCAGATGGTTTGGTCCTCAGGAAATACCCTTAAAAGCAAAAGGACCTTAAATTTCCCTTTATAGATGAGAGAAACAGGTTTGAGAGAGGTTTGCTAACTTGACCAAAGACACACACCTAGAACATGACCAAGCTATGGGTTGGTACTGAAGGATTCAGGCTCTGCAGTGCATTGAACAGTGTACTCTCCAGCTTCTGTGCACTTTTTTAAAAATCTTTTAAAAACTATGTAATAAAATATAATATAAAAATATATTTTTTAAAAAATTAAAAAGTAAAACTTCTATAACCATCACCAAGGTTAAAAAGTAGAATTTTGCCAGTATCCCACAAATCTCTGAGCCCTTCATAATTCTAAATCTTTCTTCCCACCACAGACGACTAGGTTGACTTTTTAAGACCCATTTCCTTGTTTTTCTACCTAGGAATGCCAAAACAAAGTGTAACAAAATGGAGGTTTTGTCTGTTTTCTTATTTACTTTTGCCATCTTCAGAATGAAGGAAGGCATTTTACATTTAAGTCTGCAACTGGTACCCCAAATTCTGTGTGTTAAGTGGAGATTAAATGAGATTGAGGAATCAGTCAGGGTCTCAGGAGAAACCCGACAGCAGCTCAAATGGACAATTGAGGATTTAGTGAAGGGTCTATTCACAAAGATGGGGTAGAGCTCATGAAAAGCACCAAGTGATAATAACAAATCCCTAGCTGGTAATAGTCAGGACTCCTGGGGCCTAGTAAGCATCCTTAAATTTGCAGTGGAAAGGATGAGAACAGATTCAGGAAGCTGGAGAAAGAGCTGGAGTTACAGAGAAGGGCCAATGGACAGGAGCTGGAGCCTTGCGTGGAGAAGGCAGCCCTGGAGCCCTGAGCCTGGCAGACAATTCAAGACTCCATTCTCCTCCCACCCTCTCATCTCTTGTTGCTGCTGCCTGTGGACAAACCAAAAGCCAGAGAGAGAGCAGAAGCCCACTGATGCTGTAAGTAAAGGGCAGCCTTGCAGGATACAGGGCTGAGTGGGGGAGAGTCGAGAGAGACTGAAGAGAAATACCCAATGTAAAAAAAATATGGAAAATTATCCTACTATATTGTACTGTACTGTGTTTCTTTGTGCTTTTCTCTCGCTTATTCTCTTCTGCTAATAATCAAGACGATAGCTCTAATAAAATCAAACAATATTACGCTATGTGGTCAGGGGGATCAGGTTATTTAATCCAGCTCTAGAAATTCAGTTCTTTGGTGGCTAAGCCACACAATGGATACTTAACTCTCACTGGCTCTCTATCATAAGCATTTTGAAGTTTATCACCTTTCTCTTCCCATAATGGTAGAATTTTTAAGGTGTTTAATTTTCACAGGGAAGCTGAATCACAACTGTCCATAAAGCACCTCCACTGGGGTATATATCTTTGAGCCTCTTCATCATGTTGTGTCAAATTGGATTTCCTAGGGTGCTCAATAGGTTGTCATACCTAACCAAGGAAACTCAATACAAGTACAGTGCAACGTAAATGTAATACAAGGTATCTCTATTTACACTGAAGAATTCTGTTTACTGTAAGAATTAAACAACAATGCTTTAGCGTGTCATAAAAAATAACATGCACAGTGAATATAGATGCTCCAAACAAATTTGTTTGCTTTTTTTTCCCCCAGTGCAGTGTGGCAATATGAATACCAACTGGGGTTTCCCCCCAAGGTCCGGATGATGATTGAATGTGGCAGGTATCTCCCTGTGTGAATACGTGATCCTTCAATTAAAAAGGAAAAGAGAGAACAGCTTTCACCATGTGGAAGAACGCCTTATTACAGTTGTGCTCTCCTAAAAATGGAATCAACGGAATCTAAAAAAGATTGTGCTTGGGAAATTCTACCTGACAAACTGACTGGAGGTGTTTCATAAAAGTTACACAAGGTTTGCTCAAAACTGTCAAGCGGTTTTCCTAAGTGACTCACTAAATTCTATAATCCATTGCTCCTATTAAATCTGAGCATTTCCAGGAAAGAAAATTAAAAAAAGCATTTCCAAAATTCATTTTGACTGTTTTTTTTTTTTAAGTTATTTCAAAGTAAAAAGTTAAAAAATAGGCATTCCTTTAAAACCAGAGAAAAATCAGGACAGAGATCTTAGAAATTTTGAATACTGGAACTGAGAATGAGACACAACTAGAAAAAGTATCTGAATTTTTTTTCTTTTTTTCCACAGGGCTAGATGGAATTCTGTATCATGAGCAATTCTACACAAAGTAGAGGCAGAAGAGTACAGTGAAGAAAATCATGCATTTTTGCGTTACACCTCGTTTTGTGTTACATTCCTACTTAACTAGCTGTCTTGCCTAGAGTAATTAAGTTGCTTAATACTTATAAATTTGAGTTTCCACATCTGAATGTTAGAATAACAATACCTATTTCATGGGCTAGTTCTGAGAATCACAGTCCCTGGCACATAGTTAAGTTGCAGCTCTTACTATTGCTATTATTATCAGTGTTAGCAGAACATCACATACTTCTTTCTTTGCACAGGTAGAACACCTAATGAGTATCTATACATACACCTTCACATATATATAGTCTAAAACTTTATTGCTCTATATCCTGTCTTAATGCAAAGGACAGCATGTACAGAAACGTACACGCCTCCAGTTATTTGGCGTCTTTACCACCCAGGCTTAAAATGACATATATCCTTAAAGAATTGAACTAAGAGTTCTTTCAAGAATGTTCTATCGTCTTCACGGTCCTATGGATAAGTCTGCAGAAACAATCAACTTCCTAAATGTTTCCTATTCTTATTGTCATTATTGGCACTTCCTTGGTCCCTGTGCATGTATACATTCTCACAAAGCTGGGTCAACACAAAAAAGCTGAATCAGGAAAATGTTCTCACAGGCTCCTCAAGTGCTCTTTCCTTTCTCAAGGAGCCTGTGGGGCCCTGGTCTAAGAGTGCCCAGCTCTCACGCTCTCTACTCTTACTATGCCTGTCTTGACATTAGCAAACCCTGACGGCAGCAACAACAAAGCCCTTCCCACTGACGTGTGCAAAGCAGACCCAGCTTTGCACTGTCTCTCTTTAGAACATCTACAAATTACCAGGCTGAGAAAATCTTGTGCCAAATGCCTGGGTCTCGAGGTGCATATTTTGAGACTTCAGCAGGCCAGGAGGGAGAAGCCTTTCCACGGCCTTTGAAATCGTCCTATCTGCATTACACAATAATAAATGCGCTATAAATGTGCATTTGTGTGTCCTGTATGACTGCATGTGCTTATCACCTCAACACAATTACCATTTTATTACTGTCCCCAGCATCAGTAAGTATGAATCCACGTCACACCTGTTTACTACCCATCTCCTCCGTGACCAGCATCCTGACAAATGCTGGGACTAGAATAGCAAACCAGGCACACAGAATCCCTGCCCTCATGTGGGTCACAGTCTAACAGGGAAACTCTGAGGTCAATTTACTTAAATAGTGATAGTGGAGAGTTATAAGACATTCTAAGTATTAATGAAGAATAGACTGAAACTTTATGCTATACACCAGAAATTGATACAATGTTGTAAACTGACTTAATAAAAGTAGCATGTAAAAAAAAAAAAAGACAGACAAATCAGTGAGATCTTTTGCCTACAACATGGAGAACATAGAAAAAATATGCAATAAACAATTATTAGACCCTTGATAATATGAAATGTGGTGCATTCTTTACGATTCTACCCAAACTCATCATATTTGAATGAAAGTATCAGCCTTGAAATAAAATTTACAAAAATAAAGGATAAGAATTTCATATTTTACAGTTTTAGTTAACATTTTATATATTTAGTTAGAGTATATATTATTCTAATTAGTTTAAAACATTACTAAATGTTATGCTGCACAATCAGGTATAAGTTTGGTGTAGTCAGGTATCTATGTTGATTTTTCCAAAGCGGGCCTCAAGTGGGAGGAATAAATATATTTCCAGATTCTAATGCCAAGGCTTCTAAAAGGGGATATGGCTCATGAGAATTTGGAAGCTCTCATAAGTGTAGTTCTAATTATGCAATTGTAATTTACACAGTACACGTCACACACTTAGCAGACAGTAATGCTTTGTGTTCCTTCTCATTGAAGGCTAATGGTATTACAAAGGAAGAGTTAAGGTCCTACAGAATAAAGGGTTCTTAACCACCTCAGACCTAAAAGTAGCTCTTTTCTGAAGTTTTAAAATCCTGCCTAAAATTGCAGCCTGCAAAGAACACCTTTGCCAGAAGGAACGCAGATGTAAAGGGCTCTGGGTAGAGAAACAGAGCTGGAGTGTCACACCACCATTTTTGTGGATGTATGAAGCAAGGGACAGGGAAACAAGCAGCACGTTTGAAGGAAGCAAAGCCTTAGGTGTGAATCAAGTGATCATGATCCAGTACTTAGAGGCTCAACTTGGCAGTCTAAAGCAATTCAGAGGAAGCCCCATTCTTTACAATAGCAAAATCACGGAAATTTAAATGTCCATCAATAAAAGGCAATAAGCTGTGGTTTCATTCAGTGGGATTCAATACTGTCTTTCGAAAGAATGAAGTTTAGCTACACTTAACTGCCATGGAAAGACGTTTCCACCATGTTGCTTGGTGAGAAAAGGACAAATGGGTGTGAGCTCACTCTTGTTTAACAAATGTATATTGTACACATATATCTTTATCTGATTATCCTTTAACATTTTTGCTTGTTTCAAACTAACACAGTCCTTAATCTTAATTTTTTTCTTTCTGGTTTTAAAGTTTATTGCATTTTATTCCATCCTCCCTACATCATTCTTTTTTATTGTGGTGCAAAACATGCAACATAAAATTGCCCATCTTAAGCATTTTAAACATACAGCACAGTAGTGTTGACTAGAGGCACTTTGTTAGGTAAGATCCCCAGAACTTTCTCATCTTGCAAAACTGAAATGTTATATCCACCGAACACCAGCCCCCATTCCCTGGAAACCACATTCTACTTTCCGTCTCTATGTGTTTGACTGCTTTAGATGCCTCATATAAATGGGATCACGCAGTATTTGTCTTGCTGAGACTGGTTTATTTCACTTAGCATAATATTCTCAAGGTTCATCCATGTTGTAGCATATGGCAATTTCCTCATTTTTTTAAGGTGGAATGATATTCCATCATAAACACATGTGGCATTTTCTATTATCCATTCATTTGTCCATGGGCATTTGGGTTGCTTCCATCTCTTGGCTATCGTGGCTAGCTCTGCAGTGAACATGGCTGCACAAACATCTCTTCAAAATCCTGTTGTCAATTCTTTTGGATAAATACCCAGAAATGGGACTGTTGGATCATACAGTAATTCTGTTTTCAATATTTTGAAATTTTTTTCAAGCTGTTTCCCATAATGGCTGCACCATTTTGTATTTCCACCAACAGTACACAAGGTTCTGATTTCTCTATGTCCTCACCAGTATGTGTTGTTTTCCGTGATTATGTTCTCTTTTGATATTGGTAATCAATGCGTTTTTAATCGAGCACCGATTATGAGTCAGGAACTCTTCTTAGAGCTGCTGGCACACAGCTGAACAAGAGGTGATGGAACAGGAAAAAGTTCTCTGAGCACATGAAGCACGTCCCCAAGCAAAAAGCAAGCTCCCTTGCACGAGCTGCGGACAGGTGCAGGATGGGGAGCAGAGAAGAAAAGGGAACCCGGAGAATAAGAGGCCTTTCTTCTAGCCCCTGGGTAAGGATTATCACCAGGCTTGAATGAGTAGGAGCTGACTGTTTACATCAGAACCAGTTATAAAGCAGAGGGCCTGTTTCCTAGGCCACCTTGGCTAACTAAAGGTTACCAATTACTTGATAGGTAACAACTGGACATTTACATAAGAACCTTCTCTGCCTTTGACGTTCTGTCACATTTGGCATGCCTTTGGAAGTATTTCTTATCACAGAAAGGGGGCTTACTGTTTCTCAACTTTTTTTTTTTTCATGTTTATTAAGTCCTAGTGAAATACTCCATTTAGGTATATAACTGACTAACGGAGTCAAGATTTGGGAGCCTAGAGTGTGTGAAACCAGGCAATCAGCACCTGTTACAGAACATGACAGCCTAAGTGTGTGTGTCTCTCTGCATCGTCCACATCTTAGTGACAAGCAGAGGGAAGACACCCCCACATCCTCAGTCGTTTCCTCTCCACACACTTGGTGCCTTGTGCACACGCCTACCGTGTGATTATTTGTTCACATGGGTATCTCACTCAAGGAACTCTCTGATCCTCTTAAGATCAAGGATTGGGTAAATTCATCTTGGAATCATCAGAATGATGGCTCCTAGTAGGTCATCAAAATAGGTATTTTGAGTGGACAGATTTAACTTTTTAGGGCACAAGGAGGCTCTTGAAGGTATCTGGGTGAGAAATATCGGTTGCCTTTGTCAGAAGAGTACAGCTGTGGTTGGGGGAGGGGGGTCATGTGGAAAGAGTAATCAAGGGTGAAGAAGAGCTGAACTCAAGAGTACCTCCCAGGTTTCTGGCGGGTGTAACTCGGTGGTGCCAATCATGGGGCGAGGAAAACAGCAGAGAGGACGTGTAGAGGGGACATGCTGAGTTTGAAACATAACATAAATCCATGTGGAAGTCTCCTGAAGGGGTCCTAACGAGAGAGGTCTCCCCGGAGGTGGGATTTAATACTCATCAGCATTTTGATGATAACCAAGTCAGCGGGATACTCTGCCTACTCACTCAGGTGTTTTGGTGGAGCACTAGAATCTACTTCTTTAATCAGTGCCCCCGAGATGCTCCTAATAATCAGATATGTTTGAGAAACACGATTGAAAACCATTTGAAAGGGTTTCTTTACATAAGGCAGAAACCTGTTTTATTTTCCAATTGTATTACTCTTCTGCAGCATGTTCAGAAATTAAAAAGCAGCCACCATTCAGCTTAGTCTGTAATATGGGCCTATTTGGGTGACATTGGAGAAAATTAAGAAATCTTAATTTAATGCAAAATCCAAACTCCTAAAAGAAAAACCTAGTCCCAGGCTCCACACAGGTACACAGATATATTTCAGGAACAAATACACTTCAGAAAAATATATTTTAGGATCTGGCCTGTAACTACTTCTACTCTCTGTTGGGATCATTGGAGAGCCAGGGCTCTATAGTAGATATGCCACTGATCAAATGAAATTTTCACAAGAAACAACTAAATGAACTATTAATTAGGTACCAATAGCAAGCATTAGCCTCCGTGAAGGAAAAGAGAAATAAGTGATTTCTGGTCCTTATCATGTGGTTGGCATGTTCGACATGTACCCGAATAAATCTGAGCCTAGGGTGAATGAAGTACCTGGCATGATGAAGGCACAGAAAGAGGATTTAGGGTCAACAGAACAGGGAAAGCTTGACTGCTACTCAGAGAAGAGTGAAACGATTTCATAAAATAAGAGGCTTCCATTTAGCCCTGAGGAATGAGTGAGATTTCTACAGGTGAAGATGGAGAGACAGCAGGAATCATTCACTGCAATTTTATAATACGAGAAAACTGGGGTTCATGAAAGTTAGTAAATTTTCCAAAGTAACAGCTACTATTCATCAGAGACAAGGTTTGACCTTAGGTCTATTTGACTCTACGCCTACGTCTTTCAGCCCTACACTAAACCAGAAGGAGCCCAGGTGGCTAGGAAGGAAAGTGTGTTACAAGGCTAGGTAAATGCAGGCGGAATCACAAGTTGGGAGTGACCTGAGCACCTGACTGAAGAATTTGGACTTTACCCTTTGGGTTTTTAGGGGGAAGCATGGGAACTCTGAAAAACAGATGAAGTGATAAGATGTTCCCCAACAATCATCTCTAGACGATGGACAATAGAAAGCAAAAAATGGAGAATTTGGGAAAAGTGGAGAGAGAAGTAGTGCAGAGAAGAAAAATTTTTAATGAAAACTATGACTTTAAAAATGTCTAACCACTTCCCCGCAACAAAAATTCTGAAAATTCGCATGTGATTAAACAGAAGACTTTAGAATAAATGAATGTATTAATACCAATCTTCTAAATCTCCCAAACTCTTACTGTTCAATGAATATATTTTAAAATTGCTTTCAAATGTACAAAACATAATACACAAAGATTCTCTGAAAAGTCCAGAGTCAAAAGTATTTCTCTAGCAGCCCAGGATCTCGGGTGCCACCGAAGTTACAACTACCGACGGGATGAAGTGGGGTGCTCCACCACGCAAATCATCTAACACCGTTAACATCAATCCAGCTGGATTAAATCAGTAACATTTTCATTGCCACCTATGGACTAGATTTCTTTGTGGAACACAAAGTATGACAAGATTTTTGACTATTTAGTAAGTATCAAATAGACATCCATTTATTTTTTATTAGGAAATTTGTAATAGTACAGGAATGACTTCAATAGCAGAGATAATCACTCACTCTAATTATTAGAGCTCTCTCCATTACCTCAAATATATCTCGTGCATTTGCCAAAAGTTTAATTAAAATGAGATGACTGGAATAATTAATAACCTAGTAAACATAAGATAAACTAATAAAAATGTAATTTTTTTCTTTCATTCTTTCTGTCTATGCTAAAAAGGCCATTTCAGTGTTCAGTAATGAGTTACTTAAAACAGTTTCAATGATATTAAAAGTCTTCTTGATATCTGTGTTAAAGAGGAACTAAATTTGATGGTATGTAAGCTCTACCAGTATGAAACAATGGTACTATATTGCATGGAACTTAAAGACATTTCCAATAAATGAATAAATCAATTTCTACCCCAAGAAATTACAAATTCTTTATGGTAAGACTTTATTTTAGGAAACTTTAACTGGCTAACTTAATTCTCTAAACTATGCAGAGACATATATATATCATTTAGAAATATACACAGTCCATTTCAAGTTAAACAAGTATAAATGTATATATATTTAATGCATGCATGCATTGTTTAAAAACTGCATGTTGAAATATTTATAAATAATATATTAAGAAATATAGAGTTCCAAGTGGTGTCTTTTAAGATAAACTTATTTAATCAAAAGCCTTTTGAAATACAATATGTGGATGAACTTTCTACCTCCCTACTTCTCTAACAAAAGAATTCAGGACAGTCAAAAACAGAAAGTCATTGGAAATATAATGTCACTCTTACAAGGGCATTATTTGGGAATCCTGTTTGTTCTCTTCACCTCTCCTGGAACATATTAAACAATAAGATGCAGTACATAAGAACTATCAAAAGGGAGCACTTTTGAGCCACCGAAATTGTGTGTTAGCCTAAAAACCACAATCTCCTAACTGCAGACAATGATACTATCTCAGGTATTTTATGTGCTAAAATGATCATTAAAAATTAAGTACCACATATAAGCTGCCATTTAGAATATTAATTTACCTTTGCTAATCATCTTTTTAACTTGAGGCTAAAAGAGTTCACTTACCATTCGGATAGTCAGGCTCAGTCCAGGAGATGTTAAAGGAGTGAGGTGAATGGGAGTGCACTCTGGGGGCGGGCACGCCTTCCGGGGCCCTCTCCTCTGTCAGGGCCTGGCTGGCCTCACTCACTGTGCACCCGCCCCCCGTGCAAGCCTGAGCAGGGAGGCAAAACACACAAAAAACACGTTTCACTCCAGGTCCCCAAAGTTTACATGAGCACGAAAGAAAGAGAATTCACCATAAGGGTTCCATGTTCTTTGAAATGAAGCTCTCCTCACCCCCCGCCCCCAGTAAATTTGTTTCAGTGCTGAGGTTTGCCATCTAATTAGTTTCCTTTTTAGGGCACGGGACGGCCATCGCCAATAATTAAACAACAACCCAGGATGTAAAAATGTGGGAATTATAAATAGATCCTGAGTCAGAGCCCAGAGATGGGGCATACATTAACTGTGTGAAGCGTCCTGATGAAATTAATCTGGCGCAAAGATTCCTAGAATGAAACACACGTGCGCGTGCATGAGAAAAGTGCTAAAAGACTGAAGGCTACTTCAGGATAAAACGAGTGATTTCTAGAGAAAAATGTACAGAAAGCAGAACTGCTTTTTATTTACCATAAAGTGAGTAATATGTTTAAAGTATAATACAATGTGAAATGGAATAAAAAACACCACTTCTCATAAATCAACAAAGCACTCGTTGAGTGACTGTTTGATGGCTTAAAGGCTCAAGTCATTTACTCATGCACCAGAGTAAATGGGCCTCACTGCATGATGCACGGCCAACAAACTTAAAATGATCATTGGACCCCTCCGATTCCCTAATGAGCTATCACTAACGCTAGAAATGGCAGCATGAGTGTTAAACACGTTCAGAACCTTTGTGTGCACTTCCATCATCAATGGCAAATAATTCCAAAATAAATGTTTACGTGTGTTAGGAAAAGTTTGTCCCTGCCTGACTTTTTGGATAAGCATTTCTGCAGGAAATTGAGACATACACAAAGTTTTTCCAGCTTCTATCTGCCAGTAAGTATTAGCAATTAAGCTAACACAGAGATTTGAAAACTACACTTAAACTCTTTAAATTACACAGAGATTTGAAAACTACACTTAAACTCTTTAAATTACAACTATCATTTACACAATAAAATGTAAAAATCCTGCAAAAAGCACTAAATTTTACCAAGAGCAGTAAGAAAAGGAAGCAAACATCATTGGAAAATGTAAAAAGCAGGTAGTTATGCAGTCCATTTTGAAGGTAGACGTTACTAATATTAAAAAATTTTAAAAACACCTCTCTATTTCTTTTGGCCTGCACCTGGCTTTTCAGTCTGATATTGAAGGAATGACCTTTTGATACTTAGAGCAATTGGTATTCTTTTTCCTAAAGACAGGAGAAAACTGACTGACTTTAAAGGCTATTTTCTTACATTGAAAGTATACTTACTACCTGTAAGGTTGTTGCAAATTCTTTGCTGTAAGTATAGGTAACAAGAAATGGTCAGTAGACACGGAGATTAATCGCACATCTTTTATTGTAAGAACACAACAGTAGCCTATGTCTTCAAGATAATTTCTCAGCGTAAGCAAGTTTCAGACGGGTTAAAGCTGCGGCCTGGGCATGCAACTGCATTAAGATTGGGGACCTAATTAACCTCTGTGGGCTTCCTCTAATTCTCAGCTGTGGCGTGTGCATACAGATGTAAGAGACAACCCGTATTCCTCCTGAGAACAGAATCTTCGCAAATAAAGAGAAATCAATGGAGCTTGGGGCCAAACCCTGAGTCGAAGCTCTAGGACATGTCGCTATTAACCTAAAAAATAACTACCTGAACAGAAAAATTAAACCAAAATATTTCCAACAGGCTAGAAGTCCACAAGAAAACGCGGCAGGAAAAGAGGCCATGTGGGACAGCTGACTTATCAAAGGAAAGTGGGCAAAGGAGCATTCTTTCTAGTCCTCAGAGAGAGATAAATCTGTCCAGCTGAATTTCCTAGAATTTTTTTTCCTTAGGAGGGGAAAAATGTTGCAGTATGTTATTGTGAAACTCGCACCACACTGGGATTTAATTCTCATAGTCTACTTATCATTATTATTTTTCTTATTCATGGCCTAAGAATTTCCCCTGACAGCTCTCCCAAAGAGATACTGTGTGTGCTATGTGACATATAATTGTATACAGTTTTTGAAACAGCATCTGAATTAAAATTCACTTTGTTTTGAGAATTTTATGATGTTTTCTGGGATAAATGCAGACATCCCCTGGTTTGGAAGGACTGTTCGCCGGGCTATGACATTCAAGACCTATAAACTAGTAACTTGATAAAAGCCTCTTTAAGAATCCAAGGAGTTTATTGGAAATTTTTTCTTATAAATGAAACTGAATTTACAAAGAGGCTGCTGAAACAACAGAATTACCTGCAAAATGTTTTATTTTGTTTTTTCCCACAACCTTTGTTGCATGCACTTAGAGGTGCCAAGTGAGCAGGACAGTGTCTTAGTTCCTTCAATAAGGACGTAAATGTTCTTAAAGTTGCTTCTGATTGGTCTAACCTAGCTGATATCACCTAAATGAAACCGAACCAACTTGAATTCTGCCAGCAGCAGAGGCCACTGCATTCAACACAACTGGATGCTGATTAAAATTCTAGTTTGGAAAAAACTAAAAATAGTGGGGCTGATCGAAGATGTCTTTATGAAATGGCAAAGTCTTTGAAAGCCTCTGAGCCATTAAAATAAAGTGTTTCAATCCATCCTCTATAGCTTGCATCAATTACAACCTTTTTTTTTTTTTCCCTGAGAAGTCATAATACTACCCTGAAATGATGAGTAACTTCAGCCCAAAAAGAAGATTCAATTTTGGTATAATCATATGTATAACTAATAAAAGCATATCAATTATTTTTGAAATAAGGACTATTAAGGACATCCTAAACTAGCATTCTCTTTTCCAGATAAGTAGGATCTGTCTGACGATGTTAAGAAGGCAACATATTTTAAAGCATGAAGAACAAGAACAAGGCCACTTTATCTAGAAATGATCTTTTAAAAACTTAAAGTTCATCATTTCCAAGAATCTTTCCAGAAAATACATTTAGCACTAAACATCCATCAAGAGGCAAATGTGTAGCAGGAATATGAATATTACCAAGACATTTACATATCTTGATATCTGTCTGTTGTACTGGCTTCCATATTTAATTGTTCACTTAATGTCTTCACTAGGAATAACTACACTTTGCAATACCATTTGATGAGTGGCATACTGTTCCTTTTAGTAGACAGAGCATGTATTTGGAACCATACAGTCCCCAACTCGGACATTTTACAACAAATTATTTGATTCGTATCAGAAGTCTCAAATTCTTTATGAAGTTAATATACTTAGTGTTCATTCATTCATTCATTCATTCAAGAATTGTTCATGAGCTTCTGGTTTCCAGCTACTGTGCTTAAGTCTGAAGACAGAACTTTGAAAGTTGCTGTCTTTATCCTTCAGGAGTTTTTAATCCAGTCAACAGGGAAAATTAAACGAAGACACATGATGTAACATACGTGCTCCAGTCTGAAGTAAATCTTAGTCAGTCATGTAGAATCCCTATGCACTTTCCTCTAAGGCCGACCTGCCTGCCTGCCTGCCTGCCTACAGGCTTAGTTGTCTGTATGTTTTGTTTCTAAGACTACAGTGAACATGCTAAGACTATCTCTAAAGGCAATTCCACTGGGCTGGGAACCTGATCTCCATCTATTAATCTAATGACCTTGAAAGCCAGTTACTATGTTGAAACTGTGAAATATACAATAATCCCTCAATTAACCAAGATGAACCTAAAATGTTCTGGTTCATTTACTTTACTGGTTAACAGAGTTAAAGGTAAAAAAAAAAAAAAAACCTTTAGTTGAATACTTCTGAAAATATATCAGTTTATTTTCTGCCCTAATAAACACAGTGAAATCGAAAATAATATGAGCAAATTTATTTCCCTAACAAGAGTTAGAGCAAGGACTTCTACATCTTTATATCTTGAATCACCATTACTCAGTGGCTGACAGATCTCGTCTGGCTCCATAGAATATTGTTTGGGGTCATCTTTTTAGCATCATAGAATTTTAGGGCTCAAAGAGACATTAAAATTATTTAATTCAGAGTCCTAATTTTAGGCTTGAAGAACCGAAGACTCAGTGCAATTAAATAAATTTGTCTTAAGTCACTCAGATGGTGGCAAAATCTGAATTAAAACTCAGGAGAGCACACTCCCAATCTAGTGGCGTTTATTTTTCAAGGTATTACAGGTGTGTAAAACGTAGGAGATTGAGGTAAATATTTCACTGACTACATAAAATATCCTAAAAATCACCTTAAAAGTAGAACTTTGTTTTATATTATTTGTCTCCTTTTAATACAAACCAACAGCACAACAATTTTCATTTAATTTTGATTGCCTCTAAGCCATAGGGACTTTTCTTATTTTGAGATCATCATTGTTTTGAAAATAGTGTGGATTCTGTGTTAGCTTTTTGAAAAGCATGTTAATACACTTCTTCCAACCTGGGTAATAAAACTAAGGAATCATACTGCTGATTCATCAACCCACCTAAGTGCTGAACATCTAGGCACATGCAGCCAGTTTCGAGCAAAATTTTTAACATTGTCTGATTGCCCTTGTTCTGTGGTGTCAGGTCAGACAGTAAGCAACAGTTGAATGTAGTTTATTTTCTCGTGGTATAATATTTAGAGCATTCAAGAGCATGTTAAGTAAAATGAATGCATACACAGTGTCTACATAAATGTAAATTTATTCATAATCAAGAGCAGAATATTTTCTATGGCATTTATCAAAGCAAATATCCTTATATAGGTATTGCTATAAAATGAAGAGTGTGTTTAAAACAAATAGGGACAATCTCATGTTTATATTCAGTTATTTTCAGATGTGCTATTAAACTTAAAAAAGATTGTATTTCATCAAAAAACAAAAGGAACTACTGAGTATAAATTCCACAGTAATATCAAGGTCTTTTAGAAGACCTTTGTGTAAAAGTGCTATTTTGCATTAAAAAATGCTATCACCTGTCTAAACTATGTGGATTCTGGGGTTTTATTAAGTGACTATTCTTTCGAGATAGAAGTGTAACGTAAACCAGAATATAATAATAATAATCAAGAATATCTGGGGGTCATTTAAACCTTCATTTAAAAATCTAAGACCTAAATTTTCATACTGCACACTGTTTTTCAAATGAATACAAGCCCTATGGGGAAATAACCTTATTAATCCAAGAATGTTTTTTAAAAAGCCCTCAACAATTATGACATTCTATAAATAGTAAAAAAGAAATAATTTCCGATAATCCCAAATTAGATTTGGAAAATCTAGTGATTCAGATTATTATTATTATTATGTTGTTTTGCATAATGTAAAATAAATACGTAGCTATCAGGTCCGCAGAATTATCATTTTGCATGTGAAGTGAGTTTTCAGTGTAAATAGCAATACATGAGATTTTCGTGTCTTTTTTTTTTTTAAGTGAGGGATGGAGAGAAGATAAGGGAAAAAAAAATAAAAGGGAAGCAATGCGGGCAGAGGAAGTGATAAAAGGGCAGTGAACTTACTCCCAGCTTGATGAGATATTTACTACCAGGGAGAAGGTGTTGGAGCACATGATCCTGAAAAAGTTCCGTACTGTTGTAGATGACATCCCAAACTGTAAAATCATGCGTGTGATTTGAAATATATAACACATAGCGCTCCAGAATTCCATTTACTTTTCTTGGCTGTTTCCACCTGGGAATGGAAAAATACAGTATTATTACCATCATACTTTCAAGTCAAATCTGAAATGTGCAGGATTTTCTTTTAATTGAAATAGAGTTGATTTGCAATGTTGTGTTAGCTTCTGGTGTATAGCATAGTGATTCAGTTAACACATATGTATATTCTTTTCCATATTCTTTTTCATTATAGGTTATTACAAGCCATTGAATACAGCTCCCTATGCTATACAGTAGGACCTTCTTGTTTACCTATTTTATATATAATAGTTTGTATGTGTTAATCCCAAACTCCTAATTTATCCCTCCCACCCCCTTTTTGCCCTGGTAACCATAAGTTTGTTTTCTATGTCTGTGAATCCATTTCTGGTTTGTAAATAAGTTTATTTGTGCCATCCTTTTAGATTCCACATATAAGTGATATCATATATTAGTCCTTCTCCGTCTGACTTACTTCACTGAAATATGCAGGATTTTTAAAGGACACATATGAACTTGGATTTATGCCACTATAAGGGAACACAATGAAAGCTCAAAAGTGATTCACGTAAAAAACCCAAGTAGTATTAAATGTTTATTGTGCCTCTTCTCTAGTTACTTATAATTTTAATTTGCTAATAATAAAAAAATGTGCGAGTGAACATTTGATTTTGAATTTAAACCATAGAACAAAAATGTGGAGAAGCAGAATGTCTGAGAACTTATGAGAAATGGGAGGGAGACAGAATTACATAATTTTCAGGACATAATTGTCTTGAAAAATGCAGCAGACTAACAGAGTTAAGATGCAACTACAGAATGCAGAAAAGTTGAGGATTGCAAGGTCTGAAGTCATCCAGTAAGACTTCTTAAATGAGGTGACACACTACCTGGATACACAGGACTGTACACTGGAGAGACGGATTGGACCTGGGTGGCAGGAGGAAAAGTAGAGGGTAGTCCAGATGAGGGTTACAAGATGTTAGTGGAAATGAGCAGGACAAGTTGTGGAGTAGACAGAAATTGGTAAATCGAGAAATAACTACAGTAGCAGGAACTCTTTTAAAGAAATGTGGGTTCAGCTTGGGACATGCTAAAAGCCCCTAAGAGAGTTAAACTTCAAACTATGGGATATAAATGATAATTTTTTAGCTTGAATGAATCATAATTTATTCAGTTCAAACTTTTCTTCTACAGATGAGAAAACTGACACCAAGCACAAGTAAATGCAAACAAGTATCAAGCAGTGGGAAGAGAAGTCTACTACGTTTTAATTCAGTGCTGCAATAAACCTGGCACCTCATGTATTAAGAAATGGGTAACAAACACCAACATCAAAGATAATCTGAACGTGCCAATGGGTAAAAGCTTTCTGACTTCAACTGCACTGGAACGAGACAATCCTATCTTATAGTCAAAAAGAAAATATATATTGACACTAACTCCAAATCATTATAAATAATGCCTAACATATAAAAAGCCCAAGGCTGTCATGTAAGTGGTCAGTTTTTCCCTTTCTGAAGTTTGCACGGAATTTGCGCGTGCGTGTGTGTGGCTCAACCTGATTGCATAAAGACAAAATGGAAATTAAGTTGGCAAGTGATAATCAAAGGTTCCCAGAACCACTGAACTAATCACTTCTATGCATTTAATCACAATAAAATTAATTTTTTTTTGTCACAAACCCTTCCCTTGATTGAACTCACTGAGATTCTTGCATGAACTAGCATGTGACAGCGGCAATGTTTTTACTTACTGTACGTATATAGTTCTAGAATCCAGGACGGTCAGCATTGGGGAATCCACGTGTTCCGGTGGCAGCTGTGCCGTGTACAGAATGACTAGGGAACTGTTGGTACATCCCACGGGTGTGCAAGCACTGAGTACAAACTGGTGGGGCGTAAATGCCACTAAATCTAGGGGGTGGGAGAAATAAGACTTTATTTTCCATCATACTTTTCATTCAGGAGATCTCACTTATCCTCTACTTTCCCACTCAGAACTCTTACAGTGAAGCTTAAAATAAGAATCAATAGCCATAAAAATCAATAGTAATAAAATAAAGGCTGTTTTATCCTTTAAATATACGATAGTTATTTTTAAATAGACAAGTGTCAGTCAAACTCTTGGTTTAACTTTTTCTTTTAACAATTTGATTGTTTCCTTGATGGTCTGTGACTAGGTAAATCGTTTTCTGAGTTTAGAGTTTGTTCAAGGGCTGTGTTAAAAAATAAATAAGACATTTAAATTATTTTTAAAACATATTCGAAGACAACAGGACTTGCTTTTGAAATGCAAATACATAGCTTATATAATAACTTTGCTCCTGTAATTCCTTTTGCTGAATTCCTTTTTTCTCTTGTCCACCTGACCGACTATGTATTATTTGACCTTCAAGTTGTCCAGGCTCAGTGCAAATGCCAATTTCTCTTAAGATTTCGCTAATACATCTGCCGTGCCCCCAGCACGAGGTGGACATTTATTCTCTCCTTTGTCTCGCGGGCTTTTGCACCTACTCTTAGCATAGCCCTTACAACATGGTGCCATCATGACCTGTTTACATGACTATCTGATCCATCAGACTGAACACTGCAAAAGAGGTAAGGATGCTATGCTCATTTTGCATCTTCAATATCTCGCACGATGCTTGGCACATTGTAAGTTTGATATAGGGTCAACCAAATGAAGAGAGAATTAATGAACGAGATGATCTAGATATAGCAAAGCTAGGTGTGGAAGATGATCAAGATAGTGGGGTGGTACCCTAGCCAGAAGTAATTTCTCCCTCCCCTGAACTTCCCTAGTACTTTATACTTGTCTGCATCTCTCATAGATACCACATTCCCTTGCATTAGAATAAAGTAATCTGTAATTCAATTCCAAATTACACTAATTCAATTCCGAAATACCCCGATTACTTCATTTGTAAAGGTACTCGATAATTATGTTGTTGAATAAATCTAAGCAAAGTTCAGTCGATTTTACGAAGATTTCAACAAGTCACACTTTTATACAACCAGAAATAATCATTATTTGGGGGAATATTTTTGAAATAAGGTAGTCACATGTAAGCAACACATCTTAAAGATCATTAACCTTGAACCATTACAATTTCATGTTTAAAAGATGAATGAAATGCATCCTAATTCAGGGAAATAGATTTTGGATTGCATTGCATTGCTAGCGAAAGTAAACTGGAATAAGAACACTCTGATTTTCATGCAAAGTATAATCAATTGGCTAAACATGTAGGTCATCAGAGAAGAAAGGCAAAAAAAAAATTTTTTTTACACTAAATATAGTTACTGTAGAACAAAAAATGGTGCTCAAGAAGAGACTGGCAGTGCTTTTGATTAAGGCTTGTTTGCTTCACAACTTCATCCTACAGGTAATCAACGGTACCAGGCTGAGTGGGTCACCCCCACGTGGTGGGAGCAGAAGGCAAGTTGCAAGGATACTTTGAAGTTGGTGCTGGAACAGCATGACCTTGCCAGCGACTTCTAAGAGATGGTAGGACCAGCTATCCTATGTTTGCACAAGTCAGACAGGACTGGGGTACTTTCATTTGAAAATTCATTCTATGAAACTTATGATGTTAAAAAAATGCTACTAGATGGTGCTAAAAAAAAAAAATGAGAACAGTGGCCTCATATGCTACCAATAGAGTAAACTATTATTTACTGTGTGAAAACTTCATGTAAAAAAAAAAAAAAAAAATCAGGTCCTACTAGTGGTCCCAATCTTGACCAAAACTAGAATGCATTAATATGCTAACATGTTATATCTGCCATTTCCCTGTTTCTGGCATCTTCTTCAGGTTCTCAGGAACTTGGTGACCTTGGCCTCTCATCTCTCCCATAGGTCTGAATTCCTTACATTCCTGAGAAAGGGAAGCTGGGGATTTGACTCTAAATCCAGTTTCAGGAGCAAAACCAAGGAGGGCACGGAACCTAGAGGGAAGGGGGAATTCCTGATGGGTAAGTCAGTGCAATTAGGGAACAGCTGTAGTATTTGAACTTGAGAATAAGCTATCTTTTCTGAAAGAACATGCCCCAGCCAGAAACTGTATTCAAGGGAGTGACACCAAGTGACCTTGGAATATTTTGCATGAGAATCTCTCCTACCTATACCTGTGTCTTAGTCAGCTGCAAAGCAGACTGGGTGCTACAGTGTTCTTTGGCCTGTGAACTCTTTGTGCTGGAACAGTCTTCTTGCTTTCTTACATTCTAGCTTGTTGAGAGCAGGGACTTGGCCATCTAGTTTGTGGCTGGTGAAGAAGTCATAGCATTCCAAGGTGGCTTGATACTTACTTGTGTGTGTTTGCTGGGACAGACTTGCGTATCTGGGAGTCCTGAGTTCTCTCCAGCTGGTGGGGTCAGAATACACCCTCATAGGATCACCACATCACAGTATCTCCTTATCACAGAATGCCCCACTCTCTTTCACACTACAGCCTCCATGCTTTGAAGCTGACCTTGATCACCTAACTCCTAAATTCACCCGGAATATCTGCCTTAAATGAGAATAGCCTCCCATAGCAATTAGTTCCAGGGTTACTGTCTGTGCCTGGATTCTGCTGTGACAAAATATCCTCCTCCACAGACTGGGAAGCGTCCATTACATGATGGTCAAGACTTGGTAAGACCAGGATGAGGAAGTGAGTGTGCTTAGAAACGTTGTATCACTAGAGAGGGCCAGGATGACTGGTGAGCCCGGGCTGAAACAGAAAACATCAAACCTGGGAGGAAAACAAGATTATGGTGTCCTGGAAGTTAAGCGAGGCAAACATTTTAAGGGTGACAGTTCAAATAAGAGGAGGACTAAAAACTGACTACTGAGTTTAGCAACATGGCAGCCACTGGTGTCTGTGCAGTAGCAGTTTCAGTAAAGTTACGGGCGTCAAAGCCTGACTCGAGTGGGTTTAATGAGGGAATGAGAGAAGAAGAGTTACACATAGTGAATATAACCACCTTTTTTCAAGAAGTTTTGTTGTAAAGGAAAGTAGAAAAGTGAAACAACAGATGGGAGGCAAGTAGAGTCCAGAGAAGAATTTTTAAAATAATTAAATGAGATAAAAAAAATTATATCCTGATGGGAGTGATCCAACAGAGAAGACAGAACTGGTAACGGATCAAAGAGGAGAGAATCGCTGGAACTTTGTCCTTGAATACGTGAAAGGCTGGAACCAAGTATGAAAGTGGAGGGTTTGTGCTTAGAAGGAGCAGGACAGAAATTCTATAGCAACAGAAGGGAAGGCAGACTGCGTGGGCGCAAATCCTGGTAGGTGGGTAGATGGTAGCGGGCATGTAGGGGGAATTATAACTGCTTCGATTTCCTCAGTGAAGGAGGAAGCAAGACCGTTAGTCCAGAGTGATCTTTTGCTTCCCCAGAGTAACACCCTACAGTGGCCACATGATGCTCTTAGCATGAAATCTACCAGTGGTCAGTGAGATCCTACTTGACTTGACACATGCCTCCCACACACTGGACATTTCTGTTCCTCCAACATTACAAGCTCACACCTCCACACCTTCACTGGTGCTGCTTCTAACTAAAACCTATTTTCTTCTTCTTTGTACTTGGCTGAATTTGTGTCGTCCTACAGGCTCATCCTCCTCTGAGTGGTCTTTCTTGATAATCTCACAGCGTGGCCACCACCATCCGTCCCCAGGTACTCTCTGTCATGTCACCTTGTTTAGTTACTTACCGTAATTACCAGAACATGTCAGAAACTGCCTTGTTATTTATTTCTTGTCTTTGTGTCCCTCCCGGGAGGATATAAACTCTTTGAGAACAGAAAGACATTTTCCGTCATGTTCACCAGAGTATCTCCAGGATTGGTGTGATGTTTAATTAACAATAGTTTTACTTGAATAAATGAATGGGCAAGATCAGAGGGAGACTTCTATGTCCCTTCCCCAGATTGCCAAAATTTTCTCAGAAATAGAGAAACGTCTAAAAATCTCCAAGGATCTACTGAATACAGATTGCCAGATCAATGGAGGATCTGTAACTGAGATAAAGGTGATTTGCTAGTAAAAAAACAAGAAAAAGCTAAGTTGTTCTTGTCTGAATGCCAAAATCTAATTCTCAAACATGAATACTTCATAAAAAAAATAAGACATACACCAAAACACTAACATTGGTTTCTTAGAATGAAGGCATGTGGATGATTCAGATTTTATTTATATTTTGGTTACATATAGTTTTCAAATTCTATGATTTACATGTATATACTGGATGGCGAAAAGACAGCCATGGTTTACCAGTATCAATTCATCATTTAATAAAATGTATGTCCAAGACCCAGTTGACACATGCCCTGTTACACTTCCTGGGTCATACATCTCCTGTCCTCAATGACTTCAGCATTGGCTCAGTTTTCTTTTCAATCATAATCCCTTTTTTGGCACCTCCAGCATCCTCAGGGATGACTCATCTCTGAATCTGGCTTCACTTTAACTTCCTCAAATGTAATGCCCTTCACTTCTGCTTCATTTATTCCACATTCAGCACAGTTATACACACTACCGGATCATCTTTGGAACTATTTCCACGATTCTTAATCTAAAAGCTTCCCTCTCTGACCACAAACGGGTAAATTCACACCACTTCTGCTGGTCACAACACAATCAGCCCTTTGCCACCGCACAATGTCCAGCCTCTCAGCACCTTCTTTCTAGAGTATTCACATATTTGTGTCTTCCTTGCTGTGCTCTTTGATCGCCTGTCCCAAAGCCATACTCTGCGGGTCCCTAGAGTTTCCCACCTCCCCGTTTCGTCCTGTATCTGCCCTCCCAATTCCTAGCTCTGGATAAATCTCATCATCTTATTTCTCTGATACTTCTCATATTTCCAACATGCAACTGACAGCACTGCTGAACATACTGAAAGAATCGACCATGGTTTTAGGTTTTCTAATTCGAATTGGACCTGTCGCACTCCTCAGCAACAACTCTCTTGTTATCTTGTTTCTCCCTTCACTGTACTGATCTTTTTTTTTTTTTTTTCTCCTTTCATGGTTTGGCCAGTTCTCTGGAGGAACCAAGGAGGGTCTAAAATTGTGGTCCTCAGGTAAATCACCCCCCTCTGAGCTATCTGTGCCGAGGGAGCCAGATCCACATGGTTGTCATATTAACCCATGTCTTTCTTTATTCTGCTCTTCCCTACTCCTGACCCCGTGTCTTCCCCTCATTTAAATTTCCCTCCATTAAACAAGTTCACAATTTACCTATAAGATAACTACTGTTAATGAAACAGAATGTGTGTGGTCAGGAAGCAGAAAGAGGACCCTCCTGGACACAGGAAGTAGAGAGAGACCTCAGGGTGGGAGAAACAAGAAGTGCACAGCCCCTTCTCCTCTGCACCTCAGATTTCTCATGTTGATGGAATAAGAAGGAAGAAGAAAGAAATGTGCAGGCTCTTGGGAGGAGGGGCTCTGACCCCGGTTTCCAAGCTAGAGTCCCAGGGAGGAAATAGACTCCCGCAAAAGAAAAGACTTTGGTGTCTGTGGGTAGACAAGCCCACAGGAAACTAAGCAGAGATTTCAGTTTCCCAACTGTGACACAGAAGTAACGGAGAGACCTCCTAGATCTGAGGCGTCATCTCAAGAGTGAGTGGTGCCTCTGCACAGAGGAGGAAGGCACCATGGATGGTCACACTCTAAATACGAAGAAACTATGTAAGACCCTGGAAGTTTTCACACCATCAGGGGAGACAGGGGGACCCCTGACTGTAATTCATTTCCTACTAACTAAATTGTATGGGAGTAAAGTCAGATATTAAGTCAAGCTGTAGAAATAAAGACACAGATATTCACAGAAACAGAGGTGTAGCTAGATGTCTTACTGACCAAGATTTATCAAAATTCCATGATCAACTGGCCCTTCATTTATGCTTATGATGACCACATGGCCAATATTTTCAAACCTTTGTGGAATGAATGTTTTCTCTAATTTTTTCAGGAAAATTAATTCACACACACAAAATGCTCTGTTAGGTCAGATATTTGCTTTGGGAAATCTGATTGCTATGCCTTTGTTGCAATAGGAATTGAGGGTTTTCTTTGGATTCTGGAAAATATAAAAACTGCCCACTCAACAGTACCAAGAAAGCCAGTCTGATTAAGTAGCTTTCTTGACTTCTGAGGCATTTTTATGCCTCTACTGTCCACCCCAAACCGGATTATCCTCAATGTATTTCCATAAGAAGATGAAGTGTCACTGGTGTCCTCTGAATAATGAGGCAAGAAAAAAAGGCGGGGATAGAACCTAACATGATACATGGGGGAAGGGGCTGCACAGGTGACCTGACTGGGGAATCCTGGGTGAAGGTGGGGGGAGACGCCGAGGACAACAGAAAGGGAAATGAGAGAAAGGAGAGAAGAGGAGGCAGCATCAGGTTGGGGGAAAGGGCCAGCTGCGTAAAAAGGAAACAAGTGCAATGGGTTTGTTGTTGTTGTTGTTGTTTTTTAAGAATCAGTCAAAAAAACTGAAAAAGAGGGTTCCAGCAGAAACAGGCTAAGGCATTCTTTGGGAATGAAGCCATAAACAAAGCCACCAATTTAAAATTTAAAGCAATGAGGGAGCTAATGATAATTCTCTCCTCCCTGCCTAACGGCAGCTGATTTGGTCACATGTCTGCACAGACGTGATTCGGTCCTGCAAGGGCCGTGTAATGGATCAACGGATTCAAACACCACAGGTATGCACACAAATCTGAGTCAGTTAGTGGGGGGGGGGGGCTCCTAAAAGCATAAGGCCACTGTTTGTCAGAGCCCCTTAGCAGCAAGATCTTGTTTCCCATTTGCTTGATTGCATCATTTGCATAAGATCAAACACCAGGAGGAGTTGTGGACGGGGAGAAACAGATCGCTCTAATACACATTAGAAATGGATCCACAGGCATTGTCCTGAGCCGTGTTACAAGGAGATGCATCCCAGTGCATGGAAACCTCCTGGATTACTGTCAAGTAAACTATAATTTACAATTCTGGCCATGAATTATATGCTATTTTACGATTCATTTCATGCTGTCGTTCAGATAATTTCATTGATCTCAACTGACAAAAATGAACCAGTAAGCAGGCAATGATTTTCTTCTCAACTTCCGGTGTAAACTGAGGGATGTATCTCTTCCTGTTGGTTTCTCCCATCAGAAAATTAAAAAGCAGTTTTTGCTTCCTTATCATCTGCTGCATGTCCTCAATTTTTTTTTTCCTGATAACTTCCTAGTATTATTTCACAAAGGAAAAAATACAGTTTTTATCCTGATTTTTCTCTCTCCACTCTGCACATCCTTCCCTCACATCATCACCTGGATGCTTAAAAACGTGAGCACCATCCAGGCAGTCCCTGACCCCATCGTCTGACGTTTGGTATTCCAACTTGAGAACCAGTGCTAAGTCATGGTTCGGTGAGGACACATCTTAGGCGGCAGACCTAAGAGGTGGTGTGTTTTCCACAGATGTCTGGGAAGCACTGAGCTATGCCAGGGTGCTCGCAGTAGGTCAGCGCGCGTTCGTCTCTTCCACTGTGCAGCCCTTGCTCCCCAACTGCCTGCTCAGCTTTTTGCTTCCAGAAAAATCAGATTCTGACCTTTTAATTAATAAAAACAGAGGCTCTCTTGAGTCTGAACATCGCTGCTCTTCCGCTCCTCACAGAAACCTTACCTTGCAACACGCTTCTCTTTGGCCGGGTGAGCGATTCCCCGCAGCCAACGTCCAGCCCTGCAATTTCAAACTAATTCACAGAGTGGGCATCCTTTTGCCCTGGTAAGGAGTCAGATATAAAACCACACCCAAACTATATGACTAAACACAACACACTTTCTATTCGTGCTTATATTTCTTATGTCATCAGAGAAATCCACATCCCTCCCTTTCACCAAAACCCTGTTCAAAGTGTATCTTACTTATGGAGCATCTCCCGATTTTCCTTGAAGTCTGCATAGTTTACACTCTATTTCGTTGCCCTTTTAACAAATGTCCCTTGTAAGCATCCTTTTCCCACTCAAGGGTAGTCATGGTGTTACAAACTGTTTGAAAACAAGGATTTGTCTTCTAGGCATCCCTTTCTGACTCCGAATACATTGAATAATCCTGATGGTTGAAGAGTAAAAACCTCATTGCAATTAAGACAACCAGAAATCAGGAGAGGAAAACAGGGTCCCTCCAGCAGGGAAGCAGCAGGTGGCATGCGTGCGGGGGGAGCCCAGCCTGCTGGGAGTTGTCAGTCACTGGTCTGTCTGTCAGTTGTGATAATGAGGGATGATGCTTCCTCATTTTCCTCTTTCTTCCCTGGCTGCTCAGAACAAAAGGCTTCCATGCAAAACTCCGTAGACTGACAGCAGTCTTTGCCAGCTGTCTTCCAGTCTGACTTCGGAGCCTCTCTAATATTCCATTTGTAATAAATCACAGTTTATTCAGCCCAAGGTTGTTTTTCTTGGTTACTCTTATAATAATACAACCCTAGAGCAGTATGACCCCTCCCTTCCCCGCCCACTTCCCTGTCTACACACACGTAATCACTAAAGTCTCACCTCTACTGTGCCTCTGGACAGTGAGAGGTAGAAAGGTAGAGTTAGGAAGTCAGTATCTGGCTTTCAATTTTCATAAACGCTTTTCACTCACAAACCAGAGAGAAAACAGAGACAATATTCCAGGAATATAATCTGGAAAACTTTAGTCATGTAACTTAGCTAAATATTTCTTGCAAAACTGGGGAATTCAGGTGGGTGTTTGCTACTGTTATATTCCTTAATAACGCATGGGGGTTCTCTTGCAAGAGGCAGAGATCATCGCGAGACTGCAGGTGAAGGTGATGAGCAAGTGAAGTATGAGTATCAGAACCAATGAGACTTATTTGTATTAATGAGATCTGCGAAATTTTGAGAATTTCAAAATTTGAAATTTTAAATCTATCTATATCTATGCATATCCAGCTATCTATCAAAAAGGAGATAGCATTTAAATTGGTTTTAAGGCAAAGGAGACAGAGGGAGAAGACCTCCTGGAGAGGGAGAGGTGGCAAAAGCACTGCTGGAGAATAATTCAGTACCAGCTGGGTGGGAAATGTTTAGCTTAGGTCAGCAAAGTTCAGTTTAGCTCCGGCACCAGACACATGAAAGAAGTAACGGAAATAATGCTACAAAGATCGGCCAAGGCCAGCTTAGGAAGGCTACAGGATTCCAGGCTGATAACTTCGTAGTGATGATGCAGTGGACCCACATACAGCAGGGCTGGGGGTTAGGAAACCTTTGTCTATTTTCAGCTCTGCGGTTAGCTGTCTGCGTGAAATTTGGCACAACACTTGCCCACATTGGCTCTTGGTTTCTTAATCTATAAAAAGAGAAGTTTCTGTTAGATGCTCTCAAAAGTTACACTCTCTACTGAATGTCTATTTTTTTCAAGGAAACTTGGCATGCAGAATATTGTGATACAACTTCATGCTGTATAGTGCAGGGAGCTACATTTGATAGCTTGTCATAACTTATGGTGCTAAAGAATGTGAAAATGAATGTTTGTTCATGTATGACTGAAGCATGTTGTACACCAGAAATCGACACAACATTGTAATCTGGCTATACTTCAACAAAATACACACACACACATACACACACATATATACAGAGAATATTGTGATAGAAGTTTTTACTTCTTGGATATTTGCTCTAATAGTTACAGAGGTTTGAAGAAGATCACTTATTTAACTCACCATAAAATGCCCTCGCAATTTTAATTTGGAATGAAATGCTTAGCAAATTGTCCTGCGTATAAGAAGAGAATATGCAAAATGAGCACCATGGATGTGCAGAACTTAAACTGTAATGTTAAGGTGAAAATAAATACATTAAAATTATGCTTCTACATCAACCTGTAAAAATACAATGCATCGTAAGCAACCACTGCATTTTTAGAAGCTGATGAAGTCTTCAATGTGACAGTTAGACGTCGGTTAGCCCAATATAAAGCTTTCACTGAATTGTCTACCTTTGAATCATTTCCATAGAATGACAGGTTTTTCTCTTTCAAAACAGCAATTTCCAAAGAACAGTCTGTTGACGTTCCTTCAGAAAAAAACACTTATAAGTGTTCACACTATGACAGCGTCTTTTTTTCCTGAATTAATCAATATTTTACTGATGATTTTTTTAAAGTAGTATATGTGTTAACTTGGGTAGGCTATGTTGTCCACTTGTTTGGTCAAAGACTAGTTAAGGTGTTCCTGTGAAAGTATTTTTTAAGTAACATTAACACTTATTATCAGTTGATTTTAAATAAAGGAGATTACTTGCCACAATGTGGGTGGGCCTCATCCAATCAGTTGAAAGCCTTATGAGTAAAGACTGAGATTTCCCAAATAAGAAATTCTGCCTCTAAATAGCACCATAAAAATTCTGCCTTAGTTTCCAGCCTGCTGGTGTGCCCTGTGGATGTTAAACTCAAGGATGCAACACCAACTCTTCCTTGGGTCTCTTGTCTGCTGAGCTGCCCTACAGATTTCAGACTTCTCAATCATCTGAGCCAAGTCTTTAAATTAAAAATTGTTTTTCTATCTCTATCTGTCTTTTTTTATCTCACCCTAATACAGCATCTTTAATACTTCATAAAAGGAGGACCCCAACTGGAGTGTAAGATATATATAGACTTCTTTAGGCATATGTGACAGAGTAGGTGGCCAGCACTGTGCATGAGAACTGGAGAGCAGCATTCTTGGCACTAGGGGTGAGTTGGCAGTCATGGAAAGAGGGAACAAATGTGTGTGTACTGTGGATGCAGAGGTATCTGAATCCTCAGAAGAACTCATGATAGGGCCCAACAGAAGTCTGCCTGTATTGAGAACTGGGAAACATTCTGAATACTTGAATGAGAGAAGAAGCCAGGCATGCTTTCTCAGAAGAGAGAGCATATTTTAAGAAAAGCCTTGTGTATGTTTACTCAGATGTCTTCCAGTGAAGAGTAAGAGCAAAAAGACCTGTTCTGTTAAATTCTTTAAGATCCTGGAAAGCATTCAGTATTCCTTTAGGACTCACTGAAGAAAGAGTTAATGCAAAGAAGAAAGCCTTTCTCTTACCTCCACTTTTAATACAGCCTTATGTAGCTATGGTACCGGGAGGGTGAGAACACCCATGCACAATGGGAGGGGAGTACAGGATCCAGCTGGGACAGCCCTACCTGGCAGAGCAGTCCTGGTGCCCACCTGGCCTAGGGGATCTAAGGTGGCCCCTGCCGGAAAACTACTCCAGCTGGCACAGCTGTGGGAGAGACTTAGGTGCCTGGTGGAGTGTCAGAGGAACAAGAGCAGTGCTCCTGATGCCCAGATGATGCTTATCCAGATCAGGGCCATGGAACTGCCCTGTGCATGGAGTTACTAGGGCACTTGGTCAGTTGGTGTCTGGCTTGATCCTAAATACATGTAAGAAAACCCATAGGGCTCCCCAGAAAGGCATGCAGATTAGTTTGCAGGAGGCAGAGATCACCTACTAGAGGTGAGGGCAATGAACAAATACAATACGAGTCTTACAGCTAATGAGAATTATCCATATATTCAGATTAATGAGATCTGTGAAAATCTGAGATTGAGCTAGCTAGCTAGCTAGCTAGCTAGCTATCCATCCATCCATCCATCCATCCACCTACCTCCTACCCACTCACCCATCTAGCCGTCTAGCCATCCATTAACTGACATCCACTTCAAAGTACAATCAATGGGTGCTCATTGTGTCAAACCTTGTGCTTTGGGACTCTGTATGTTTCTTAGATAAACAATGTTTTTAAAGCATGGACTCAGGAGAGGAAAGTGAAAATCTGTACAGTTTACAGATGATAAAAGACAGGAGGACTGGATCTTTCATTTTTTTGTTTAACCCTAAAACAACCTCCTCTCCTTTTCCTCTCAAAGACTGTTCAAAACGAAAAACCAAACCAAACCAACAAACAAAAAAACAGATTAAGACATGGTCGATGACCTTGAGGAAAGAAAATAACAGAATCTCCTTTGGGTAGTAAGATAGACAGACACACATTAACCCTACTTTCCAAAAATTAGAAAATATGGTATAATGATACAGCTGCAAGACAGTATGTCTAAATCCAGGACAGCTTGGCTACACCTAATACAGCAAAAAAATGTACATTACTATTATATTTATGTGTAAATCAACTAAAACAATACCTGACATAGAATAGCATTTACTGTTAATTAGAAATAATGTTATTTATATAGTACTTTGCATTTTCCTAGTCTTTTTCATAAAACTAGTTATTTACATTTTGGGGGTAACTATATGTATGCAACATATTAAAATATTAAACTAGTACACTACAAAAAAGTACAAAATGAAAAGCAAAAGTCTCCTTTACATTTCCAATTAATAATTCTTAAAATTTTAAACACTGGGATAAGAGACTTGGAAACAAACCAAAATTGTGACGTCGGATTTCACTGGTAAACCCTGTTACTAGCTGCACCTGAGTTTGGTTAATAGCCATATGATCAATTTCCTTTTATTTTTCAATATATAGTTGCTACTGTGTAAAGCTAAGACTCATTACAGAAGCAGGAAGGCAAAGCTTTAAATACTATCATATGCCATGATCTTCAGTGCAAAGAAATGAGAAAAAATAACAGGAGCGAAGAGAAGGAATCAGCAAAGACTTTGGTTCAAGTCTGCAGTCTTGATTTGGGTAAACATGAGAGAATCACTGAAGATTTAGGCCACAGTTTCGTCACTTGTTAAACAACAGCATGTTATTTGTAACATCTCTACCTATAATTATTGCGAAGATAAAATAAGGCAAATAGCTATAAGGCATCTTTTAAAGGAGAATACATTACACAGGTAAGACAATTTTAAACCATCAGCAACAGAGGAGGCTAGCTGATTCTTTATTTAGATGCACTCTCACTAATTAATGCCCATAAATACTTTTAAAATGTTTAAAGATTATACTGTATAGCACAGGGAAATATATACAAGATCTTGTGGTAGCTCACAGCAAAAAAGAACGCAATAATAAATATATGTATGTTCATGTATAACTGAAAAATTGTGCTCTACACTGGAAATTGACTCAGTATTGTAAACTGTAACTCAATAAAAAATGTTAAAAAAATAAAAAATAAAAAATAAAAATGTTTAACATGTAATTATCTAAAGATCAGATAAAATTTTTCAGCTAAATCCAAAATATATAGTTGATTTTGGGGAAAGGAAGTGTATTTTGTCATTTATTTCTTTATTCATTCCACAAATATTTGTTGGGTCTCTGCTACACATGTCTACTATGTGTTTTATGTGCTGTGACACAGCAGGTAACAAGATGTGGGCAAGATATTTTCAGATACCTCTTTTGAATTACACATTGCTTTGGGTTAGGTTTTTCAAATTGCAGAGATGCTATGTTTCCTCTGGTATAGATATTTATTATATACCAATGATCCCAAACCACTTTAGTTTATTCAATAAATTACAATGTAAAATGGTAAATGATTTGAGAAGAATATTGATGCAAAATTACAAATGATGGTGCCTCTTTTGCAATGAAGACTGAGATACTTATAAGACGAACTAATTCAGGGAAGAACTAAAGTTCCACTGATTAACAACAATTTACAGTGAGGACGTTAGCACCAAAACACTTACAGACACAAAACTGAAGATAATATATTACCATTAATATTTTACTAATAGCCTCCAAATGCTCATATTTTTAGGCTCCTAGTTTTTCATCATGATACAGTAAATCACATATAAAATAAATTATGAGAGCACTGATAAAATACAAACCCAGGTATGTGTTTACATACGCTACTCTATCCATCAAAGAGAAGGAATTAATATGTACCTGTTTAATTTGTCTTAGAGCCATCATCTCTTTGTCTCTTTATATTTGGTGAATAGCTTCACTATCACTGAAATTATAATGAAATTTTCTCAGACTTTTCATGGTAGTAGTTTTATAAAATTTTTTTTCCTTAATTACACTGAGAAATGTTCCTGAAATATCTTGATTAATGTTTGGTTAATGTTACCACTTATGAGCTAGTTTTATTTACAGCACATGTTTTAAAATCATCTCTTTACAGTGATAGATTGAAGTACAGCTGTCATTAAAACAAAATACTAGAAAAAATATGAAAGCCAAACTTCAATTTCTATAAAACATTTTTTCAGAGGAAGAATTCAATAGATGATGAATTTGAGAAATGCCTACTCAAAAGTTTGTGGGAGTTCAGTTTACACTAGAAGTATGTAGCTTCATGGAAAACATTTATTTGATTTATATTTTAAAAACCAAGCTTAACTTTATAGCAGTGATTCAGAGGAGAGGGAAATCTCTTAAAATTATCTATATAGTCTTTCCAACACCCAGAGTTCCAACCTAATAGAATTTATGACCCTCATCCTCTTGATTTTTGCATAATAGAGCTAATCCCTCCACATGAAACAGATATTCAAACATTTGCATACTTGGTAGTATATCCCTAGCAGTGGCTGGACTTGCATACATTTCCACAATAGGGTGGAGAAAACGGCGGGAGGGCAGTACAAGAATATCATCTTGAAAAACAGGCTTTAAAAGTTGGGTTATATAAAACAAACTTTCCTGAACTCTACTGGAATTTTTTTTTTAACTTGAACTCTTTCTCTACTCTTCTATGTTTGACTGCAACTAGGAGGTATAACCAACGCGGGGTGGGATTTTCAGTCAAGCAAGTAAGACGCCTGCATCTAAGTCGTAGGTCATTCACTAACACTCATCTGAAGTTTCTCACTCATTGTAAAACAACTATTTTATGTTGAAATTATATAGTCTTTTAGTTCTGGTTACATGGAACTGAATTACATAACTCCTTCGAAAGTTTCAAATTGTCGATCAATTTTTGCGTCCTTTAATATAATCGAATGAGTCATATTTATAGCCACGGGATGGTATGTCTCAGGGGTATGGCACAAATTGTGTGCTTATGAGCTTTGCATCATCTATGTATCTATGTGACACAGAGAAATAAAAAGCAAACATTTACCCAATGTATGTCAAGCACTGGGGTCATGTGTCACTTTTCTGATACCAACCAACTTGTCTGTCAGTCTCAGATAAAAGAGTCAACCCCTGAACATCCCTCTGAATACCTATCGGCATCCTGGAAAATTAACCAGAAAATAGTATCTAGTTTTGACATAAGTGAAAAAATTGATTTCTTCATTCTGAAGCATTCTCTGTTGTTCTTTTCCTATATGCATGCACCCTTCCATATCTTCAGGATAGAATGAAAGATACAGTTCCTGCCCTCAAGGCACTCACAACCCAGTGAGAAAGCAACTAAGTCAACCAATAATAATTCTGGTAGAGCAGGCTACATGATGTGAGAGACAGGAACACACAGAGGAAAACTGTAAAACACATGTCTATGAGCACCAGGTCAGTCCTGAGTCAACTATTTGTATTTGTGTATTGTACTTGCACGAATGGATGAACGAATGAATAAGTGAATGAATGAAAGAACCACAAATCAGCATTCTAGAAAATACTTTGTTCTAACATTCTTTAAGCTTCACTTCCTGAAAAAAAAGGAAGGAAAGAAGGGACGGAGGGAGGGAGGGAAGGAAAGAGGAATATGTGTCTATTGAATGTTCACTACCTTGGTGTACACAGTCACTGCAGACTATACCTACTGTTACGAGCTGAACTATGTCCCTCCAAAATCCATACATTCACTCCCTAGCCCTCAGCACCTCAGAAAGTGACTGTATTTGGATATAGGACCTTTAAAGAGGTTATTGCAATAAATGAGGCTGTTAGTGTGCGCCCTAATCCAGTTTGACCGCTGTTCTTACAGGAGGAATGTTGGATGCAAAGACTCCAGGGATGTACGGGCAGAGAGGAAAGACATGTGAGGACGTAGGCAGAAGGCGGCCATCTGCAAGCCAAGGAGAGAGGCCTCAGGAGAAACCAAACCTGCTGACACCCTCATCTTGGACTTCTAGCCCCTAACTTTGTAAAAAAGAAATAAATTCCTGTTATTCAAGCTACCCAGTCTGCTAGTCTGCCATGGCAGCTCTAGCAAACTCCCACTTCTGTGAGTGGATTTAAAGGATATATTATTCTTTCATGTCCATAATTAATTGAAATTGGAATGATATGAGGTCATACAGTCATAAAAATTCCAGTTTACACTGCATAACTTTTCATGACTGCCTCTGAACAAATGGCCCCTCTCTATCAATACTACACTCTGCAGACCCATATTTTCTACATTTAGCTCCTTGATTTATGAGTGTACAATATTAGACAGTTCCTATTTAACACAAGTAAGCTTGCTATAAATTTTAAAAACTAAAGCTAACATTTGAATAAGAGACATTTTAATTGACATGCTGTCTTTAAAAATACATTGATAACATGATGAAGATATGAATGTTGTACTAATATTTTGATACCACCGAATATTATTAATAATGTAATGGAATTTCTCATTATTCTTTTCCTTTAAACATAGCTAGTTGAGATTTGGGATTTAGGAGTCAGAAAGTTAGAGCACCAAAATTTTAGTCTTAGCTTTGCTATTAACTAGCTTTATGATTCCTAATAAATCAATTAAATTTTCAGAATCTCTATTTCCTCATCTACTAAATAGAAATAAAAGTGTTTAACGTTTATATATCATTAGGTAATTTAAAGGCTCATAGGAGCTGGTACATATGAAAATAGTTTGAAAGTACAAATTATCAAGAAAAACATCAGGAAAAAATTATCTGTACTTGGGGTGAAGAAAATCTAATTTTTTTAACCTAAGGGAGAAACTATGAAGGAAGGCATTTCTAGATTTGACTACAAGATTAAGCAAACATGACTTCATTTCAAAATCACCAAAAATGAGGTAAAAAAAAATGACAAATAGAAAAAAAAAGAATTATAGTGCCATGAACATGGTAAGCATATTTAATGAATGTTAAAAATATTTACAAAATAGGAAGAAGAATATGTCACTTTAAATAATGCACAAAAACATTTGGGGAGTTAATTTTAAGAAATTAGAAATGCATATATATAAAATGTTATATAAAAGGATGTTGAAATTGCAGTGTTTATAAAAGAGAAAAGTAAGAAATAATCCAATTATTGTAATGATTTGCTTAAATACATTTTGAAATATTTTAAAACACCATGCAGTCATTTAAAACACAGAAAAAATAACTTACTATCTTGGCATTATAATCACTATGTATTATAAAGTGGTAAAAGACTGTGAAATAGTCTGATCCAAAGTATATGTGTGTATCTCTGCATTAAAAAACAAGATTAGCAGATAGTACATGCCCAAGTCAAAATCTAACTAGTAATTGTCTCCGGTGGGTAAAATTGTGGGCAATTTTTTCCCATTTTTTTCCAAATCTTCTTTAGTATTTATAATTTACCATTTTGTAATAATTTTATTTTTAAATTGGACTTAGTTTTGAATGGACAATACATTTATATGCATGATACAAAATCCAAAAGATAGAAAGGAGCTTACATGAAAAGTAAGCCTCCCTCTACTCTTATTTTTCAGCTTAGCAATTATTACATGTTTATATGTACCTCCAGAAATCGCCTAAGTATGTGATCAAGCGTGCATGTGTTAGCAGAGCATAGATGTACTTTTCTGCACAAGTGCTGTACAACATACTTTGAAGATCCTATAGTATTGATAAAGATCTGTTCATTCTATTAAATGACTACACAGTATTTAAATGTACAGGTTAGTTATTAGCCACAACTTGTTTAACTAGTTGTCTCTTGCTCCTTAGGCTTTTCATTTATATTATATTACATTATACTATATTACATTATATTATATTGGTATGCATGTTTGCATAGGGTTAGAAAAGTCAGCAACTTTGGAACAATCTCAAGCATAATACAATGTAAAAGTCTTTGAGATGTTTGGGATACTATTTATTGCTATGTTTTGTTACTTCTATTAGTGTTATGTAGCCCCTGGACTTAAACTAGCTAACTGAAGCCAAAGTTAAAACAATGCTTAACTTAGGGCTTAAAGGTTCCATGAAGTTTACTGCTCTATTTTCAGCAATTCTTTTAGAGCCAGAAAATAATAGGTGATATTTTTAAATATATATGTTGAAACAACACAAATGAACAGAGAAAGGGCATTTAAGCTATTTAGACTTCAGCTGCAAAACTGACACCATGGGTGTAATGCATTGCTAATGGTAGTAGGAGGGCTCTGAGATGTCCTATTTAGGTGACAGAGATCAAGAGATGAATGGGCCTCCTTCAATACAAAAAAAGGATAGAGTAATATTCTAAAAATTCAATTCTTATTTTGGGAAAAAAGACATGCCTTGACAGATTTGAGGGTTTCAAAAAAAGGGAGGAAATAAATCAACATAATAGATTCAATTTTAAGAAAACAGATAAAATTTCAGAGAAATTCTCAAAAGGAAGACTATGGGTCCTGACACAACATTGTAAACTGTCTATAAATCAATAACATTTTAAAAAAAAAAGGATATGGGTAGACAGCAGAGTTGCATGATTTCCAAGGAGACATACTGCTAAATGCATGCACATAAAAATTATAAATAAAAGTGAAGCTGAGGCTTTATTAGCAATAAGAGTCTAATATTTGTAAATATAACAAATTTTGGAGCCAAATTTTATAATTATTAAGAGTCAACATTTGGCATACAAATGATCAATAGGCACATTAAAAAAATGCTCCATATCACTAATTATCAGAGAAATGTAAGTCAAAACTACAATGAGGTATCACCTCACACCAGTAAGAATGGCCATCATTCAAAAATCCACAAATGACAAATGCTGGACAGGCTGTGGAGAAAGGGGAACCCTCCTACACTGCTGGTGGGAATGCAGTTTGGTGCAGCCACTGTGGAAAACAGTATTGAGATTCCTCAAAAGACTAGGAATAGATTTACTGTATGACCCAGGAATCCCGCTCCTGGGCATATATCCAGAAGGAACCCTACTTCAGGATGACACCTGCACTGTGATGTTCATAGCAGCACTATTTACAATAGCCAAGCCATGGAGACAGCCTAAATGTCCATCAACAGGTGACTGGATAAAGAAGAGGTGGTATATTTATACAATGGAATACTACTCAGCCATAAAAACTGACATAATGCCATTTGCAGCAACATGGATGCTCCTGGAGAATGTCATTCTAAGTGAAGTAAGCCAGAAAGAGAAAGAAAAATATCCCATGAGATCGCTCATATGTGGAATCTAAAAACAAACAAACAAACAAACAAAGCATAAATACAAAACAGAAACAGACTCATAGACATAGAATACAAACTTGTGGTTGCCAAGGGGGCAGAGGGTGAGAAGGGATAGACGGGATTTCAAAATTGTAGAATAGATAAACAAGATTATACTGTGTAGCACAGGGAAATATACACAAGATCTTATGGTAGGTCACAGAGAAAAAAATGTGACAATGAATATATATATATATGTTCATGTATAACTGAAAAATTGTGCTCTACACTGGAATTTGACACAACATTGTAAAATGATTATAAATCAATCAAAAATGTTTTAAAAAAAGTGAACATTTGGGATGGTGCTTCAGACTATAATGATTTCCTCTGGGGCTGTATTTTAGTTTCTTCTCTTCTTCTAGTAACAATATCTTGCTGCTTTGGCCCCAAAGTTGGGCATATGATCCAAGATGGACCAATCAGCATCCTTTCTCAGTGTTTTTCAATCTGGAGTTGGGAAATTTTTCCAGAGAGTAGGGAATGAATTCAGAGCTGCTGCTCATCATGTTTTCCAGTATATGGAGAAAGCCCACAGTTACAAGAATGAGTGAATCCAAAAATGTTAAAATTTGTGTGGAAACACAAAAGATCCCCAATAGCCAAAACAGTCTTGAAAAAGAAGAACAGAGCTGGGGGAATCATGCTCCCTGACTTCAGATTATACTACAAAGCTACAGTAATCAAAACAGTATCGTACTGGCACAAAAAACAGACACAGAGATCAATGGAACAGGAGAAAAACTTTGGAAATCCACACATTCATGGTCAATTAATCTATAACAAAGGAGGCAAGAATATACAATGGAGAAAAGACAGTCTCTTGTATAAGTGGTGCAGGGCAAACTGGACAGCTACCTGTAAAAGACTGAAATTAGACCATTCTCTCACATCATATACAAAAATAAACTCAAAATGGATTACAGACTTAAATGTTAAGACCAGTTACTATAAAACTCCTAGGGGAAAACACAGGCAGAACATTCTTGGACATAAATCACAGAAATGCATTTTCTGAACCAGCTCCTGGAATAATGAAATTAAAAGCAAAAATAAACAAATGGGGTCTAATTAAGCTTAAAAGCTTTTGCACAGTTAAGGATACCATCAACAAAACAAAAAGCCAACCTATAGAACAGAAAAAAATATTTTCAAATGATGTGACTGACAAGGGACTAATTTCCAATATATACAAGTAGTATATACAATATATACACTGTTGGTGGGAACGTAAATAGGTGCAGCCACTATGGAGGATGTATGGAGGTTCCTTAAAAATCTAAAAATAGACTTATCATATGATCCAGTAATCCCACTCCTGGGCATATACCCAGAGAAAAAAAATAATTCAAAAAGACACATGCACCCCAATGTTCATAGCAGCACTATTTACAACAGCCAAGACATGGAAACAACCCTAATGTCCATCAACAGATGACTGGATAAAGAAGACATGTTCCATATATATAATGGAACACTACTCAGCCATACAAAAGAATAAAATAATGCCACTTGCAGTAGCAAGGAATAGACTTGGAGATCATCATTCTAAGTGAAGTAAGCCAGAAAGATAAAGAAAAAATCCCACATGATATCGCTTATATGTGGACTCCAAAAAAAAAAAAAAAAAAAAAAAAAAAGGACAGAAACGAACTACTTATTTATAACTTAGATAATTGATTTCTTGATTATGTGTAAGCACATTTCACTGACCTTTATGATTGGATTACTGGATTCTGTTGATTCTTATTTTGTGGTTGGCTTTATTCCTTTGATAACTATGTAAGTTTGAAAAACTAAAGCTATAAAAACTGTTCTTAGAAACAATGAATGGTACATATATGTAAATTTTAAAATGGTTTTATCTCTCAATGAGTTGCACTTCCTAGAATAAACTTTGTTTACCCCTCTCCCTCCTTTCTCAAAAAAAAAAAAAAAAGAGTGAGTGAATCTCATTCCAGAAAGAAACAAAAATGAAATAGTTGAATTTCCAACATTTACAACGGAAAGACTCAGGACTCAGAACTAAAGCATATATTTACTTTGTAAAACCAAGAATGAATAATAATCACTGTTTTTGAAGCAGTCAAACATTTGCCATGGATAAAATCAAATATAGTGTAAAAGGCATTTCTTTCCAATTTAAGATAGCTATCAAGTACTTAGGAGAATGAAGTAAAGCATTTTCTTCCTGATTCCATCATCAAGTCATTCTTCTACTAAAAGAAGTAACCTACGCTTTCCTGGGCATTCATTGTTTGTAGCTATGATATGAAGATACCATTTTGAAAATAACTTATAAAAATATTAAGGGAACTGGAGCATTCACATGGACAGTGAAAAATATTGACAAAAGTAAGACATGAGGAACGAGTACCTTGAATTTAAATTCTGCCTCGTTTTTCTTATTATACATTCATTACAACTAAATTCCCCTAAAGTCCCTGATGTCTGTGACTGGATACTCCTCTACAGCATTTATAGCTTCAGAGTTTTTAATCCCTCTCTGCCTTTATTTTTAGAGAAAGGGCACTCTAATAATCTGCAGATGTAGAGTCTGTTAACAGTGGCATTCTCCTATAGTTTGTTGAATTTTCTAAATCGGATAGAAAGACAAAGCCTCTAAAGCTTATCCAGATGTGGTTTTATAATGATGTCACTAGGGTTGATTCCGTAATCAAGACCCCTAAAAATATACAGTTTAGCCTTAGTATCAGCAACAAGGTTAATGGAAATACGTACCAAGGGTAAACACTCTAGCGGATTGTGTCATCAGGAAATATTTAAACACCATTTAAAAGGATTTAAAATAAGTAGATTTTATTTTACACTGACTAATGCACAGAAATATAATACAATAGAGCTGTTAACAAATAAACCTAATGCTTTTCTCTCCTCTTCTCCTCACCCCCCTGCCATCTGCATTGTTAGGTCCAATTAGCTTTTTGCATTTAAAATTCTAAATGACTAGTCCTTTCGCCCACTGAACAGAGACAACAGCTGTATAAAGTTCAGCCGGAACTATTTTGGAGTAAAGTCCTATTTCAATTATTTACTTTCTGTAATTGATTAGCTCACGTTGTGTCATTACGTCAGTGATTCTCCATTGCCTCAGAACAAAGTTCACGTGTCTCAGCATCCCTGTAGCACCTGGGATATTCTGACCCCTGCCTTGCCTCTCCCTGCTGTTGGCCACTTACCCAGGGTGGTCAGTCACAGTTAACTGTGTGCTGTTTAATTTGCATGAGACGCATATTCACAGCTCTGTGCCGTTGACTGTTCCACCAAGATCCTTGGGTTTGCCTGTTCCTCAGCTCTGAAATGCCACTCTAAAGCCCCCCAACAATTCACCTCCTCTGTGACACTATCTTCCTGATTAATTGCTTCTTTCTTTGCTCTCACACCTGTTACAGAAAATAGCACAGCACCATGTTTAGTTGTGTATATTTCCATCCAAGCAATTGAACTGGGAACGCTTTGAGGAAAAATGAAAATACTGTAATCACGTATGTAACTTCCAACCTCTGATGTAGTAACTTGTATACAGTAGATGCTCAATGAATATTTTCTGAATTAAATTGAATATGTAGTCAAGAGACATGTCTGGATGGGACTTTTGGTATTAAGAATCTTTATTACGTTTTAACAATAGCTATTATTTCTACAACTAAAAGCAAGTGTTAATTAAACTTCCACAAGCATTGTGAGCACCAACATTTTTTTTTTGCATTACCACATTTAATTCTCATATTAAGTCTCTGAAGTAGGTTACTGTTATTTCCAGTTCACTGGGAAACCAAGGCTTAGCAATGTCACACCTGCGTAATTCTGCCCCTGAACTTTGTAGTGGGAAGACTGCTAAGAATGACTGCCAGTGACTCGCTCTTCAAGAGGAGATCCTCATCACTGAGGTGGAGGGGCCTGTGAGAGGACCTAAATGAAGCCTCCAGAAGTTGAAGCCAGCCCTAGGCTGACAGCCTATAAGGAAATGGGGACATTAGCTTGACCACAGCAAGGACTGAATTCTGCCAACAACCTGAATAAGCCTGGAAGTAAATTCTTCCCCAGCGCCTCCAGAAGAGAGCTCAAACTGCTCAACTCCTTCTTCTTGGCCTTAGGAGACCCTAATGGGGAACCCAGCTAAGCCCACCCAAACTTCTTACTCACAGAACTGAAGGCAAGCAAATGAGTTTTGTTTTAGGCCACCTACTGAATGTCCCTGCTGGTTAGGGGCAGCTGTGAGACTGAGCTGCGGCCATTAGAATGTGGGCAGACATGAAACGTGTCCCTCCCAGGCCTGGCCCCTAAAAATATCCAGCTTACTGTCCTTCATTCTCTTTCCTCACCTGCTACAGCCATGGAGGTAACTCCAGAGCAGCCTGGGGAATCATGTGTTAAAGATGGCAGAGCCTTCATCGGCCTGTGTCCCTGACTGTGGAGAGCAAGGAAGCTCTACTGACCAAACTCTTCACCAGCATGGGGTGTGAACAAGAAATAAATTTCTACTGTGTGTCTGCCACATGAAGCCAAGATGAGCGTGTGCGCGTTTACATCATTTAGGGTTGTCCTAATACAGAGAAGGTTGGATAAGGTCCGAGAACTCAAGGTGAACAATCCAGCCATCTGAAGACCTGGAAAAAGAGAATTCCAGTCAGGGTAAACAGCAAGTCCAAAGGTCTGGAAATGGGAAGGCTTGCTGTATTTAAACAAAGAAATCTAAACAAAAAGAAAGCAGCCCGGCCCTACAGAAATAAATGGGAGTGGGAGAATAACAAAAGAGAAAGCTAAGAAAGGAGACGAGGGCCAGGAAGGGCTGTAGACCAGCATAAGGACTTTGGATTTTAGTTTAAGACTGGATGTGCAAGATGAAAGGAGTCCAAGATTAAATCCGGGTTTTTATTTCTGGCAAAAGGGTGAGTATTATTGTTAGTAATACCAATACTAATAGGATGAGTGTTCTCGGTCATGATCCTGAGGTAGGAAGCTCAGGAAACAGAACACATTTTATGGGAGGTGGCAGATACAGTGAATTCAGTTGTAGGAAGTTGGAGTGAAATGCCTGAGGCAGGCGTGTCCAATATGTAGATGGAAAAATGTCCACAGCTTAGAACAAATGTCTGAATTGGAGCGATCATCATCACAAGGATATGGGGCAGGGTGTTCCAAGAAGAACCTTGAGAGAAACCAATACTTGTGGGTGGAAGGAACAGAAGAGAAGGATGTATCAGAGCCTGAGCAGTAACAGGGAAATTGAGAAGATGGTTGCCACAGACACCCGGAAAAGACTGTTCTGTGATGGAGAAAGTGATCAATAACCTGTCCAAGTATCATGAACTATACAACCCTCACACTGGCCCCAAATTGGCTCTGCAAGAACTTTGATAACCTGGTGAGAATGGTTCCAACTGAGTGGTGAAGTCGTTATGGAGCCAATAGAAGGGTCGTGGGTTGAATCTTGTTCCCCTAAAAGATACATTCAAGTCCTAATCCTCATATCTGTGAATGTGACCTTGTTGGAAAATAGGGTCTTTGCAGATGTGATCAAGTTAAGAGAAAATGTGACAATGAGTGTGTATATGTCCATGAATGACTGAAAAATTGTGCTGAACACTGGAATTTGACACCACATTGTAAAATGATTATAAATCAATAAAAAATGTTTAAAAAAAAGAAAAATATACAGGGGGTTAGGAAGAAAAGAAAGAGCCCATGGAGGTAGGGAACATGATTCTGAAAGGGAAAGAGGCGAGGCTGGGGGCATATGTGGGAGATGAAACTCAAACAAGGCATTTTTTCCCATGTTTGTCTTATTTTCCTTTCACACGTAAGAGACGTGAGCCTATCAAAGGCTGATGGAAGGAGCTAGCGAAGGAGGAGAGATAAAGACACCGGAAAAGTAGGGCTAACTGACAGAGGTCCTCACCAAGGCAGAAGAGGACCCAGAGGGGGACTAGCCCTTGGCTGGGGATGAGCAGTTCTTCTTTGTTTCCTAAGAGAAGGAGAAAAACCTCAGTTCTGATGTAGGAAAGGTTCATGGCAGCAAACTGAGGAATCTCATCCAAGAGTTTCAATTTGAGGTGAAAAGCGAAGTCATTTGCTGAGATTCAGAGAGGTCAGAGATTGAAGAACTGTGGACAATGACTGAAGAACTGGCAATGGCAAATGTGCAGCAAAACACTAGGGCGATAAAGAAAGGTTGACAGCATGTATTTAGAAGCCGATTGGACACTGGAGAATATTGGATACAAAAATGGCACCAATCTGTATGTTTATCGAATTCCTTTTTGGCAGAACTCAGGACCCCTTGGTTTGGGTGTCAAAAACCCAGACAAATCTATTGATCTAGTTTTGATGGGTTTTCACATGAATATACTGGAGTAATAAGAGGGCAAAAAAGTTGAGAAAACTGAGAAGAAAACTCAGGTTCTATCCTCTGAAGCTACTTTAAAAAGAAAACAGAATGCCACTTGAAGATGAAGGCAGAGATCAGGGAGATGCAACTACAAGTCAAAGAACACCAGAGATTGCCAGCAAAGCACCAGAAGCGAGGGAAGAGGAACGGAGCAGATTCTTCCTTACAGCCCTCAGAAGGAGCCAACCCTCCCAACACACTGATCTGGGTCTTCTGGCCCCAAGAACCGTGAGACAATACATTTTGGTTGTTTAATCCACCTAGTGATGCTCTGTGATGGCAGCCCCAGCAAACTTACACAAGTAGTTAACTGAAAAATAATTCGCTATGTATTGGATAATTAAATGAAGAATTCTAAGATGCTACAGGAACAGCCTACCTCATTAAAACTGTTTACCACATTTAGCATATTAATTTGTTCTGAATTATGCATCGGTATTTGTTGTCACTTACTTTAAAATATTAATTTACTGATTCTCAGTGTTTCTTTAATTTAATTCAATTCATCTCCACTCAGTTCCATAAGAGATTAGTTGATGCCAATTGGGTCCTTATTCCTATGGTACTTACTATAGAGATTATGAAAAGAAATAATGTCATTATAACGTTATAATGACTCAATACACTTACATTCTTGTTCGGGATCAATATTTCTCCCCTTTAAAATAAGTTAATATTGTAAGGCAGAATGTACCTGAAGGACAAATTTACAGGAAAATGATATGAAAGAATCTATGAATCAAAGGAAGATGTGCGAATTGGGCTGGATCATCAAATATGTGTAACATTTTGACAGCGTAGATAGTGCTTGAGGTATGAAGAATACCACACGTGATATTGGCTAGAAGGAAATGAGTACGGTGAGTGATCAACCTGGTTAAATATCAACCTTGTAAAGACTAGAGAGAACTGTAAGGTAAGTACTAATAGGTTAATGCAATCAGACCCTCAAGTATCCACCTATTGTATCAAGCTTAATATATATATAAATATTTGGGGAACATACTGTAAAAATTAAGCTTTGTAATATCCAAACTGCAGTAAATTTAAAAGATAAGAAGACTCCTTCAAGTAAAAGAAAATCAAACACTAGAATCCCCTTACTGGGCAATAACCACTGTTAAGACTTAAGCATCTATCCCTAACACACGTATCTGTGTATGTACGTATACACATCCGTGAATACGTACACATGTACACACGTTTTACTAAAAGAGACTCATGTATTGCACGCTGTCTGTTAAAATGTTTGTTTTTAACACCTCTCCCCGTTGTTAAATATCCTCCAGCATTGTAAGCTGTATGGCCACACAGTATTCCACTAGTGGACATTTAAGGATTTCTGCTGGCATATGCAGGCCAGTGATTTCACGTGCTAAGTTCTAATTTCAGAGATGAAGCTTTTCTATAATTATTTCCCAGTTTTGGAATTGGAGGTGGATGTTTCCTTTTACAATTATTCCCATGGCTTTCTGGAAGGTAGGACTTTAAGAGCTGACACTGTCACTGCAACCGCCCAGAGGTCAGAGGGGTCAGGATACAGGCGCAGAAACACAGAAGGTTGTTCTACTGGCTCACTCTTCCTCCTACCTTCTCCAAAAAGAGAACACACTGTTTGATCCCATTCATATTAAGTACAAATACAGCAAAACAAATCTATACTAACAATGAAGGAAGAGGTCACCTGAGTCAGGCAACAATGGGAGGCTCCCAGGGGCCAACCATGTTCTGTGTTGTGACTTAGGTGCTGGTTGCATGGGTGTGTTCGGTTTGGGAATATTCATGAAGCCCTATACTTGAGACAGGTTCTTGGTATAAATTAACAATTCATTTAAGAAGTTTCAAAAAAAATAAAATTAAAAATAATGGCAGCTCTCAAAATGCTCAAAGTAGCAGGCAGGCTCTATCTGTAAAGCTCTCAATGAAAGGACACATTTTTCAGGATTTAACTCCACTACTTCACTAGCTGGATCTTATTCCCACTATTCCTCAGAAGTCCCTTCAAATATAGAGCCCTTTCCTACCATCTGAGACTAATATTCATCCATTAGGTTAACAAATCACAAGTAATATTTGGGTACAGATCTTAAAATATAAGTTTAAACGTTTAATTTCTCCAAACACTTGTGCACTGTAGAAGCATCTTAAAGCAAGAATGACACTTCAGTTGTTTTGCTTACAGTTAACCACAACTGATATTTAAACATTCTGCACAAGTTATCTCGTTTCACTTGACCTTTTGTTATTAAGTGAACATGGCTTTTTGGAGCTAAGCATCCATTGTTCATTAACCCAAGGATCTGGTGTGTTGCTAAGCCTTAAGCAACTCTTCAGGAGTCTTTGATCACAGAGTTAGCAGCTTGGTAACTTGGCTTCTTTTCATTCTTTGGGCTTTTTCCCTTGTATCCTCATGGTTTCTTAGACTTTGTAGAATTTAATGCTGTCTGTCTGTGACATAAAATGGGCACACGGTATGACTTAGTTTGTAACAGAGAGGAACCACCACTCACAGATGAGATCATTGAGTTACCTGAAAACCCTCACATGCTGTCTCATTAATACTTTACCTTATGGATTAGAACACAAGCACGTTAACAGTACTCCCCTCAGTAACATTACTTCATGTAAGAGGAGTGATTTAGAATCACTGCATTGTGGTATTCAAACATGCAAAATGGGAGGAGGGTATAGCTCAGTGGTAGAGCGCATGCCAGGCATGCACCAGGTTCTGAGTTCAATCCCCAGTACCTCCATTAAAATACGGAAATAAATAAACCTAATTATCTACCCCCCCAAAAAAACCCAAAGCTGGAATAAATCTACAACTTGATTTTTTTAAATGCAAAATGAAAGAAAATATCAAGGTTAAAGTGAAGTTTTATTTTGCTAAGAGAAGATCTTTAATACCTTCCTCAGTGCGAATGAATATAATTTAGCTCAATTTGTAGTGTGTTGATAAGGTTCCTTACAACGCTTGGTTAGAAGTACCTAACCTTTAAATGCTTTTTATCGTGCCGCAAGCAATACAGCTTCTTCTACTATAAATTTCTCATCGTAAGACTTAAGTGTTTGGAAAGTTTAAGATGAACATTTCTATTTTGCTGTTTATACATGGTTCTTTTTGACCTTGGCAAATAAGACCAAAAAAAAAAAAAAGTTTTAGCACTTTTAGTGACTAAAGGTTTAACACTTATTGTCTACCTGACTTTACCAGAAATTCACCTGCTTTTCCTCCCCTCTTCTCTTCTGTCTTTCTCTGCTCTGTGTCTCTCTCTAACTGCTGTCTTCCTTGTTTTACTAACTCAGTCTTACTGATCAAGAAGCTCTGGTCCTCAGGGCGCATCAGTGGGAAGATGCCATCCATGCTGCTAAAAATCAGCCAATTTGATGTATCACAGCACTACTACATAATATGAGACAATATACTTGCAAATATTCATGTTTTAAGGTTTGGTGTCAGGTATCATTTTTTTATGGAGTCCCTTAGACCTTTCCCCCTCCTTTGACATTCTAGTGTTTACAGGCAGCAATGGCTGAGGTTGGGTTAACTAAGGACAGTTCACGGAGTAAGAAAAGAACTGTCCAGAGGGATGACCATTCTTTCCTTCCCGGTCATCACAACTCACGTAAACCTCGCCATGCTGGGGGTTTACGTCTCCCAATTACTACCATCTTGCTATCCTTGTTTCCCAAAACTTTGGAGGCTTCTCTGAACCATCTCGCAAACTTCTTCAAGATTGCCAGTTTCTGGTAGGGTGCTCATTTAAAATGAGGATGATCTGGTTGGCTACAGTTTGGAGAGTCCTCATCAATCAGGATGCTATCAGCCTGAACTTTGAAACAATCCCAGGATGTTGAACAGTCTCACAAAAGGTTCCTTTTTTCTACCTCTTTATGAACGTACAGTACTCACACATATTAAGTGGCCTGCAATAGCTCTGCTGGTGATATCAAGTTAGGTCCTTCAATCTTTCGATAATGTTTTTAATCATAAGCTTTAAAGCACAACTGTTTTTACCTTGAAATTCTTAAAAATCTGTTATGAGACAGAAATAAGAGATTAATGGAGATCTTGCAAAAAAAAAAAAAAGATAAATGGCACTACCAGAACACCACAAAACTAGGGGAAAAATTAATTGAACCTATACTTTTGATAAATATTTATTTTTTGTGGAAGAAAAATGCATACTAGTTTAAGCTGTCATTATACTAACCTACAACCTATTTTTCATATTATTAGTAATACATAATGTGGTAGTTTATATTCAAAAATAAAACTAGAATGTATATACCTCATGTATTTATCCAGAAATACACCAAGGTTACTATGGTTACGAAAAATCCATTACCTTTGAATACAGAATGAAAAAGTTTGACTTAAAGTGTGTGCTATTTATTATAGCAGACATCAACAGCCTTCGGGAGCCTCTCTAACTGGATTCATTTTTCAGTGTCACAACTGACCCACCATACTACTAGCTTATGGCCTATGCAAGGCAAAAAATTTGAACTGTATGCATTTTTAAATATATTTTGTACTAACTCAAGGTGCAGCAATGCCTTTGACTTTTAATGCTTCATATTTAAGAGAAAGAAGAAAAACATTCCAGCCACCTTGACGCTAACTGGCTTTTGAATTGAAATGCATTTACTTTTACCCGAATCCACCATGGCGGCTGGATCCATTTTTTTTTTTTTAACCCATAATGGAAGAATGTTAGTTCTATGTGGAAACTTGAAAAGAAGCTACACAGAAATGGAGCAGGAGTGAGAAAAAAAAATAAAAGGTCGACACTTTGCATATTTGGGAGGGGACAGCAAGCCAAGTTATTAAGGACATTTTTGATGGTGTGGAAGGCAAAGAACTTTCAAAAGTGGAGAGGACTGTAACCAAACAAAACAGGGTATGAAACATAGCTCTCAAAGAAGTTCTAGAATTAATCCTCACCCCTATTAAATCTTTGCTCATCAGCAGAATCAAAGTAAAATACAAATGACTAATAATCACACAAAAAGTGTGCAGTAAAACCAGTAGTCAAACGTGTAAATAGAAATAAAAAAAATTTCAACTTGTAAAATTATCAAAGATTTAAGAATATAACATTCATTGCTGATGAACTTTTCTGGAAAACAATGTGAAAATGTGTATCAAATATTCTGTAAATGTTTGCTACCTATGACTTAGCCATTCCCCTTTTAGAGCTCGAGCAAAGATTTATGTACAACAATATTTGCCACAAAATATTTAAAGCAGAGGTTAAGTCAGAAACTTTTGAATGTTTCAAGCACTTAAATATATTAGTGTACGTTCGTTAGATGGACTGTGACATTATTAAAATATTTCAAAATATTTTTAGAAAAATCCTTAATGATATGGGATATATTCATAATTAGGGAATATGCAAGGATTCAAAATTATACATCATAGGTCAATTTTGCTAAAATGAATGAAATGCTAGAAGGAATTACATCAAACATGAAGAGCTTTTATCTGCATGGCGGGACTACCAGGTATCAAGTATCTGCATGTCTGAACTTCAGTAAGCATGTTACTCTTTTACCTGAAAGTTATTATCAACTATTTCTCTTCTCTAGTAGATGGCATCTTCCATTTCTCAGCCTATGAACTGACATTTCAGCACTGCACAGATCTATTTTAGCGACCCTAAACTCTGGCTACTACTGATAGCACCAGCTCTCATGAATAGAAGTCCCCTCCACAAACCACTCCGCATGGAAAGGACATTAAGTCACAAATATCCTGACACAAAGATGAGCAATGAGTACCAACAGCAGCTGAGATACATATTATGATGAAATGCGGCATAGATTTAAATTAGCTATAAAGGTTAAAGGGAGACCCAGTGGCCAGAGCGGATTTCTCCATCAGTTTTCTCCTGGCTGACTTCAAGCAGCCAGATTCCCTTTCCCATTCTGCTTTCTCTGTGATTCCTAGTGGAAAGGTAAGCCTTGAAGACACAAAGGACCTAAATTCTGTGCACATCACAGGTATAAAACCTTACAGTTCAGAGAGATCTTAAAGGCCATTTATTCAGCTGGCATGCAATTTGAGAATCTCGAGACAAGTGAACGGTCTGCCTGAGCTAATAGAGAAGACACTTTAGGATGCTGTTACGAACTGAACTGTGTTCTCCAGAATGTACACATTGAAGCCTTCACCCACAATGTGACTATATTTGCAGAGAGCGCTTTGAAAGAGGTGACGAAGGTGAAATGAGGTTATAAGGATAGGGCCCTAATCCAGCACGACTGGTGTCCTCACAGGAAGAGGAAGAGACCCCAGAGGAGCACAAAGAAGAAGGGCCACGTGAGGACACTGGGAGTGGGAGGCTGTCTGCCAGCCAAGGAGAGAGGCTTCGAGAGAAACCAAACCTGCCAACACCTTGATCTTGGATGTCTAGCCTCCAGAACTGTGAGAAATAAATTCCTGTTGTGTAAGCCATCCAGCCTGTGGCATTGTGTGAGAGCAGCCCTAGACTCATTTCAGATGCTCTGGGGTTTGTAATCGGGCTTCTATCTCCCTTTCAGAGCTGTTGTAAGAAATAATAAAATGTGTTCAATATGTAAAATGTGTAGAGGTGAAAAGCATGGGCTTTTGAGGCCAGACGGACCCAGATTTGAATCTGTTCTTTCAATTACTGACTAGGATTTCTTGATGTCTCTGGGCCCGTTTTCTGGGCTATTATGTCAGAATCATCAGGTACAACTCTGAACCTCACCATCAAGTTTTTGGCTTAGTTCCTTACCCTAGTGACCAACAATGCATCCCTACTGGGCTTTGTATCCTCTGCCATTTGGAGATAAAGACAACAAGAAATACATTTGCTTGTGAGACACCAAGGAGGATGCAGCCAAAAATGTCATGCGTGTTATCAAACCGGTGAAGAACCCATTATCACTCCAGTTGGAAAAGATGGTTATGGACACTATAAAAATATTCCACTTTCTTTATATTATATTTGGGGCATCTATTATACTATGGCAACATTTGCAATGATCTTTTAATGCAGATACTACAGTCTTACGGGTCTGTTAATGATTCACCCCAATATAAGGCAGATTTGGTATCATTTCTGAGGTGGTATGAGAAACCACTGTGAATTCTGGCCTCCTCTCCTCCTCACACTGTCCTTTTTTCTGGCTCTGCACAGTGTCACCTCACATGGTATTCTGCACATTCTGGAAATCTTCAAGGCCCACACGTTGAGACCGATGATCAGCCACACCACTTCCCTCTCGACCGGAGCGCAGGGATGGGATCCTAATTTCTTTGTCTCTGGTTTCACCCTTTTCCTCCACATCTTTTCCCTATTGCTTTTTCTTTCCCACCCCACTCCACTCTGCGATCTTCCTTCCTTGTTCCCATCAGGTAGCTGATTTCACTCACTTGTTTACTCAGCACTGCTTCTTCTCTGCCCACTCTGTGCTCAGTCCTGGAGACGCGGTCATGAACGAGACAGGCCCAGCCGCGTCCCTGTGACGCTCATGGTTTAGTGGGGCAAACTGACCGGTACACAGTCAGACTCATTCAAGACAACGCAAACCAAAACATAAGGCAAATGAAAGCTTTCAGTGAGCATGCAGGGGGCGTCAGAGAAGGCTTCACAGAGGCAATGTCTAGAATAAGCCTAAAACGTGTCTTCGCCATGACACATGATGATGATACGTTTGGCCCCGTGAAAGTCCTTTGTGTAATAATTGTAACACATGGGTAAAGTCTATTCCAGGATGTGTTTCCACTTCATCTGAAATAATTTCCGTGGCCAATAACTTTTAGTTAAAATAATGCCATCAGATGCTCCTAGGCAAGTGTAATCTACTTATTTTTAGTATTTATTTTTCAGTTAAGTTCTCTTTATTAAGTGTTCTTTACTAAGAACATTCTAGGTGTTTTTCAAAATGAGTCCCCTTCAAAAATCCTGAAAATTGCAGTTACTTGCATTTTACAGTTTCAGAAACTAAGTCTGAGAAGTTAGGTGGCTGTTGTTAAGAGCACATTCTCTTCATCACAGCCAGAATGTTCGAGATCGTGTCAAAGTTTAGCACTCCCAGGCTGTGCGACGCTGAGAAAGTTGCTTAACCTTTCTGTGCCTCAATTTCCTCATTCGCAAAATAGAGTGAATGATAATACTGACCTCAGAGAATAAGTATTACAGAATTTTATCCAACCATGATGAATAAGATACAAAAGTAACAGTTCTTGTGTTCTGAAGCCTTTTCTACTAGAGAGGACACAAAAAATGTAAACTCTGAGAATTAGATGAATGCCATGGCCCTGCCCCCAAACGCCCTATTCCTGCATCCATATGTGTTGCCATAAAGTCATGAGCACTGTGTCTGGCTGATTCTCTGCTACCACCTGAGCACCTGGCATTAATGTGAAGGAGTGAATATATAAACAATTAATCCTGCCTCTGACTCTAACCTGTTGTGATCTTTTATGAAGAATTTAATCTCTCTGAGGCCTCAGTTTTTCATCAATTAATATTTGATTAATTATATCTCACCTAATAGTCACATATAGTATATAAACTATTACAAAATATATAACCACTACAATTATGATACAAATATAAACACAATTCAAAACTGGACAACGTATCTAATACAGGTAGGTCTCCTGTGTTTCACAAGGCTTCCACCCATTCACTTTACTGAAGTGTCATCACACTTTATAATATGATCTAGGCAGATCTACTATGTTTTTCTCAAATGGTCTACAACTGAGATCACACTGAGTCACACTGCTGAGTCTTAAGATTATTCCACATTCGTGAAGACTGTAAAGTTAACTCATGTGCCAGTGGTGTGTGTATGAAATGGCATCAATGACTCAACCAGTCACGGTGAGCCTAGCTGGACCACACCGGGCCCCAGCTTTGATCCTGTGACCAGTCAGAGGCAGAGGAGTCACATGCTGAGCTCTGTGTATCAATACTTCCCAAAGCCCCCTCTGCACCGGAGCAAAGGTGTATCAGTAGAAGGGTTCAGGCAAGACTGGCGGGAGCAACGGTAGAGAACACGCAGTGAGACAGCCTTGGGAGAAGCGGGGTGGGGAAGGGAGGCAACATGAGCCCTTTTCCATTTTTCCAGCTTTGGCTTCACTGTGAGCATAACGTAACCATAAAGATCATGGAATTTTAGTGATGTAACAGGAAGCAAAAATAACTAACCCAACTTTTAAAACTGCATTCTCAGACAATGCTACAGTTATCTGAAATACACATATTAATTTGTAATTACATATATTTTTATATAGACTATAACTATTTACCGACACCGACAGAAGTCTTACCTGTGACTGTGTAGTTCTCTGCATCCCCTGAATAGATTAGCATCCCATCCATATATAAAGAGTACTGAGTTATAATACCATTTGCTTTCTTGGGTGGATTCCAGGAGAGTAACAAAGAATTGGGAAAGGATTTAGCTACTGGTGGCTGAACCTCTTGTGGGGCTGTGGGGGAGGAGAAAAAAAAGATTTATAGAGTCTAATTTTAGTTTACTTTTCTAATTCAAACTTTTCAGACCCAAACCAATAAATCATGGAATAAACCTGAAATCTCATGCATGGAAATGTTCCTGATTCGTGGGCAGCTTGTCAGTAATTGCTTTAGGAACAGTGCTAAATAACTGTCCCGAATTTATGAGAATTTGCATCAGTGATGGATGGGGAGTATTTAACACCAGTTCATTTGACTGATGCTTGCGTTACTTCATCAAAAGTATTATTAACCCATAATCTCTACTCGGGGCTGTGCTTATTACAGCAAATTAGACAGAATCCCTACCCTTGAGGAGCTTTTGATCTAAGATGAGCAATGCCAGTGAGAGTGGTTCATAATCGATATAAAAAAATGCATACGCAACCATAGAAATAGCCAGAAAATACAGAATTAATTAATTACATATGAAAACTACATTGTATATGAGTTTTTTTTTTAAATAAAGGGGGCCTGTTCATTTCCTATAATGGTTAGTCAATTGGAGTCACAGGAACTAAAAAAGCTTTTAGAAATTGACACTAAACATACCCATCGTTTGGTAAACTGGTAATACCCTTAAGGAAAAACTAGAAATTGGGGATTCCTTAAATAATAGAAAGGAAACGGTGAACTGGATGAGGAGGAATCCCTCTGGGGTATAGCGAGGAAGTAGGTTTGAAGGGTACCAGGCAAAACCTGAACAAAGGATGTGTGAGATGTAGGATGACTTGTACCGTATTGAAGTTGGTGGAAGTAACTGTAAAAGGGGCTGGTGGCACGTGCCTCCACAGAAGCAAAGACCTCTAAGAAAAACACCACTAGTCTCGGTAGTCTGGATGGAGAGAACGTTGAGAAAATGCCAAAGATGGGCCACTGAAGGATGGTGTAATCCAGGTGAGCGTGATCTGGTTAGGTCAAGTGCAAGGCATACAGGACAAAGGGCCACAGAAAGGGTTTTACGGACTCCTCTGTTCTGTCATGGTTTCATCAGATGGGCCATTGTGCTGCTCTTACACATCTTCTGTGCAAGTGGTACTTGCTTTAAGGATTTCAAAGGGGGGGGCAGAGAAGAGCACCTGGGAAAGGGCGGAAGGACAGATCCTGAAAAAGAGAGACTGGCAGACTCTTTTTTTTCCTAAAGATCAAGCTCTTAAGTCTCCTCCATAACTTTACAACGAGGCAGTAGAAGGAACGTGTAATTCCTCTCATCCAGGAGAGAGGAATGCGAAGTCACGATGTTTCAAATGTTTTGAGAGCTGTTATTTCTCCAAGTGATGCGTTCTGACGCTCAAGCAAAGCTTTCGCTTCGGAGCCCTGAGATATGTTCTCTTTCTCGCTGCCTTCCTAACGTATGCTTTCGGAAACATTAATTTATGCCCACAGTTTGTAAGTTCGAAGTACAACAAAGTGAGACTTGAGTCAGAAGGAACCGGGTGGTGGTTAATAATGCTTCCACTGGCATCTGGAGGTTCCATCGTATGGAAGTAATCGTTGCCCGTGTGGGTGTTTAGCAGTTAAAAGAGACCATGGAAATCAGCCGTTTGATTCTCAATTTCATACTGTGCCATACAATCAATTCTTTTTAGTCAGACTGTCTCTAGATTTACTTCTGAGCCACAGTAAAATGAGGAAGCTTTCATTAATCTTTCAGATGCTTCGTATTAATGACAAGGCTCTTGCATGAACAATGTAACAGCAATTAAAAAGCCCATTAATCTGCATTACAGCTATTAAAGATGCATGTCATTAAAGGGTATGGAGTTTGATTCATTTTCGCACAACCCCCCTCCCCAAAAAATGGAGCAATTATGGCCTGGCAATGCACTTTGTCATCAAATTAGGTTGGGGTTTTCTAGCAAATGGCCTTGCTGCATTTAGCTCTTCTCCTATTTTATTATTCATGACTGCAATGTGGAAGTCAAGACCTTTGAAATTACTTTACCTTCTTGGGGAGTAGAGATGTTCAGCGCCTGTGAGCTCTCAGTACAGCCAGTCAGAGTGCAAGCAGCGAGGGTGACTGAGTAGCATTTGGAGGGCAGCAGGCCCGTCAATATGCCTATAAGAAAGGGGGACAAAAGAGGTTTGCATGTTTACCACAAGAAGCTAGAAAAAGTATTTTGTGTGTGCGTGTGTGTGTAAGAGAGGGAGGCAGAGACAGAGAACACAGTAACATATGCCTCTTTATTTCATTTTCCTGCCTGTGTGCTGACTGCAGAGCAGAGTGACTAGGGAGGAAAAACTGTGAGACCCACTTATTGTTAAGACCACTGCAAGCAGCATTTTCCCACATGCACTTCCAGGACACTGATTCCCCTATAAAAATGGGGGTTCCCCCTACAGTTCGAAAAGCAGAGCACAGCATATCTGATGGTAAAAACACACATCACCCTCTTCCAGTATCCTAGACCTCCCGCAGAAACCAAACCATTTAATTTTCTTTTACCTCACATTTCTCAACCGTATTTAACCAGAGAGTCCCCTTTACGCGACATCTATTAACACACATGAGGAAATGTTACTCCCAAGAGTGACTTCATTATTTTAACGGTAGGATACACGTCTATGGACTATTTGTTCATGTTGCAGCTAACAAAGATGCAAAGCAACATAGCTGAACAATTAGCAAACTGGATAATTACGTTTTTGAACTTCTACTCGCAAAATTATTAGTTTATTTAATTAAGACACCTGTCTTAAAACAGAAGCATTCCAACATTCCAAAAGAAGTGTTGAATTCACCTGACTTGGTTGTGGATATGTAAGATTTGTTCAGCAATTAAAAGTGCCTGCAGACATGAAAACCCATTTTGTTTACTGGTGTTTATAATCAGGGCAGCTCTTTATTTAGTTAATCCTGTGAATTAAAGACGTATCAAAAACATAATTTGTGTCTTTGCTTACCACTGATTTCACTGCAGAAGTTTTCTGAGCTGTTTTTTTATCCCTAATCACATAGATTGTCATCATTGATATAAAAAGATGGTCCTACTCACAGTATCCCTTTATTGAGGAAGCCTTGATGGTTTTAACGTGCTCATGTGGGTGACAACTTGCATCATTCAAGAACAAATTTTAATATATGTTTGCCCATTCCCTTTCCCCAAGAGAAAGAATAAAAAAATTACGAGAGCAAAGATGAGGACGAAGCAAAGACCACAGCCACTGTCTGTTCTGGCGTGTCCCACTTGCCGTCTGTCCCCAGCGCTGCCTGCAAGTCTTCATTCTAGCAGCTCCCCAGGCATCCCCCTGGGCTACCAAACCTTCTCCACTGCACTTGGCACCATCATCTGAGCTCGTGGCCAAAGACGACAGCAAGTCAATGAACTAAGACACGTACATGTGTAACCACCTTGTGCCAAATTCATTTCTTACTGATATCAAAACCCCTCCACGTTGTAACTTTCTGCTTCACCCTCACTCCTGCTGCTGTGATGGTCATTTCCTCTTGACTCTCTCAGACCATGACCCACATTCTGAGCTCATTCTTCTCAGCACTAAACGTCTTAAAGGAACGCTCACAGCATCACGTAGGCATCCTCACCATGGGGTGGTGTAGTGCTCGAGGGTAAAGATGCTCAGGCCAGACTGCCTGGGTTCAAAGGCCAATTCTACCGCTGATATGTCATATGGGTTTGGGCAACTGCCCAGACCTCTGTGCCTTAGTTTCCTCACTTGTAAACAGATAATCATAGTACCTGTCTTGCACGAGAGGTCTCAAAGGGATAATACAGTATTCTGGGGATATTTTAGTATTCGCCTCAAAGTGTAAATGAGTTTGGGAATATAACATACTCAACACAGAGCCGTGTAAGGAGAGAGCTCTAGCATGCGCCATGGCAGCCTCGGATGTATTATACTATCACAACCTAGCTTCTGCCTGTGCTATGCTATTAAATATTGATTTTTATTTCTGAAAGATCACTAGTGATCCCTTACATAGCAGACCAAGTAACCCTTCCTCAACCCTTATCCTCCTCTACCTACCGGACTCCCTCCTCGGCTTCCTTCTGCCACTGAATTTTCCTGAGTCCTCCTTTCTCTTCTTGACCGACTCTTCTTCCTTTCACAGTCCCTTAAATAGCTTTGCTTTGCTTTCTTTCTTTCTTTTCTTCCTTCCCTCCTTCTTCTTCCTTACTTTTTCTTTCTTTTCTTTTTTTTCAATTCTTTCCTCCCTCCCTTCCTTTCTTTCTTTCTTTTTTTTTTTTTTTTTTTTACAAGGTTGGGTCCTCAGGCTTCTTTCTTCCTCTAAACACTTGCCCTTGTTAGTTCATCAAGCCTCATCTTTCATCTGTGTCTGCGGACCTCGCATCTCTCCCCCACACTCTGGTTCTGCATTTCCACCGCAGGCCACGTGCCCCACCCAGAGGTTCAACAAGCATTTCACTCTCAACATGCCCCCATCCAGACCCGACAGCCTAAACTGTTTTGTAAGCTTCATTTTCTTATGTTTTAATGCCTCCATCATGATTACTAAATTCCAGGTTCAAAGCCAACATATCCTTTTGAGATAGGTTCTAGCCATTTTATCCTTTGAAAATCTTTGGCATCTGTCACGTCTCTCCCATTGCCAAACTCAAATCTACTGTAAGTCTAAATAAGATGAGTCACATGTATTAACTCGCATAATGCCATACTAACAAGAAATGAGTCAGCCCCCAGAAAACGAAACTTTTAATCCTAGAGGGAGCAAGAAAAATGTGTTGGGGCATGAGATTAGTTTCCTTTGTTTATTACCTAACCTAGGTGGCACTGCCTCTCCTAGGCTGGCCTGACCTAGCTGGGGCACAGGAATATTATGTCCAAAAAGACACACGGGTTGGAGACACGTTGGTGCTGAGATCTTTAGTATGAAGATGTGTGATATATCCAGATAATATTATCTTTGGGAAACATAAAAATCTTTCCATTATTTTGCAAAATATCTTATCCTGAGACACGATTTCCAAATCATAGCTGAAGTAAGTGTTGTAATTGCAACTGTTCTGTCTACTTAACAAGAAATATATTAACGGAGACTTTAGGAAGGAACATGTCAAACCAGAGACTGAGTTCACATTCACTGAATGGTCTCTGGTGTCTTATTTAACCTCTTTCGCCTTCACTCAAGGAGTTACTTTGTGTGTCTATGTGTATCATGAAGTTCCTTTGCTAATTTCTTCCCCTGTGAAAAACAGGCAATACTTCTCTCATCACACTTAGATTCTTCAGCTTTGTGCTTTGGTAGAGAAGTTAACCAAATTGTGTTTCACAGAAAACTCCTCAGATTCTTAAAGAAAGATGCTGGAGAGAAACGAGATCACCTTTCAGGCTATTTATCAAAGTGCTCACATTTTCCATCTCCAGGCAGGTGAAACAATAATCAACACTGAGAAAGGAGAGCGGCAAAACAGAAAACAGAAAATAGAAGAAGAAAGCTGATGTTTGGCTCTCACCAATGTTGAATCGCAGGTAGAAAGCTTTGGATGGCTTGCAAATCACACTTCTAAAAAATATGCTGTACTTTCTGAGCTGAGGTTGCATCTCTTTCCTATTTCCAGTGGAGATCTTGCTTATAATGCTGTGTCTCAGAGACACAACATTATGAGCAAGTTTGTCAAACCATCAGGATAATTTTCCCTAAATACAGGTTGGTATTATCTCCTTCAGTAAGAAGAGCAGTGAAAATAATGCCATTTGCAGCAACATGGATGGACCTGGAGAATGTCATTCTAAATGAAATAAGCCAGAAAAAGAAAGAAAAATACCATATGATATCACTTATATGTGGAATCTTAAGAAAAAAGACCAATGAACTTATTTACAAAACAGAAACAGACTCACAGACATAGAAAACAAACCTATGCTTACCAGGCTGGTAAGGGACAAATTGGGAGTTTGAGATTTGCAGATACTAATTACTATATATAAAATAGATAAACAAGAAGTTTATACTGTATAGCACAGGGAACTATATTTAATATCTTGTAGTAACTTACGGTGAAAGAGAACATGAAAATGAATATATGTATGTACATGTATGATTGAAGCATTATGCTGTAAACCAGAAATTGACACAACATTGTAAACTGACTGGACTTCAATAAAACCATATATACAAAGGTAAAAAATAGAGAATAACTACCTTAGCTCATCTCAAATAATCTCTTTGAAACATATGTCGGTCAGAAAATTTCTTAAAGTAATCGTCATATTTACTTAACCTCAGGTGTAAAAAGGAAAGCTATTTCAATGGTCAGACAATATATGTTGTCATCCACCCCACTCCACTACAAAGGAAAACTGAAACAGAATTAACCCTTTTTTTTTAAGATTCAGATAGTAAGTATATTTTGATTTAAAATACACAATAGGTCAGGGGAAATTTCATTTTGGTCAGAACAATCCAGAGGAAAATGTCTGATTTTTAGTATCCTCCTACCAAAACAAAGATGGCTTTAACTGATTAAAAAAAAAAAAAAAAAAAAGAGCCCTGGGATGATTTCACATTCTCTCTCCTCTTGTCAGGTGACAATTAGCGTGGGAGAGGGGAAGAGAGTGGTCAACCACGTGGCCTCCACTAAATCAGAAGACTGTCAAAGCCATCCCATTATCTGGGACACATGGTTGATCCCTTTTGTTTCACAGTATGGAGGGTTTACCAGGATGGATTAAAGTTGATGCTTATAAAAAGTTCTGCTATTACCAAAGAATAACTATATTCTCTCCAAGACGAGGCAAGGTGGCCTTTCTTGGCTGTATCGCTAGACCATTGAGTGCTTGGCCAGATGGCCTCACTGTAAGTGCCTGAGTCACACTTAGATTATATACTCTCCAGAAAGACAAAAAAAAAGGAGTACGACTATGACAACATATCATCAAGAAGTTTTTTTTTATCAGCTTTCCTTCTATATGCTTCTGTGAAAGGGGCTACAGAATAGAACTGATCTTTACAAAGTTTCTGATTTAAGAGAAGATTAGCGCTAGACGGACCCTAACAACAATAACACACAGGTTAATACATACAGCCGACTGCCTGCCTACAGGCCCGGTGGACCAGGGCATTGATAAGATCCGGACCTCTCCGTGCAAGAAGATAGGACATCTACATTTAATTAAAGACAAAGGGGAAAAAAAGGATGACCATTGAAAGTGCATTTTAGCGTCATATTAAAAAGAATACTGAAAAATATACCGACTGACATAGTTCTAAAGGAATCCCAGAGAGAACAATAAAGCACACATTCTGTATCCACAGAAACCCCAGTAAGAGGAGTAAGAGGGGTGGGGCAGTCTCCTTGATGCTACCTGGGGTGTTTAAGATAAAGAGGTATCTCCTGACAGTGCAAACTTTTAAGACTGGTTTGGGTATAAACCTCCTTCTCTGGGAGACATCACAGAGGAGTCTTTTTTCTCTTTGAATTTGAGACTGTTCCTACCTCTGCTCAGGCCAGATGACCTCTCTCCAATTCCCTTTTGGCCACAGAACTCTGTGAAATCAGAAAATGGTCCCAACCATGTCAGGAAACCTGCCAGTCTCTTTTGATAATGGAAGAGGGTGAGCTGAAAAAACATTCAATAAGCATAAAGCAAGCATTATTGATGTCTTAAAAGTGTTAGTATCCCATGAAACACAGGAGCCTTAGTATCTGGATTAAAATCATTGGCACCAGCAGGACCAGAGCTCTCACATGCTAAGCGATAATGCATTTTGCATTAATGCTTAACATTGAGAAACCCTGACGTGCCACACCAAGGGAGTTTAAAGTCAAGTCAGTGCATTCCCTTTGAATTGCAGCCCTGTGGACCCTGGCGGGTGCAGAAAGCCCAGGCTGGAAGAGCCAAGCAAGTACCTGATTTAAGGAAAGGCAGCACATCACAGGAGGAAGTTTAAGGGCCCGGGGGCATATGGTTCCAAACTGTGTGCTCTGAGGATTTCCACCCAGCCCAGGGGAAGAGCCTTATCCTGGAGACTGGCAATTTTAAAAGTCCCTCACAGTGATTTGAGGAACTCCTGGAATGCAGAGGGTGTGTCCTTTAACCTCTTCACTTGTCCTATTTTCCAGCAGTCATTACAATGGTTTACCAAAGGTGGACACTAGATGTTTGACCAAAAAATAAAGACTTTTCATCCTCTTGGGTCCACCAGACTGTCTTCCCCCCTGTAAAAGAAGCCCACTCCCACCTTATAGTAGGGAAGAAGAAATCTGACTCCACGTTAGATCTGTTCCTTTGGCTCTAACCCTGTGCTCCGTTCTCTGCGCTTAGTCATGCAGGTTCTGCACCTTTTACAAAAGAATGTTGCCTGGAGCCTGAAATATGCAGAATAACCCATCCTCAAGGCTCTGACCTTTAAGGGTGTAACACTTTTCCCATTCATATAAAGATAAACAATTGCAGAGTAGAAAATAACTCTTGTTTTGCTGGAAGTTTACAGGCACATCATGACCCCACTACCTGGAGAGCTGCAAGAACAAAGCATTCTGACACCAAGAACTTTACAACAACCAACCACACCCTCTCCCCTTTTTAGTATAAAAGGAGCCTCAATTCTGACATGGGGAAAATGGTTCTCTGGGATATTAGTTTTCCATCTTCTTAGTCTGCTGGTTTTCTGAATTAAGTTGTTATTCCTTGCCCTAACACCTAGTCTCCCGATTTACTAGCCTTTAGGAGGCAAGCAGAACGAATCTGGACTCAGTAACAGCCCCACCCTTGCCAGGGAGCCAGCAAAGCAACAGACATGGTTTCTTTTGACCAACAGATGATTTCCAACCCCTTCTTTTCTGTGCTCTAACCTCAAAGTTTCAAAGGGGCTGAAGAGAAATATTAATAATTGGAGGAAGCTCAACAACCTAAGAGAAAATCATTGTGGGGTTGACTCCAGCTGTGCAAGCTTTTGTGCCTCTAATAAAACTGTCTGCTGAGAAGCAGGAAAAGAAGGGCTTTGATGTTGAAATTTTATGATGAACTCCTCCGATGAAACGTAGACAAGTATAAATGCTCGGCCTGGAAACCAAGCCTGAGACATGGGGCAAAATGGCATCCTTTTCAAAGCCCAACACATTTTGGAGAAGAAAAAGGGACTCTGTTTCTATTTACATCCTTGAGCAGACTCCTCCACCCCACCCCCAGCTGCCAACCAAGGTGTTTGGCTGGCATCCACTGTAATCTGTTCTCCTTCATTATGTTAATCTGTGGGCGGAAAGATTTCTGTCATCTTTGAATCACTTGTACAGCAATGGTAAACACCTTGGCCTGTCTGTAATTGGACAGGTGTCTGCATTGATGTCACCCAGCTTTTAATTCAATTAAAGAACTGGCTGCTCTGTTCTCATTACCCACTCATTTCCACTGCACTTTTGAGTCTGGCGGTGAAATCTGCACACAGCCATCGCCTACCCTGAGTCCAGAGTCTGTGGTCCCCGTGCAAAGATCACGCATAATATTTCAAACGAACTCCAGCAATCCAAGTGTCTTTTCATGTTAGCAAAGGCATTCCGAATAATACAGAGAATTTGTTGTCCCTCTCTTTTTTTTTACTTTTAAATTCTATATTGTCTAAACGGTGTCTTCTACCTACTGGCCAGTAATTAGGGGCCATCCAGCAAAAAGAAAAGCAGTTTCTGGCTTCCCCTCCCCAGGGCTTTCCTCTAGCTCCAGAGAACTCATCAGAGTACAATGCTCTTATTTATTTCCTGGCATTTCACATTTGGATCAAGAAGGTGAGGGTGGGCAAAAGCAAGGCATTTATTAAGAGAGCCATCTGGTATGGGATTCCACACAGGCAGAGCGGAGGCTGCTACCTGGAGACACAGGGGAAGAACCCACTTTTAAAAGAAAATCAGCCAAGGGAAGGAGCACAGAAGAGAAGGGGACTTTTCTGGCTCAAGATTCTGTTACAGTGGTGAGAAATGCAATTTTTAAGTGTCCTACATCCCAGGATGAGTTCTGAGTGGCAAACCAACCCAGTGGATGGATGGAAGAGAGTAAATCGGTCCAGTATGCCGTGCTTTCTGTCCACTTAAAGGAACCTTGGAAAATAAAGTTCTAACACAGACATTTTGACATGGTGACCTCATGAAAATGAATAATGACATTTGTTAAATATGCATGAAAATTTAATGGTCTCACAGAGATTGGGGAACACACCCAGGATGCTTCTCCTTTGGTTGTTAGTAACCGCCAAAGGTGGCATTTATTGTTGTTGTGTTTGGGTCATATTTTAAATAACAATAAGGATCTATAAGATTTATAAAATGAAAGTCAATTTTCATTTTAACCAAAAGGTGGAACAGAAAATGCTCATACCCCAAACATAACGTAATCCTTTGGAAACTCTAAAGCTAACATTTTACTTTAATTTCCTGTGAAATAGACTTTCTGACCTTGTTTAAAACTTCTATAAGGAAGCATCTCAGATCAAAGACTAAACAGATTTTGACGCTTACAAATAGGAAAAGCAGTTTTTTAAAAATTTTAAAAATTAAATACAGGGTCTAATCCCAGTCTTAGAGAATGGTTTAAATAGTGATTTTAACTGATCTCAAAGCATTACCCAGCTAAGAGTCTCTCAGTAGGCTTATATCTAATGTCAAATTTTTAATCAGTGCCTTCACGGAAAGAACCACATAGTCTCTGCAATTTTCATTCTAATTCTATAGTTGGTCTGAAGCCACATCCACCTGTGTTAACTCTTTATCTAACATAAAGAGCTGACACTGAAACCATCAGAACTCTCCAAGAAAACATCGGACTTGACTCAGCAGGGAGGCAGGCAAGGAGACAGGAGGAAAAAGAATAAAGTGAGAAATGAAAGTCATTCCTTATTAATCAGTGTCCTACATCCCCTGCGAAAAGCCTCCGATAGTGCAGTCCCATCGTACAGAGGGCGCTGCTCTTGGGCAGAGTGCAAAAGTCATGCAAGTCCAGCAGCAGAGCTGAGGTTGGACCTGGGTCCAAGATCACTGCTCTTCTCATTAGACCTAAGCTCCAGTTCTGGCAGAAGAAAAAAGATGTGTTGAAGAAATATTACTAAGAATAATAGTACACTTATAGCAAATACTTAATGTAAATATATTTTTAAAATGTGTTAATAGGGTCAAAGTTATTACTAAAACCTACTGCATACAAAGTATAATCATTATCCCCCAAAATAAGCGAGTATATATGTCCATAATATTCCCTTATATAAACAACTGATTCATAAGAGTCTTTATCAGTGTATATGTGTTTATGTGTGTTATTGGCTACAACACTACATATGTGTGTGTGTATATGTATATGTGTGTGTGTGTGTGTGTGTGTGTGTGTGTGTATATATATACATATAAAATTATGATTAGTTCCAAACACAATACAAATATAAAATGATCATGAAAGTTAGAAAACAGAAAACTTGAGGTGACTGTTCCATTTCTTTATCAAATCTGATTGGTAACCTTGAAGTATTTATATCCAGTACTACAGCATTGCTGACATGCCTAATTGATTATTGCTGTTCAGCAAAATTGATATATTACCACCATTTTTAACCATCATACATAATGTTACCAAAAAGAAATCCAAATCCTGCGCTGCAAATTCTTACTGCATAAAATAAAATGAGTTAACTTGTAAAAATCCCTATCTGAAGCTTTCACAATGTACAAGGAGTTCATTATGTATTCAGGAGAGTTAGACAAAGCTATTAACTCATCAACACTGCATTACCTGATGAAATTCTTTTACATTAGCTAAGCAGGAACATTACATCATTTCTATTTTTACTATTTAAGTCATGGGCCATATTTTTGCCTCATGAATTTTTTCAGACAAATTTCTTTCAAGATTTACATTTAAAGAAATAGTTTGTAATAAACTACAAATATGGAATATTAATTTATGGAGTACTATAAACAATGGCAACGATTTGCTCAAAATTCATCTTTTAATACCATCTAAATGAATTTTTAAAATTTACTTCTAATGTTTGCCTATTGTGACAAAGACCACTAAATACCTTCTCATTGTATAGTCTCTTCTTCTACAGTAAAATAACAAGATATTTTTAGCTTGGCACATGGTCACTTTGAATAAGGACAACATTTTCCAGCATTTCCTATAGATAGGTATAGCCATGTGGCTAAGTTCTAATCATAGAATGTAACCAAAGGTGAAGGAATAACTTCCAAAATATGTCATGAATATGAAAGTCCACATTCTTCTTCAACCATTCCTCCTTCCTGCTGGATGGAAAGCAGACTGGATGGCTGGTGCTCAAGCAGCCATTCTGGGACATGAGGGAGAAGTACTGACAGCATAACAAAAAGGTGAAGTGTGTGGGTCCCTGAAACTGAGACTATCCACTCCTACATTGACCAATGGTGAACCTCAAGCCAGAGAGAGAAAAAGGTAATTTCACTAGTCACTGTTATTTTGGGTTCTCTGTCTTTGGAGAAAAATTAATTAAAAATGAAAAACTCATCTCTACTTTTTTTTTCCCCATAAACATTCATTTTTTGACATAATATTATACTTTAGACAAAGTGCTGCCTGTTATATATATTTTACTATCATTTTAAAAATTAGGGGGAAAAAAAGCAAATTGCCAAGGTAGGATCTAGCACTAGCCTGGAACACAGTAGACCATGTTTTTGTTTTTAATAAATGAATATTTTCTGCTCTGTGACATTATCAGCTTTGCAGCAGTATTGGCTTCCATTATTTTTGATTGCAAATATATAGTGCTTGAGTTCCATTATGAAGTCTTAAGTTCTGGAACTAATCTTTAGATTCTATTTATCTTAACGACATTTTCTCCCATTGGGAATATGTATATTAAGTTTCAAATATATATATATAAGTTGTGGTAGTTCTACACATTAGTTCATAAAATTAGCCCTGCTAAGACTCATCAGAAGCAGTAGTTCAAAACTCAATCCAGCAGGATAAAACAATAGTAACACTATGTAAACTCCAGAGTTAGTAGCAAAAAGCTGCATTGGTTTTTTTATCCATTCCTGCATTCCTTCATTCCTTAAAAAAAAAGTGTACTGATTGCCTACCTTGTGCCAAGTTACTGAACAAGACTTAGAATAAATATAAAACATGACACTCACCCTCTGGGAGCTTAATGTCTATTGCAGTAATAGCATGAGGCACAAAGAGCGTTCACAGGTAGTTTCAGCAACTGTAGAGTAAGATTTCTCAGTTGAATAGAAAAAAAAAATTGCATGGTATTAAGGTTTTTATTAAGAGCATCTATCTAAAGGCTTCTCAGGTAAGTATAATAATTATATATAACATATACATAATATATGTGTATATATGTGCGTATACACACACATATACATAAAGAGTAGCGTGTTATTTACAGATTTACAGAAGGACTGATGGCTGGGTTTAAGTTCCAAAGTCAGGCATAAGGTAAAAATCACTTATGATTTACCAAGTCCCCTTGACAACTCCTTATATGGCCCATAAAGTGCTGTACATTTGATTCTGTGTATACCTCTAACTCTTCACTAATAAATGGTTCTCTAAGGTTCTGAGTTCTTCATTCTTTTTTATAGGCATCCCCACAATGTTTCACCTTTTTTGTCGATTGTTGGGAAACCCTAAAATTATTCACACATTCTTTCCTTCTAACAGATATTGAGAGTTTCAGGACTGGACTGCATTCTTTGCCAGTGAGATTATTTTCAAAGATTTTTCCACTCTTTTTTTCATGCCTTCCTCACTTCTAAATTGTGTGATTAAATGTATGTAACTTAAATACACAGAGATGAGACTCCAGTATGAGATGACAATTATATTTCACATGTTGAATTGCACTGGTCTCCTTCTTCTCTGAACTTAACAGGCATTTTGTATTTCATATATAAACGGTGAACTCTCTGCCTTTCTAGTGGGTATCATGGCCTAGGGGATGAGAGGGAGAGCTGGGCTGGTTAGAAATGCAGAATCTCACCATCTTCTCAGACCTACTGAATCAGAAATCTACAGTTTACCAAGATCCTATGTAATTCTCACATTCTTTTACTGGCAATTTTCAGAAGCACTGCCCCTAAAGGTCAGAGGCCCGCCTTACATTGCCTCTGTTTCTTCAGCTGCCCTTGTGCTGTTCTGCCCACAAAGCTAATGTAGTTGGAACAAGGGGCAAGACCAAACAAATCAGGCATAAATTCAAGCCCTGCAGATGAAAACCATCCCATCTCACCTGGCCACTCCTCTCACCCCAGTGGTTTTCAATATGTGGTCCATGGATGTCTGTAAGAGAACCCACTGGAACACTTGGTAAAGGCAGATTTCTTAACCCTAGCCCCCAAATATAGGCTCTTAAGCATGGACCCCAAGAATTTATCTTTTATAAGCAATCCAGAGATCACCATATGACCCATAGAATTGAGAATCACTAGTTATTACTACTAGCTGTGGAAGAGACAGACAAATGAGAGATTCCCAGTATGGAACTCTTTTTTTTTTCAGGCACAAGAAGATTAATGTCCACCGTATATGAGGACTGAACCAGTTTTTGTAGTAAAAGCTATATTATCAATTGCATTATAAATTAAAGCATCTTTCTTTTTTATTTTTTTACAAATTTAGATTTGAGTCATGTGAAAGATTATTAGTATTTGGTTCATCAGCTAAACTGTAGTAAGTAATAAATATGATTAATTATTATTATCTGAAAAAGGAATATAACTCCTAGAGTTTAGGACAATCTAATGCAATAACAAAACAGAAAATAGCTTCTGTGTACCAATTACATTTCTACACTATGCCAGGTGCTATATTAATTATGCTGATCATTAAGTTTACATGTTGAAGCATCTTAAGGAAAGAGAAAAACTGTACATGGGCACAGTCTTGAATCTGCTCACTCTTGACATAATTTCAAATCAAATTGTGAAGGGTCTTTCTGAGCAGCCCTGGATTTGAAGAGAAATGCCAGGCCTGTCTCTCTGGGCAGCAGTTTCGCAAGTTAACGGGGCTGGAGGGAAAATCAGCAAATGCTACGCAGAGTTAATTGGAGCCCTTTGCAACAAGTCTGAAGATACACTGGAGTGTTAACTGCAGGGCTTTCTACCCTCAGGCTCCAGCTGAGAAAATGAACTCGCAAGAACTCCCTGCTCTGAACCCTGGCCTTCAGAGGGCAGAGAATCCAGACTGTGGGCCCAAAGGGGCCCATTTGTACCTGAGTGGGGCTGTTGACCCTTGGACTCTCCACGCCGCTGGGATTTATCTCATTTAATCCTCTGGTAGCCAAATTCATGAATGGTAAATATTCTGCCCTGCTCTCCCGTTCTCTTGGTTAATATTCATTTCTTTTTCCTTTGGCCTTCTGCATTTTGTAAGTCTGACCACAATTTCCCATTTCTTTCCAATGATCATTTCACTTGATTTTTGTAGTCCTATGATTTTCCTTAGCTAATTTAATCTACCTACTTTTAATAGTTCATCATTTTTATACAGCCATTTATCTTTTCCCCCCCTACATTTGCAACTTGCAGTCAGGAGGTAGAAGAATTTCTGGCTAAAACTGAGACTTCACCACTGATGTCAAACTCCTTCATTGAACAGTGTTTCCCAATGCTGACTTTACAACAGAATTACCTGCAGACACTTAAAAAATTCCAATGCTCAGGCTACATTCTAAACCAAAAAGTCAGACTCTCTGCAGGTGAGACCTGGGCATCAGTATTTTTTTTTAATTGACGTATAGTCAGTTACAGTGTGTCAATCTCTGGTGTACAGTATAATGTCCCAGTCATGCGCATATATATATATATATATATATATATATACATATATTCATTTTCATATTCTTTTCATGAGAGGTTATTACAAGATATCAAATATAGTTTCCTGGGCTATACAGAAGAAATTTGTTTTTTACCTATTTTTTAGAAAAATACCGTATGATATCACACTTATGTGGAATCTAAATAAAGAAAAAAGAAAGGTGCTGACTTTGAGAGATTGCTTCTCAGCCATAAAAAATAATAAAATAATGCCATTTGCAGCAACAGGGATGGACCTAGAGATCGTCATTCTAAGTGAAGTAAGCCAGAAAGAGAAAGAAAAATACCATATGATATCACTCATATGGGGAATCTAAAAAAAAGGGGGTGGGGGAAAGACACTATGAACTCATCTACAAAACAGAAACAGACTCTCAGACATGGTAAATAATTTTATGGTTACCCAGGGAAAGGGGGTGGGAAAGGATAAATTTGGAAATTAAAGATTTGCAAATGTTAGCCACTATATACAAAAATAGATTAAAAATAAGTTTCTTCTATATAGTACAGGGAACTATATTTAATATCTTGTAATAACCTTTAATGAAAAAGAGTATTAAAACAAATCTATATTTTAAAAAAAGAGATTGCTATGAAGCTAATGCAATCTACCTTAATTGACCCCATCCTAAGCCCTGTGATGGTTTTTATGAACACCTAGTAAGTGCCCAGTAAAAGGATTTAATTTTCTTGAGTAAACACCCAGTCTGAAGATAAATTTAGGGACAGGGCAAGTAAACTGTGGAAGTGAGGGTAGGTGGGTAGGGGATGCATTTAATCAACAGGAAAAATATCTCATACTCAAAAGGAACAAAGAACATAGAATTCAAATTACAGAAGATGATCATGCTCTGGGGAGGATTTAATTCAGGAAACCCCTACAGCTTAAACATCATCAGTTTCACGCTATTAATAAGATCAAAAAGAACTTGGAATCCATTGAACAAGAGACAGAAGGTGAGTGGTCAACAACAGAGATGAAAATAGATAATCTTGAGAGGCAGGCAGAAATCAAGGTAAGCTGGATAAGGAAGAAATGCAAATCATATAAAAGACTGAAAAAGAACAAAAAAATCATCTCAGAAGATTCAAAGAGCGGAATCAATAGTGCAAAAATCAGAAAATGAAAAAGGAAACATTTATGAAGAAATAATCTAGACTTCAGAGAGTGAACAGTATAAAGATAACAATGAATTCACTGACCATTTACTATGTGCCTATTTATGAGCAAAATATTCTATGTAGGTCATTCTTTTTTTATATTTGCAACAGTTTTATAACACAAAGAAGGTTTCTACCCCAGTTTATATACAAGAAATCTCCGATACAGTGATATGTTTTTAAATTTGCCTGAGATCATACAGCTAACAGGTGACATAACTGGGATAATAAACAATACTGAAAACTGCTACCAGAAGAAATGAGAATATATACAATAGCAAACTTTCTAAGCCAAAGAAAGACCCCAAATCTGAAGGAAAAAAGAGCTTGCTATGTAACAGCAATAAAAGTTATGAAAGGAAACCAACACATTTTATGATAACTTAATTGTTAAGGACCCTGTGTGAACCAATAAAGCTAAATCGCCGTGTGCATCCAGTATCAGCATTGTTTTACTCAAATAAATGCCACTCTTAACAACCAAAAAATTTAACATTAAAATCTCAACAAAGGTCACCTCAGAAATGCTAACGGGGGATTACTTTCAAGATCAACAGCAAAACTACTCACAATTTACTTTACCTATTTTCCTCTCTGTCGGTAACTTGTTATCTCAACACACTGGCAAAGCAGCTGCCAGCAACCCATTTCCACATTCTAACATCCCCACCAGATCCAGGTTCCTGGTTCTCTACTTTCACCTCCCCCCACCCCCCTCCCCATCCCTTACTTCCTAATACTCTTTAATCTTTACTGTGAAATTCTCTGACTTTGACTATTCAGCCTGGGTTTGGTGTCTCTCGAGTCATACTCCTCTCTCTCAAAATCTTGATTCTGCACAGTAACAGTCCACCTGGCAATGCCAGAGTTCTCCATAATCTTAAAGATTCTCTCCTACGTATGCCCTTGTCTGTTCAGTTCACAACTGTGAGCAGCAGATACATCTTTAAAATCCCATGAGGGAAAGAAAGTTAAAGAATTCATAGTCCATGCAGGCAAGAAGAGAAATAAAAGAATAGCAAAAAAAAAAAAAAAGAACAAACTGGAAAGCATGAAATATGATCGGAGAAATAAGCACAACTGTATAGATTATATAAGCAAATGTGAGTGAGTTAAGGCCCCTACTAAAATATAGAGATTTTTAAATTGAATATAAAACCAAATCAAACTAGATTCTATTTACAGAGATACGCTTAAAGCAATGTGACTGTGAAGGTTAAAATATAATGAATGTAAAATGAGTAAGAAAAGTATAAACAAAAAAGCAATTTCCAAAGAAACTGACAACTGACAAATCCAAGAAATTGACAAAATTGCAATAATTGAGAATTTCCCTTATTTTTTTTAACAGATTGGGTACATAAAAATAAATAACAATTGGTCAGTGGTTCTCTAATTTTCTTCTCTCTGTACACCACCCACATGCTTGAAATAACCTCTAGTAATATCCAATACTTTACTGTACTGATTTTCAATCTCTTCTAAGCAAGATATCCTTCCAAGTCTTGGGCAAAGCTGGTTTAAGTTGAAAAGCCTCTCTGCACCCCAGTTTCTGGTTTGATTATACCCCAAATTTCAAATTACTAATTCAGAGAATGTGCATTATATATATTATCAATATGGTGTGTCTAATATAAGCAAGTCTTAGTCTACCCTGAATGGAGAGTATGCTTTTTTTCCCCCCAAATTACCCACAGAAAACGAACAAATTTTTTTAAGATGTTATATTAACAACAGAAAATATTCTTTAAAATCTGCACATAAAATGCAAATCAGAATAAAAGACAAGTAAGAAACCAGGATGTTGCAGCACATTAGTCTAATATAAGTATAATATTCTTCATATGTAAAGAGGTATTTTAAATCAATGAGAAAAAAAATTTGAATCTTCCAGTAAAAAAACTGATGATGAAACATGCTAGGTATGTCATAAAAGACATACAAATTACCAGTAAACAATGAGAATACCTAATGTCTCCAGTAGTCAAATAAACCAAATTAAAGCAATATACTGATATACTTCAAAAATTTACAAAGTTTCTTTTAAATGTAAAACTTGTCACTAGGATGAAATGAAATATGCAATCTTGCATTCTGCTTGCTAGTGGGATTACATTTTGTACAGCCTTTTGGGCATGTATTTGGCACCATAAAAATAACTATAGTTTGTTGAGAAATTACCGTATGTTAAGCATTGTGCTTCATGCTTTCAAAACATCTCATAGCTAACATTTATACAGTGCAATCCATGAGTCAACTGCTGCTCTACATACACATGGATTCATTTTATCCTCACAGCTATCCTATGAGATGGGTAGTTATTTCATTCTCATTTTATTTATAGGGAATCAGAGGCACAGAGATGTTAATTAATTTGTCCAAGGTTACCCAGCTGAAAAGTATTAGAATATCATCTCACTTAATATTTCTAATATTCTTCTGAAGTAACTATTATTCTCCTATTTTAAAGATGAAGACACTAACGAAAGATCCAGGAGGATACATAATTTCCCCAAAGGCACACGGAAGGTTGGTAGCAGAGGTCTGTATCCATGTCTACTTGACTTCAAAGTCCAAGACTGTATAATGACTTTAAAAGACTTTGACCTAGCTGATCCATTTCAAGGAATTTATCCTACTATCACTGTCAGGCCTTCCTCCAAAGATTTACATGCAGACTTAAAAAAATCCTACTGATTGTAAGAGCAAAAGTTGGAGACCCTCTAATTGCTCTGTGGGATGGATTCATGATGGGGGTAATGAAAAAGAAGAGTGTCACAGCTGTCCAGGGAAGACAGCAGTGGTTCATCTTGAACAGTAGATAAGGGAAGAGAGAGACGAATTTAACACGTAGTTTGGAAAATGGATGAATAAACATGGATATATGAGGTTTGAAGATATGAAAAGGTGAGAAAAAAATCTTATACTTGATTAACTGAGTGGCTGGAGGTGTCATTTATTGACAGTAGGAAGGCAGGAGGGGCAGGAGTTCAGGTTTGAAAATGGTTAAGTTGAGAGGTTATTTGATGTCTATTGGTGTACTAGAAATGTCAACTTTTCCAAATTCCTGTTGGATACACACATTTGCAAGTCTGGGCAGGATGTGTATTTAGGAGTCAACAGTGTGTGCATGGTACTGAATGTGGTGGGAACTGATGAGCTTTCTGGAGCAAGGCTGCAGGAAAAAAGAAAGAGGCAAAAGGTCCTGGGTCTAGACCCTAAGGTTCTCCGAAAGGCAGTCAAGCTTCAGAAGGAGCGGGCAAAGGACACAGAAAAGAGGAGCGAGAACCAGAAGAGTCAGAAGTAAAATATACTGAGAAATGGTGAGGAACCCCACTGCTTTCGAGCAGGGACACCAGGATTACAAAGTGCTCTTTGGATACTTAAACATGGATGCTGGTGTTCTCGGCAAGGCATGAGAGCAGAAGTCAGACCCAATGAAGAAAGGGGGACAACACCATAGGTGTTTCTTGGTAGAAATAAGCCTGGGAAGGGGAGAGAGGAAGCAACAGCTGGAAAGAATGTTAGACAAAAAAAGATTGTTATAACTGGCTTGGGTTTGTTCGTGTTTTAACAGTGGCACTTGACAGAGTTTGAGTGATCTTGGGTAGAATCCAGCTGGGCAGTGGCTCTTAAATTTGGGTAGGCACCGGCATCACATGAAGAGGGCTTGTTAAAACAGGGATGACGGAGCTCCGCCCCCACAGCTTCTGATTCAGCAGGTGAGGGCGGGCTGGAGAATCTGCATTAATTAGGAGGTCCCAGGTGAGGCTGTGGATGCAGGTCCTAGGACCACACTTCATGAACTACTCGGGGAGACAGAAGTGAAAAATGTAAGTGAGAGGAAGAGAGACCACCAGTAACATCTCTGAAAAGACAGGAAGAGTCGGGATCCAGAGGACTTTTAAAGATTTTATTTTTGATAGGATAAGGGAAGCTCTGTAAAAACAGGAAGAAAAGAAGGAGAGAAAAGTGAAAAATAGAAATGAAAATAAGAACCATGGCAAATGCCTATTATATGCCAAAAACATTTTAAAATATTTTAGTATTCATTAATTCACTTAACCCCTAAAAACAACTCTATCGGTTAAAAAAAATGCAATTAATGCATATATTTGGTAGTAAGAAAGTGACAGAAATTCTCTATGATAGATTCTGGAGGTTTTGTTTGCTTGTTTTGGTGTCTGAGATGATCTAATATAGAGGACCATCAGCTGAGTAGAATAAGGACAGCAGGTTAGACTTTAGATAGTTTGGAAAAATAAAAAATATTTAATGAGGAGAAAGGGAGAAGGAACTTACTACAGAAACATGGTAGAACTGGTGTCATTACTGAGTGTCCATCTGAAAATGGGGAGAATTTTTAGTGACAAACTGCTTAGTGTTTTCCAGCCCACTTAGCTGCCATGTGCGTCCTGGGGAAATCAGATTGGGTTTATATTGTGTGGGTAAAATAGGGAATGAAGGACGTGAAACATATCAGGGTTTGTTTTTTTTTTTAAACTGGTTGTATCTTTGGGCTGTAGATTCTAAGGAATCTTAAAAAGGAAGTAAAAGCTGAGGGGGTTGACAATAGAGGTGTTGGAAAGACAATTAAGGCTGCTCTAAAATCCATATGATTTTTCAAGTTATAAAAGTCTCTGACGGAGGAAAAAAATTTTTTTCTATTAAATGTGTTGATGCATTATACTTTTTTTGGCCAAAGGCTTAAACTTGACTTTCCATTTAAATGGGCTTTAACATTTCATGAGGCTGAAAACCGCTGTCTTGCTACACGTGCACAAAGTCAAGAACAGGACCTGTGCGTGAGTGTATCCCACACGGTTCTGCCCAGCATGCGTGCTGCACTGTGCGAAATTGATTCCCTGGTTTGCCAGTCAGACTGCTGGCACTTTAATCCTCCTCTACCTTGACATAATCAGGTTTAATCAACAATTTTACAATAAATAATGGTGCTGTGAACCTGGGCTAGTCCCAAAGAGTACATTTTTGCATGGTGAAATAGGAGGCCAGTCCTGTATGTACACACAGGATCTCTAAAAGGTGTATCTGTATGTATGAGGATCCAATTAAGGATGAGAGCCCCCTGTGACCTGCTCTTTTGGGGGCGGAGAGAATATCATCCCCATAATAAAACTCTCCATAAGAGCCCATAAACAAAGAATTCTCTTTTTCATCCTAGGTGGACGGAGGCATCCGTATGATTAGAGACAGCTCTTGTTCTTTAATCAGGCAACATACAGGAATGTTTATTGTATTGGGGAAAAAGCTTTGAAGAGTGTTTTTATTTCAAGTCAAAAACAAAAAGAAAATTACTAAGTTCTGCTCCCTTAAGGCATCACCGTTACCTGTGAAGGTGCTGGGATTGGCAGACTCGGAGCTGGCGGAAGGCACGCGGGGCTCCCGGGGATCCTCCTCGCTGTAGGCTCTCAGAACGTACTTCTCAATGACACCTCTGGCCATGGCAGGTTCATCCCAGGTCACCTCGATGCTATATCCGTTTATGCTGCGGACTCTTGAGGGAGTTGGCACACTTTGTGGGGCTGTGAAAGAATAAAAGAGAAACAGGGAAAATGGCAGTTCTGAGAAGACTCCTGCCCCTATTTCTCACTTTTAACAGCCGCAGTAAATCAGACTCAACCATTAGCATAAATACAATTTATTAGAGTTGTAACTTTCCAGCATTGATTTAATATGACTGCACATCTTGAGCCATTCAGTTTAAGCGATATTTCAAAGCCATCAAAACTCCATCGACATAACGTTCTTTCAGGTCTAGTCCAGGTTTTCCAAAAACATTTAATGTATCCGACATGTTTTAAACATCACTCATAAAGAAGGAGGTGGATGGTGGGCAGATAACAAGTTCAAACAACCTAATGATGTACCCCTTGGAAGCAAGATAATTAGACTGTTATTATACATAGCGGTTTGACACTTTTATATCTTCAATGTATTAGCCAAAAAATATCACAAATGTGATTGCACTGCACATGAAGGTCTGATCCCATTTTCCAAATTCAATTGTTTCTCAAATTAATTTTTTAAAAAAGCAAAGTTCTACCAGATATGATATACAGGATACATCCCTAATTGTGTTTTGCCGGGTAGAGGAGCTGGTGCCCTTGAGATTCTACAAAATCATTTTCAGAGACATTTTCTTTGGAATATCACATAGTAAGAACACAAAATGAGGAAGTTTAAAGGGAATGCAAAACCTCACTTGTAAGCCGAGTCCCCTAATTTTGGAAATCCATAACCTCTAATTATTTATTAGCTACTTCTATGGTTCTGATCAGTAACAACTTCATCACAGCTGACTGCGCTGGAGATACTGAGAAAAAGCTCAGGGAACTCCCTGGCAGGATGATGGATGAGAGGTGGGCTCTGACTGCTCCTGGACTCCTGAGCCTTGTCGATGGAGGGTCACTCTGGTTTTCCCCCATCAAATATCCTCTTGCTCTGACTTTACTGCTCAGGCCAATAAAACAGGACAGCTTCAAGGGAAACAAAGTGAACATAAAGGATGGGAGGAAGCACAGAGGTGGAGAACCACTGTCTGAGCAGGTAAAACACCACGGGCACCGATACGAAACACACCGGCCACACAATCAAGTTGCAAGTAATGGGACATCGGGAGTGATGCTGATTTTATTAGTTCTGAAATGTGGTGCAGGGCAGAGGACAGTACTGTCTAACAGATGGTCTTCTCATAAGGGACAGAGCAAAACTGACTCAAAAATAATTAAATAGTGCAATTATTCTCCAACCCTTGGGAGCATGTAGCTGCTCAGTGTTGTGGTCAGATTATAAATATGAATTTATGGCAGGAGAATTTGTGGTCAGAGCATTGCTATAAATTCAGAGCTCTATTTGCATACTTTCTCAGTGGTACTCAAAATGGGGGCAACCTGGGGTGGGAATAGCTCAGGGTTACAGTGCATGCTTACCATGCATGAGATCCTGGGTTCAATCCCCAGTGTCTCCATTAAAAATAAATACATCAATAAATACATCAATAAGCCTAACTTCCCCCCCCCCCTAAAAATAAACTGTATAGTTAAATAAACTAAATAAATCCCCTTGGTTTAAAAAAAAAGGGGGCAATCAAGCTAGGTAAGTGATCCATTTCATCTATTTATGTTGCTGAGTTAGCCTGGAAGCAGGCTTTATAGTATATCTGATAATAAAGTAGAAAAGTAAGAAACAGGGGCAGAAGACATGCTAGTAACAAAAGAGTATTTTACATCAGAGCTTTTTCCAAGTTCTAAAGTTGAAAAGGATTTTACAGGATCACTCAGTTCATTGTCTTGCCTATAAATAGATGATGATTTAAATCATCCTAGAAAACTGTCAAGTTGTCCTCTTCTGGAAAATCTGTAGACAGAGAGCTTTGAAAATTATTAGTAGTAGTCCATCTCAGTGTTTAATTATCTTTTAGATTAAAAAAGATTCCTCAAATATGCCTAGGTTAGTAACCCACTGTTGATAATTAGGATGAGAAAATATCTTGGTAAAAAAAAAAAACGCAGCTTTAGACAAACTGCGACTTGCTAAAGATGAACTGTCTTCAGGAGGTGTGAGTGTCAACCATATGGAAATGCATTTGTCTTGCTGACAAATGGCTGATCCCAAATGGTGGAAGGCTACTGGTTCGCAAAACTTTTCATAATGAATGCCTCTGCGTGATGGTACTACGTGGAGAGATTCTGTGGTCTCTGTCAGAAGTACAAAGCACTTACAAATCCGTTATCTGATCTGATGTAGTCTGTTTCCTAGCTGTCTCCCCTCCCATTCAAGAAAAAAAGAAAATTAGACCACTCAGCAATTTCTATCCTGGGAGAGTCATTCTAAGATCCTAATAGTTCACACCATGGCAAACATCTGTCATGAAGTGATAAAAGACACAGCTGCTTCCAACTGGAGTGCAGGTTTCAGATGCACTCTCACCAGAGAGGCAAGAGGCTGCCACCCCCACCTAAGGGCAATCCTGACTTCAGCTTCTGGGAGTCTAGGAAGTCAGTAAAGGCTTCCTACCCTTAGATAAATTACAGCAGATATGGGCCTATTGCATCTTTAAGACAACCTGAACTAAATTCCTATTGTATCTGAAGAGGACAGAATCAAGCCTGAACAGATACTTCCTAAATACTTGAAAAATCAAAAGCATTTTCACCAATGACAGATGCCTTTGCAAACCCAGGCATGCTCTGTCACAAGATTAAAAACCTACTCCTTGCTCCAGGGTAGTAGTCTTTCCTTTTCTGCACATGCACAAGCACATGCATTTGTGCACGCACACACATATTTTAAGATGAATACTATTTACCTGCTGCTGCTGTCCGTCCCCGACGCCAGTCACTAGACACTGAACCTCCTTCGTGCGAGGCTATTACTCGATACAGGTATTCTTCAATGGAAATAAGAAGTGGGCAGGTTAAAATATGACTCCTGTAGACTAGCGGAGTGGCAGGGAGGGAAGGGGGATGGGTAGGGGACATGGAACATTTAACTTAGAGCACCTTCACATTACCTGTGAAAGGCTGGAGGCCACTCTCGTCGACATTCCGCTCTTTTCCCCGGTAAACCAGGATGGAGTCATTTCCCCTGCAGTTAACAGCGCTGTCAGTTGATAGGCATCCATCCAGATTGACTCTGACAGCACTGCTGGACATAGATGCCAAGTTAACGACAGCGCCCCGTGCAAATTTAACATCCTTCATGCAACCACCGAAACCTAGCAAATAGTAAGGGATTAGTATCACATAAAGGGTTTGAGTCATTAATTACCAATCATTTTTGTCCTCTGCAGTCCTACGTTCTGATGAAGTTGTAGGGGGTGGGGGTGCTTCAGACAGTGTTTAAACTTTCAAGTCTTGTCTGGGAAATCCTTCATGCCTCCCCCTGCTTCTTATCAGGCTAAGTTGTCACAGGAAATATTTGTTTTTATGTTATTTTGAAAAAATATACAGGCTGATAATTATAATTCAACTGAACTAGATTCAATGGAAAAGTATTTATTATACCTCTTTAATGACACCTGTTTTTCATTCAGTTTCTTTTCATGAATTAAAATTTTGGCAATTACACATTAGGGTAAGCAAGTACCCACATGTTCCTCATTCCTGGAAAATTAAGTCACTTGTGAAAGTCAGCAGTAAAGTACCAAAAAAATAATTTTTGAATTGGCATGATTATTCAACAAGCTCATTGGGGAAAAAGAAATACACTTTGAGGTCATTATGCAGAATAGCAGAAGGGAGAATACAGTTCCAAATGTACTAGAATCCTGAGATATTTCAATAAAAGTCATAATAATCATTGCAGAGATACAGAACAAAGTCCCAGTTCAATCAGGGTGCCGAGGACCTAACACTGCGAGCTACCATTTTCACGGAGACTATGCAAAACGGTCACCAGTTTTAGGTCCACATTCATGTGATGGGGACTAAGTTCAGCTTTGGCCATAGCAACGTGGGAGGTTTCATGGAATATGTATTCTGCTCAGTTGGCTTTAGAATGACCACTGTGCACTCGGTTCTGCGGGGTTTAACAGAGAATGTGGAGGAGACAGATTCGGAGAATGCACTGGTCTTCTGTCAGGGAACTACCGTGGCTTTGGCTTTGAATGACACACTTTTTTGTGTACACAGAGATCAGTTCAGCGAGGTTTGGCAGTACTCTGCTCAGAACACTGTACAAAATTGTAAAAGAAGAGACAAACAGACAACAGAGTTTGAGATTGCTGGAGCACATGCACTCTCTTTCTTAAACAAAATATGGTCGAGTTTGAAAAGCTCCAAACACACGATTAGTTCTTTTCAAGATTAAAGCACTTCAGCAGGAAATGGAAATAAAATATAATGCAATGCTTAACAGTAAACTAAGTTAATAGTAACAATGACCGTATTGTTCTCTTCAGCATTTATATGATGTGTTATTATGTCTTCTAACACATTGAGTTGCAGCCTATTTCCTTTTAAATGCCTTTGCTATTATTCAAGTTCCTTTAGGCTCAGCTGATCAATACTGTTAGTCTATCTTCAACACACAGTAGACACTCAATAATTTGGGTGAATTGAACTGGAGGCAATGAAGCTCAATATAAAGGCATCTGCTTGAAAATTCAGAAGCTAAGAATTCTGATTTCTTTACCAGTAGTAATTTTCTGATGGCAGACACAGCTGAGTCACCTAACTTCTCTGTCCCCTAGTTTCCCTCCCAATAAAACATGAACAGTGGAAAGGCAGCTTTGGCAAACATCTCTGGGCCGTAATAAGAAATGCCCTGTTATTGTTTAAGGGGCACAGAATTTCAGTTTCGCAGGATGAGAAGAGTTCTAGAGACAGATGGTGGTGATGGTTGCTCCAAAAATGTGACTGTACCACATGCCTGAACTGTACACTTAAAAGTGGTCAAGATGGTAAATTATACATTATGTATGTTTCACTACAATTAAAAATGTTACAACAATTTTTTTAAAAGAAATGTTTTAAAAATAAATTCACAAGATGGAATTGGGGAAAGGCCACAGGGGCAGCCTTCCTTCACTCTAGAGATAGAGAAAAGATCCAGAGAGTTATAGGATGAGAGGTCAGAGCAGTAACTCTTCTTAGGAAGAGGGCCTCGGGCCTCGGGCCTCAGGGTGCAGATGCCTGGGCTCCAGGGTGGGACTCTCACTGCGCTAGCCTTAGGGGGGTCAGAGGGTTTTGTCAAATAAAGTCTGCACCATTCTTTCAACTCTGCACCGCCAGAAACACTCCTACTGGAAATACTTCCCAACATTCAAACTCACAGGAAATACTCCCCAACTACCTCTGATGGATGGGTGCGAGGATAAGAAGAGGGGAAAGGCCGTCTGTGGGAAGAGGGAGATGCCTCCTGTCCTTGCTTCCCTGTCTTCGTGAGAATCAAGAGACTCCCCATGTCTGTCCTACCCCAGGCCTCTGAAGGACAGCAGGTGGTCTAGACTCTGTGTTGGCAAATCAGAGAGGCAGTAGCCCTTCTCAGGGAAGCAGTTCAACACAGGGGCACTTGGGCTCACAGGGTGGCTGGATTTCAGCCCCACTCCTGACCTCTCTGCTTAGGGCTCTGGACAGAACACAGCCTGGGATACCATATGCCATGGCCCACTCACTCCCAACCTAGAGGTGAGTAACCGTCCCAAGTGTTAGTTCTAAGATAAATGCCCACGATCGGAGGGTGCTACATCTTCAGCCAATTTGGAGATGCCCAGCGTCTCCAAAACACAGAGGCAAATTAATCTGCATTTGATTTAAAGGGAGATTATAAAAATAATGGATATTAAAAACAGCACTAATATGACCACAAAATAGAGCCTTTGGAAAAAGGTGCTCATTGAGAAGCAAAGAAAGATTTTTATGATTGGTGATAGGTGACTGAAAAAATTACAGTAAGTGAACATGATTAATTTTAGTTTCCATTTACTATAGGCATCCAGCGCCTCTGTATTTGAATATTCTCCTGATCACTGCATAAAACATGCAGTTACTTGTATAAAGCAGTACTACTCAAAGCAACTGAGTCAGAATCTTAGGAGATAAAGCCATAAAATCTGCATTTTTAATGGCCTTTCCAGGCAATTCCAGTGTATTCTGAATAGTAATAATAATAATGCTAATTTTATTGAGCTCTTATTATGTTCCAGCTACTATACTTCAATATTTTATCAGTGGTTTGAGAACCATTGATATTGATGATACTGCAATGATAAAAATTTAATACTATCTATAAATAAAATATCTTCCAGTATCATAGACTTAGTCATAGTGTAGATTAAGTTATTCCCCTAGGGTATATGTTGATGTTTTAAACTTCTATCATTTTCATCTTACAATTCCAATTTTAGCCATGTCTCTAGGACCATCAAATTAATGGGTTTTGGTGTATTTTGAAAGTATAATGCTCAACATGCAGGAGATTTTTCCTAAATGTAAACAGAATCAAGTAATTTTACTCATATAGTTTTTCAAGTTCTTTCTAACCTCAGAAACCTGAAAATCAGAAGCAGCCCTTATATGAATGCAATATTTTCAGCTGCTGTTACATCTTAAGTGCCTTGAAAATGTCATTACTGTCTTATACCCCAGATATTCATTAACTCCTTACTAGTACCCTTCTAAAAGTCTTCTTAGAGCTTGCCATATATTTTCCATTCAAAGGCATTTAAATCTTTATGTACTTACCAAATAGGCAAAGACTGCTTCGTGGAAATTTTAACCATTCAGGGTGCACAGACTTTGAAATATATAGAGAACATTTTCTACACAGGAGCTGCTTGGTCACAAGCGAGAAGTTTCTGTGCTTTCCCCACTTTATATAGAAGGGACACCAACCAGCGTCCGTGAGAGAGAACCCTTGACTATAACTGGGAGAGGGCTGACACCAGGCCGCCTGGGACAGGTAGGCTGGTTATCTCCTTACCAGCCACTGACCTTGGGCAAGTTACGTTCCTCCCTGCTCTCCGGTTTCCTCATCTGTAAAATGGGGATATTGATAATAATACCTACCTCCTGGGCTTGTTATGAAGAACTGATCCACTTATTCTCACGTTAGGCTCTCAGAACCATGCCTGTCACACAGTATGCACTCATTGTTAGCCTTTTAAAATTATTGCTCTGATTGTGTTCAAACTCACTAAATGTGTTAAAGGCTCGCTTTAGTTGTAAGTCATATACTCATGCCCTTTTCCTTTCCTTGTTGGTTATTAATACATAATAAATGACGTACAGGTTTTTCACAAGTATGTTTGAAATTCAAGTAAACCCACCCTTTCATGTGCTTTGCTGCATGAGAGCTGCACTGACAGGCATGGAGACAATTAGCATTTACATCAGGGAAAAAACCCATGGAATTTAAGCCCATTTTTCCTGGTTGTGCACACCAACCTAATTTATTTTTTAATCTGTACGTACAGATAATGATCAGCATTTAAAAGAATCAGAACCATGTGTTTTCGAGAAAAACATAGAAAGACATTTATGTATGTGTGTATGTTTACATATGTATATATTTCAATTATACTTGAAGAATGTTAGAATAAATGCTGATTATAAATAGATATGAGAGAATATTCTTCAAGCAACATATAAAACTATTTGAAGAAGTGATTTGTGACTTTTTTTTAGAGCTTAAAATTCTTCCCCCCAAAAGGGGCAGGTAGGTGTTGATTTCAGCCGGATTCTACTGCTTTGTCTTGACACACAGAACCACCAAAACCTGGTAGGACCAGGGTTGCACTGATTTGGGAATTCCTCTGGATGGAGTTTACCTTCTTCCAGATGCAGGTGTTGGTAAAAGTCCTGCAGCTCCTGTGGGGTTCCTCCCACATAAACCGGGGAATTCACCATCAGTGGCAGGGCTCTGGGCTCTAACACATGCTCCATCAGCTCATTCATGCTCGCTGATATGACAGAACCTTTTCTTTTAATCATCACTTTGTTCCACTTTCCATCACAATAGGACAGCCCCAGCCACAGATGCACTTGTGCAAAGGTAAGACTGGTATTTAACCGGATGCTCAATATTCCACTCTTCAGTTCCATCTGTATTTCATATTAAAAAGAAAATAGGTATATAAAAAGACTGCAGAATGGCAGTTTGAGAGAGAGCAGAAGGTCAACTTCTTGAAGAAAAGCAAGAAATTTCCCTGAAAGCACTCTATAAAAATGTCCCACTTTATTCTAAGCAGACGTGGAGTAACATATAATGAAGTACTTTGTAAGCTTATAATTGACATCAAGAATGTTGTATTGAGTCAAACAAATTTATACCCAGTAACGATTATACAATGTAATGCAATATTATACAGGCAAAAACTTTTTTTTTCTTTTTGATGCAAGATAGGTAAAAGATTAAACCCTAGCGTAAGTGACTGAACGAGAAGAGAACAGAACAGTTTAAACTATGACTCTATTTTTATTTGAATTTTTAGAAAATGAGAAAATACTACTTCATATATCAATTTAATCTGTGGGAAAAATATGACAAGACAATAGGAAAATGAAATGTCAAGCCTGATTAAGCTTATTTTAACTGGTTGGTGAACTCAATTTCAAATTTGTAAGATGTATTTTGATTCAATATTTCAGTTTTATTTTTGTAAATCTCTAACTCACATAACTGCTTCTATGTCTATTCTTTCAGATTCTTTTCTAATATGAACATATTTTACCCACATTTTCATGGTCAAGGAAATGCCTCCATATGGTTTTCTTCAAAACTCTACTAAATCACTATTTTACCTACTCTGTTCTTATTTTGTTACAAGTCAAATTGGTGGCCATAGGAATACTTAAAAATTTAAGATCATGTCAATGAAACAAATTAGGTAATGCCAGATAAAAATGATTACTTTTCTATGTAAAGATCATCTTTGTGAAGTATATCAGGTAAACAGTAATTTTTTAAAATCCTTTCATTCAATAGAGTCCCTTACTATGTTTCATGAACCTGCTGCTATAATTATGATAAGCTGTTATCAAGAATCACAGTCTTAATAGCAGAGACAAACATATGGGGTAATATTACAAACAAGATGGGGATGAGGTACCATGTGAACAAAGAAAGGATGTACCCTTTGTTCACTGGGAATTGGGAAAGGTTTGAAGTAAGGTTTGTGAACTACGTAAGATTCATGGAGAATCTCCAGTAGGGAGATCAACACATTCAGTGACATCGGGACATATACAAGCACATTATGTCTAGAAAAAAGGACGAAATTAGGTAAAAGGATACATATGGAGGAAAGAGAAAGTGTTCTGCCAGGTATGTAGAAGCAAAATTTTGGAGGGTTTTGAGTGATATGCAAAAAAAGTTCATCTTTCTCTTGTTTGTCTGATGCCAAAGCCTGTATTCTTTTCACCAATATCTTGCACTAAAAGTTCACCCTTCTGGTCCTAGATACCAGAAATTAAAAGCTGGACTGGAAATAGAGAAACCTACTAAAGAATCAGTACAATTGTGAAAAAAAAAAAAATGAGGAGAGCCATTACAATAAAGATGACAATGACAATGACAATGACAGTGAAAACTCAATCTAAGAGGTATTTTTAAAAGCAACGCAGCAGAAAGGGAAACAGGTGAATGTGTCAGACAGATGAAAAGTAAGTCTAGGACCCCCACCCTCCTTCTGGCTTGAATGTTTTACCCCCATCACGAGGTGGAAAGCATTAGAAAGAAAAAAGTTGTCGTCGTTGGGGAGGAGGGGTAAATTCAATTTTAAACATATTAAGTTTGAAATCTCTGTAAAATATCCAGAAGAAACTTGTCGTGAGGCAGCTGAACATAAAGATAGATCAGTAAAATGGACAAAGTTCATGACGAGATAAATAAGGTTACTCAGTACAAAAAGAATAAAAAAGGAAATGGAAGAGAATATAGCCTTCATCAAGATCAATGTTTTAAAGGGAAGGTAAAGCAGACATAGTTCTTGAGGGTGACAATGATCTACCTGGAGAAGCCAGAAGGATTTAATGAAAATCAAGAGAAACTAGTATTTTGGAAAGTCAGTAGGGAAGAATATTTTAAGGAAAAAAAGAGGATAACAGAGAAATATCACGTAAGATAAGGATTGAAAATGTGGGGGTCATTGGCAACTTTAGAAAATTGTTCTTCAGTAGAATGTGGTAGGGGTGTGAGCCATGTGTGCAGTAGATGAAGGACTCAGTGTGACGAGGAAAAAGAAATAACCAGAGGAATTATTTTCAATGCAATTGACTATGAAGGGAAGGGAGGTACAGCAGAGAAGGTTTCAAAGTCAAAAGGAAAAATAAATGAAGATGAATGAAGCTCAACCATTTTATACATTGAGAGAGAAGAGCCGATGGAGAGGGAACGCTTGACCTCAGAAGACGGGATCATTTGCAGCACAAGCTCCTTCAGGACAGGGACAGAATCTGGAGCAAAGGTAGAACTACTGAATTTGGCTGGAAGCATGGTAATTATATCTCTATTCCCCTGAACTGGAGAGAATGAAACCACACTTGGCTCATAGAAAACAAAGTTTGTAAGTAGAAAATTTGGAAGTTGAAGAGATTATGTTTATTTTCATCATGAAAGTGAGAGACTATCTGAAGACATTCAAGTGATGATGTTTTCCAGGTGGAGAAACTCTTTTTCTTTCACTCTCCATGTCTAAACTTTAAGCAGATCCTGTAAACAGTAAATACTGTTGAATAAAGGAATTAGAGATCTCAAAACTCAGAGCATCACTAGTCTTCATTCCTATATTCATTCTCCTGTGATGTTCAGTAATTGAGACTGAAAAGCCAGGTGACTAAACTGATTGATCTAAGACTGTGGAATTGAAGACACAAGTCAGGTATTTGCCAAAAAAAAAAAAAAAAAAAAAGAGAGAGAGAGAAAAAAAAAAGGTTGACAAGCTGTATTATGGTGTCCAAGGTAGGGAGCAGTAAGTTAGACAGAAAGTGGGCTAGTAGCCAATGGTATCAATGCATTAGTGAACTCAATGAGAGAGAATGAAAGAGCTGGAAGGATGTGGGGTTGTATTTTGAGATTCAGGATTTTAGCAGGGAAAGATTCTGAGTCAGTCAAGTTCCAGGAGACAGCTATTTATGTTGAAGCTAACAGGATAACCTGGGAGAAACCTAAGGCCTTGACATGAAAGACTAGAATGTAAGTTCTACAAAGGTCCATCTGTTTCCTTTACAGTTGTGTTGGAAGCTAAAAGAAAGCTCAGCACACAGCAGACAGTCAATATATATTTGTCTAAATGTTTTGATTCTTTAAGATGTATTTTATCAATGCTTACTTACTTCAAGTTAACATTATTACTTAGCACAGTGGAAATTTATTGCATTTCCAAAGGCAATGAATGGAGGGAGATGGAGGGCTGGAGGGGGCATAGCCAAGATGCATGAGTATCCAGTAGAGGCATGTGCTGCTTAAAAGGGAGGGCCACATGACACCTGCTTTGTGTTCACCACAGACCTGAGGCATGCAGCTGATTAAGGAATGCTTAGTGACGGTCACTACAACATGCATTCATTTACATGTTCACTCATTCATTCATTCATTCATTCATCCAATAATATTTACTAAGTACTTTAATAAGTGCCAAGAATTAGGCACTGAGACTAGCACTGTAAAGAAGACAGCCAAGGTCCCTGTGTTCACAGAGATTGCATTCCAGTGGGGGAGGCCAACAGTAAACAAGAGGAAAAATAAATACTTTAAATAAGCTGAAATTTTAATCAATCCTATCAAGGATATATTTCCATTTACCTAATCAACAAAATTAATGTTATATGATCTAGGAATGCACAAAATCATTGATTTGAAAATATCCTAGAAGCCTAAAATCAGAGACATGTGTTTGATCACCTGTTTGCCTACATATGAACAATGAGGTGAAGATGGTCATCATTTTCACTTGTCGCTACATAAGTTCTTTAAAATAACTTTAAAAAAATTAACATTTTAATACCATATTTATTTTTGACAACGATATCTGACTGCACGATTAAAGGCAAGTAAAAGAAGTGACTTGAGGGAGAAAAAAAAGCAAAAGTGAATTTGGAAAGAAACCCTAATTTGGTACAATGTTAACACATGAGTTGTTGATTTGAAAGTTGGATCTAACATTTTAAGTAAATTTAAGTAAATTAATTAACATACAGCAAGAAAATCAGGTCCATCCTTGTTGTAAACGAAAAGAAGCAATCCATTCAATTGGTCAGTTCTGAACTTAAGGGAAATCTCAAAGTCCATTCCACCACGAAACGTGTATGGATAAAGTTCCAGGAACCCTTTATAGAAAAGAACATGTACATGTTAGCATGTGCAAAGCAAAAACACCAGCCTTGTAAACGTGTTCTCAGACAACCTCAGGATGTGTTCCGTTGTTGAGGTTATCTCTCACAAAAGACCATGCAGATCAATGTTAATAAATCCACCCTGCAATCGTACAGAAGTGGCAGAATGAACTTGACATGCCTTTTAAGAGGAAGCAATTTGCTCTCTAAATCATGGATATGATTAATACTATTACTGTTTTATGCAAGTATTAATAATAAGCAGTTGCACTGACTTCAAAGAAACTGAATAATGACAGTGATGAGAAAAGAGCAAAGAAAAAGTATACAGAGTATGATAACGTTTAGCTTTCTGTTCTGAAGGTAGTTTAACCAACTTAGTATCTAAGCAACTTATTTCAATGTAGGAGGAAAATATGGGCTTTTATTTGAAAAACAAGTCATGTTGGCCAAGCTGCCACATTCCCTTCCACCCTTCACCCTGGCTGGCTGCTAGAGACGGTAGCTGGGGGCTATGCCCGGGAGGCTGCTTCCTTTGGAGCTTCGACAATGACGGCGGTTTTATTCTCTAGCTTTTCCTTAGTTACCTACTTACCCTGTTACTTAGCTGAAATTTTACTCTTAGGAACACTGTCGGTCTATACAATGGAGTAAACAGATATTGTGTAGATTAACCTGGCAAAAAAAGCTCTTTGAAACATCTAAGTAAAGCTGCATTCTAAATAAAATGGACATGAATGAAACTAACACAGGTAAACCAAAAACTGCCAGAGATCTTACCCATGAATATACATCTCTGAGTATTACTATTTATATTATCTGTTCAGACACTGAGAATATATTTATGGGCATCTTGGCATAACGAGGTATTTCTGTGATAGTAGGTTCACATGAGGTCAAAATAATTAGACCAGGGGAGATGAAATTATGCCAAGGACACAGCATACAAGTTAAGCAATGTCCAAGGTCTATTTCAGAACCTTACCTGCTCCTAGGAACTGGGCTCCCTCTTGTAATGAAGTGGGGCACCCCTCCCAGTCGTTATACACATTGATTTGCTCTTCAGAACTCTGCCAAACCAGAGGCTCCCAAGTAGCAGAGGGATTATAATTCTTCATAAAATACACATCCTTGAGACAGCCCACAAAACCCTTTTGGACTATGTCTGTAGGAATTGAGAGATATCAAGAAATACGTATTTTGAGAAATTCTTTTCAAGCCATTAATTTAATGTGCCATTAAAATCAAAGAAACAGGTAATAGCTCTCACTGCCTATTTACTACAAACCTCTTAATAACTCATGTAAGCACTACGTCATCAGCTGTGGTTGGTGGTAACAACTGTCATGTTCAGCCCTGGTTCACACTCATTGTACCGGTAATAACAGATGTTTATGCAAAAATCGTGGCTTTACAGGACTACCAAGAATATTGTCTTTTGAACTAACAGAGGGATTTCAGCTTCCACCAGTCTTAAAAATAAAAGTGCAATTATAAGTTTTCAAAGTACAATTTGAAGGAACTGTAGCTATGAAATCTACAGTTGATAATTTAGTTCCTTCATCATTATGAACCAGTCTGTTATAGAAGTAAATCAATAATTTACCTTCATTTTTTAGGAATTAATGTAATATTAGTTTCTGAATTTCCCAGACCAGGTATGGGGACTATGAACATAGCAAATAGGGTGGTCTTAGAGGGTTGGGAAAGAGAGAAAGTGAGAAAATGAGAGAATTAGAGAGCAAGATAAAAGGAGAGAGAGGGAGGGAGGGAAGGGGAGACAGAGAGAGAGAAGGCAAGTGGGCTGAGGTCACATTTCATACAACAATGTCCTTACAGGCCAGTACAAAGCTTGGTTCTCAGTTCTGGAGTTCATGGCTTGATTTTAGGAAAGGTATTCACCCGCAATCAAATTTTTACAAGGTCAATTTATATGCACAGTGTCAACCTATATATTTATAATGGGGAGATGGCCTCTACAGGAGGTGTACTTGATATTTTCCTCCTGATATTTGGATGTACCCAAGCCAAGAAGTGTGCTTGATGGACAAAAACTAGGACAAAGGCTTTCTCTCTTTCAATCTCACCCCCACCCCGTGTGTGTGTGTGTATGTGTGTGTGTGTTTTTAAGGGATTAATCCACCAGCCTAAAGCAGCTGAATGAAAACCCTATCTTCTCTATGGGTATTTCTGACAAGGTAACTATAATCAGTCTTAAGGATTTAAATATATCCCTCTTCGAAATTCACCAAAAAATGTTTATTTCTTTTGATCCCCAAATAACATACTTGAAATTAATATAATTTATTTTAGCAAAAGTTTAATGAACTCCTTTTATGTATCAAGAACGGAGCACTAAGAACATAAATGCAAGTCAGACGTGGTTCCTTCAGAAGAGACCTAAAGGAAATTGTTGACATACTGATAAAGGAAATACAGCATGTGATAGAAAAGAATATTATTATCCATAGTTTAAAATAATGTACCTTGAATATCCTCTGAATGTTGATGACAACGTATACATTCTGTACCTTGCTCAAACTCACCAGAATCCTTCCTGAGGATGGTATAGCCCTGCGGCAGCCCTCCTACAAACACTCCCGTGTTCTCTCCAATAACAGTACTACCATTCGGGGTGGCCCAGGAACCTATGGAGAGAAAAGGAGATGAGAATTCCAACTTCAGCAGGATAATCTATTTCTACTAATTTAACAAGTGATTAAGCCCTTCACTGGACACCTCTTATTGGTTACTTTTTTTCACTGGTTCTTCCTCAGTCGCTTGATACTGGAATGACCCAGACTTCCTCCATCCTCAGATCCTCTCTCCACCTACACAGACGCCCTGCATCCTCTGGCAGGATGAAGAGAGAGCTGAGCATCTGTGCAAATCAGTATGGCCGAAGATCAGAGGGAGCCTGGGTCTCTGTGTGGCAACACGATGCAAATCTCCTGTTAAAATTTCTATCTAACTCCACCACTCTTTGAGAGGAGGGGCATTTTTTTTCAACCACTGTAATTAGCCCTACTTACATCTGGTCCCTTGGCTTTAAATTCCATCCTTGGCTGGTGACTCCCAATTTCTATCCCTAGTCTGGAACTCTTCCCTGAACTCAGACTTGTGTCCAGGTGTCTGCTTGATATTCCCACTTGGATGCCTCATAGATGTCTAAGACTTCACATGTTCAAACTGAACCCTGGACATCTCTCCCTGAATCTGCTTTTCCTACTATCTTGCCCATCTTAGTTATGCAGTTACGTTCCTCAGGCACTCAGGCCCCAAATCTAGCAGTCATGCTCAACTCTTCTACAAAGAGCAAAGTAATGCGTATTTCTGGCTTTGTAGATAAACCATATCACCTCAAACAGCCATTGAAAATACATAACAAACGGGTGTAGTTGTCTCCAATACAACTTTGTAAAAACAAGCATGAGCTACATTTGGCCAGCAGGGGTGAGTTCACCTACTTCTCCTCTACCTCAATCAAATCCTTTTCATTTAATATTTACAACACATTCAGATCTCTCGTCATATCCACAATTACTTTCCTGGTTCAAGAAACCAACATTTCTTGTTTGGAATATTTTAGAATTATTGCAGAAGCTTATTAGCTGTTCTCCATGCTTCTGTAACAAATTAATAAACAGAAATCTCAGTTAAATGGAGTTGGGACACCAGAAGGGGGAACTCTCACACCCTGTGATGAAGGCAAACCCAACACGAAGAAGGAAGACTCTTCCCTCCTGACAAGGACTCAGCTAATGAAAAGCCGTGGACAGTCTGTTATCTACAGACCTCCTTTCCTTGCCATGCGGGACTTGCATTTGGCTTGCCACAGTTATAGACCCTGAATTGTGATTCTCTGCTGACCCCAAGTCAACCTATCTTTACTGGGCAAACATCTGACAGTCTGTTTTAGGTCAACATTTTGGTGGAGACCTCGGGGACCAGAGAAGACCCCTGAATGCCCCATGGCTAGTGAGCAAACAGGAGCAGTCCTCACAACTGAGCCCACGTGCTCGCTGCTTTTCTTATCAACCCTGGTGCTTGAAGATACATCTTTCTCCTGGATCTGAGCTCACATCCTCTTTGCATTTGAAGCTCTCCAGGCTTCGTTCAAAGTCTGCTTATGGGTTTTGTCTTTCTGGGTAAGGCCTGGTTCTGCACCTGGGTATTATGTACTGGGCATTTCATTCTGGTTTTGAGATCAGACTGTTTCAACCAAGACTGGCTGAGAAGCCACTGGTCCATTTCTTCAGGAATACAGGCTGCTTGACTGAAACAGTGCCAGGTTTTCAGCCTTCAGCCCATCCTTTGGAATACAGGTTGTTCTCTGGAAACTGACTGAAAAGCCTTTGGTCCTGGCTCCCCCAGGACCAAGCTGTTTCCTTGGACCTGGCTGATATTAGTTGAAAGGCTGTTTGCATTACAAGCTGCTTGAACTGAACTATTGGAGCTGTTTAAAAACTATTCTTTTACTCTGTAGACAGACCTTTGGGATTTGGGATGGGACCCCAGTTATCTAAGTATTTTGAGGGACCCCACTTTCCCCCTGCCCCCACCACCAGGACTCTGGCCGATTTTACGCTTAAAAATTTCAGTCCTTCCTAATACGCATTTCTAACTAAACAGATCAACTCAACCTAAGGCAATTAAGAATATCAAAGGCCATTATGGAGAATATTTGGAATCCCCAAATTTAATTTCCTTAAAACTAAACTGGACTACAATGGCTCAAAACTTACCCAGTCTGGATGGTATGCCTATTTTGTTTAGCATTTTGAGGCTTCCAAATGCTATCAGGAGCCTAAAATTGCCCCTCTGCAAGATAAGATTTTAAGGTTAACTAAGGCAAACATATCATTAAAAAGACAAAGAGGCTCCCAGTGCCTTGGGCTCTCCTTCTCTGTCTCAGGCTCCACCTCTGGTACCACCTTGTCTCTCTCTCTCTCAGCTCCTCATGGCCAGACTCCTCTGGCCTCATCTTCTGCCCTTCCTTCTTTTAGAGCAGGCAGATAGTTAGATATAAGCAGAGAAAGGGGGGCACAAGCCAAATGGCAGGAAATCACACACTTGTGAACAACAGGGGTCCTTGGGCAGACAGAGGAAAACAGGAAGCTCAGGACTGGTAAGAAATCACCCATTTTGGGGTGACAAGTGTCCTGGAGACAAAGAAAGGTGGGAAAAGGCAGGAATCTCTGGTGTCTGAATGTAACCTTTTGCTCATTATGCCCTCATTACAATACAATTAGCCTTGCAGATTAGAAGCACCCATCATGCACTGATGGCATGACACTTCCAATCCAGACTAAATAAGGATGGAGATCCCTCCTCCCCCAGGAAAGTGGAGCCGGGATGAAAATCAGAGAATACGCCCCCCAAGCTCCTCCCTTACCAATGAAAATTCCTCTTACTCCTTTTTACACTCTACGTAACCAGCTTCCCAAAGAAACTCAGCAGCCACTCACCTGGGTCTGCTCACTCTCGCACTGACAGTGTTACTATCTGTAACTTAGTAAGTCCTCACTGTACTTTCTTGACTGCTGGGTCTCCTCTCTGAATTCTTTCTGCACTGACACAAGAACCTACTCTCCTGTAACACTTTTACATGCTTCTGCCTCCTCTACACCCACAGTTCCCCCACACTAATTCTCTCAGCAAACTTCTCCTTTTCTCAGTCTCTCCCTCCCCCTGCTGTTGCCCTCTGAACTTATCAGTACCTGTCCCTTCAAAATTTAAGCCTTCTAAGGATTCAGAAGCTAAACCCTTAATTTCTTATATTCTCTGTACTAAAGCTGAACTGTGAGCCACAGAGAAGGATTTTCCCAAAGTAACTGATGATCCTCACAGATTTGCTGAGGAATTTAATATAGTCACTCAAACTTATCAACTTGATTTCTCTGACTTAGTTCATACCCTTATTGGTAAAGGTCAGCAGTGGATGAGAACAGCTAATTGGAAAAATCCTAAAAAGTCTCTAGAATAACAGCCAGATCAGCCCTCTAGCCTGTCACATGATCAGGCTTGAGCAAGCACTAGGGGAATTCCATGAGCAATTCCTAGGGCTTTTCCAAAGCCTGCTGCTTGGAACAGAATTCAGACTTGCACACAAAAATCTGATGAACCTACTGATTACTATTACAAATGATTTCAGACTATTTTTAAAGAAAATTCCAACCTTCCTTCAGATGTTGATTCCACCTGAGTAGCTCTTAATTCCATGCTTATTAATGGGCTGAACTGGGACCTTTTGTTTCTAGTAAAAAGGATCATGATGGAATGGAAAACTCTGTGCACTCCAGATTTGGTTACACTGTCAAAACTGCTCTCTCACACTCTAGATGAGCCACCTAGAAAGAAGACCACCACAATTCTTTAACTTCAATTCCAGCAAATGAAGCCTCCTAAACGAAACTGAAATCCTCCTAGTTTCTGCTATTATTGCAAATAACCAGGATACTGGAAAAGAGACTGTTACAAATTTAAGGGCTTTTGGCGTCTTCAGCCCTCTAACCTTTCTAACATCCTCCCACTACTCAGTGACAGGTCTCTGAGGACCTACAGGGGCCCTTCCCAACCCCCGTCTTAATCATCTCGTAGAAACATTTCTCCAGACTGGCACTGAATCTCTTCCAGTCCTAACTGACACCAGAGTCACGCACTCAGTGCTCCACCCCACTACTATAAAGCAGCCCGGGCCTCTGAGTACTAAAACGGTTCAAATAGTGGGATCTCTAATGAACCTCAAGAGGTTTCTATCTCTGAACCTATTCCCTTTCCTTTAGGCCCTTGGAGACAGACACTCCTTTTTCTCCTTAGTTCCTCTGCCCCTATGCTTCTTAAAGACTTCTTAGAGAAGTATCATGCCAGAATTTCTTTCTCCCAAAAGAGGGAAATAATTCTAGAATTTGACAGTAGCCAGAAAAATGACCGCCAGGTGAGATAAATGACCCATCTTTCATTTGTTCTGTCTCTGATAGACCTAGAGCTGGTTTTGTAAACACTGATCATTTGTTTGTATTGAATTAGTTACCACCTTCCTTATGGGCAAACTCTCTAACCAATATTGGCAAAATTCAGTGTACCCCCCTCATCAAGATTCAAGCAGATCCTTCAAAACCTCTTCTCAGAATTAATCAATTCCTTATAAGAAGTCCTTCAAGATCTAAAGCCCATAATACAAGATTACAAGGCTCAAGGCCTCATCACCCTTTGTGCCAGTTCCTGTAATGATGCTGTTTTACCTGTGAGAAAACCTAAGGGCTGAGGGTGGAGGTTTGTCCAGGACCCCTAAATAAAAAAACATCATTATCCCTTGGTACTCTGTTGTTCCTAACACTCATACGTTCTAACATCTTTACTGCAACTGAGTTATGCATTCTTTAGTATTCCAGCCGACGAAGCTAGCCACCACCTTTTTCCCTTCGCTTGGGAAGAAAATCCACCTGGACAGTAATGCCTCAGGGCTTAACTGAGAGTTCTTCTTAGTTCTTGTAAATCCTGACGGTTGATCTGGATGGTATAAAGTTCCCAGGGGGTCTACTTTGTTACATATGTGAGTGATCTGCTTCTTTGATCTCCTCCTCAAGCCTCCTCACAGGAAGACAGCACTGACTTGCTAAAGCTTTTAGCCTTAAAGGGACATAAGGTTGCCCAAGAAAAATTGCAGTTTGCCCCATACCAGGTTTGATATTTAGGGCATCTGATATCAGAACAAGGGCTACTCATAAATCCAGGTAGACTTCACAGTGACTGAGGAACCTATTCTACTGGCCAGGTACTTCAGCAAGTCTGTGCTATCTGGCCAGTTTCACAACACTTCCACTGTGTTTACCACCCTCCATCCTCTGGCTTAAGTCTATCACAGTAATGGCATTACTAAGACTCAGTTGCCAAAATTTCTAGAGCCCCTATGAATACTTGGGACCAAAACATTGCTTTGGTCCACCTAAATCTCAGATTCACACTTTTTTGAACTCAAAAATCCTCACCCTTTAAAATAGTCACAGGACACGCAACACACTTGGATCCTGCTTTTTTTGAACTACAACTGTGGGGAAAAAAGGGGGGAGGGGGATACTCCAATGTTGCAAAGGCCAAACTTCCCCTATTAAAAATAACCATGTTTTGGTAGAATAGTTTTTTCATAGTGCACTCTCAGGAGATGAGGACCTGAAGCATCATGCCTTACAAACTGGAGATTTTATCTACTGGAAAAAACACCTCCAGAAGAGCTTTCTACAGCCTCATTAAAGAGGCCCCAGGTATAGCTAACCAACCCTTGTGCTGCCAAAATCCAAGGAATAGATTCTTGGATTCACATGACATACCTAAAGAAAGTACCAAATTTGAGGGGACCTCACAAAATCTGGGGATCTGAAAGAAAAAATTTCCCAGAATTTAAGCAGACCACACCTGATGAGGCAGATTTCTGAAGACATTTCGATCAGGTCTGTAGGAAGTTTACTGACAAACCTTTGACAATGACATAATGCTTCAGATGATCTCCAGTGTCTATGATCTTGATAACATATGGACTTTAGATAAAAGTGTCTGAGACTGCTCCCTCCTACCTCTCCTTGTTACTCAAATGTGATCTCAATAGGTTTCCAATCTGTGCACTTCCCCTCCAACGTGAGACACTACACCCAGGAAAGGTCCTTCCTGGCATTGAGGGACAAGAAAACCATTGAAACCAGAGAATCTGACTCTTGATTAGTGATGCTTTTAGAGAAAGATCTTGATCAAAAGGGGGAAATGTAAAAAATTAATAAACAGAAACTTCAACTGAAATAGATTTGGGAGACCAGCAGGAGGAGCTCTCACAACCCACAATGATGGCAGAGCCCAACAGGAAGAAAGACTCCTCCTCTTTACTGGCAAGGACTCAGCCAATGAAAAGCCATGGGCTCTCTGTCTACTACAGCCCTCCCAACTTCCTTTTCCCCTCAGAGTTATCTTTTTCTTGCTGTGTGGGAACTAGCATGTGTCTCATCATGGGCGCAGACCTCAAATTGCAATTCTCTGCTGATCCCAAATAAACCCATCTTGGATGGAGGAACAACTGGCAGTGTATTTGTTTAAGGTCAACACTTCCATCCTTGTTCCCTTTAAAATGTATCCCCACAAGAGCAGCCAGAGTGTTCTTTTTAAAGAAAGAAGCCTTATCATATCACCCCTCCCTCAAAATTCTCCAATGGTTTCCCTCTTTTCAAGTAAAAGCCCACAAGGCCCTATGTAATGCAGCTCTAGTGGCCTCTCTGGTTTCACAGTGTAACACCAGCCCCTCCAACCCCTCTTTCCCACACTGGCTTTCCTGGTCCTTGACATGCCACGTATGGTATGCTCCCACCTCAGGGCCCAGGCACCTACTGTTCCCCTGGCTTGAAACATTCTGTTGGATATTTGCCTGGTTTGCCCTCTTTCCCCCTTTAGATCTACGCTCAGATGTCACTATATGGGAGAGGCCTTCTCTAACAGTCTTTTATAAAGTCAAAGCATCTCCCCAACACACAAACACACACCCCTTTCCCTCTTACCTTGCTTTATCATTCCCAGAATAGACCACTAACTGATACTTGTTCAATATTTATTTATTGTCTCCTACTCCTCTCCCACCTAAAGTGTAAAGTTTCCCTTTTGTTTCTAGAGTTCCTAGAGCAATACCTGGCATGTAGTAGGTGCTCATTAAAATTCCACATTTTTCTGAATGAATTAATAAAAACAGCATCATCATACAAGTACTGTAACTTTTACAATCACATGAGAATGGCAGACAGGGTTGGATGAAAACACTAAACTTAGAATCGCAAAGAAAGGATATGCGCCCAGAATGCTGCCTACCAACTGTGTAAATTTGCTTACCTTTTTGGATCCTCAGTTTCCTCATCTCTAAAACGCATATAACTGAGGTCATAATAGAAGAACATAAGAGAGAACATAAGCACAGCACAAGTAAAACACAAGTAAAAACATTCGCAGGATGTAAAGACCTGAAAAAGCTACAAAATCGCTACTGATGACTTTGCTCTCATTTTTGTTTTATTCCCTGCAGAGATGGGAAAACAGTTGCCAAGACATCATCATTTTAGAAGCACCCCAAGGGCAAATTGAACAGCAATTTAGATGAAGCTGAATGGAGATAAAGGTGAAAGAAAAGATGAAGAAATATAAACAACAGAGAAGTATGGCAATACCAGCATAGCAACAGAGCCATTCACATACATCTAGGAAGACCCTACCTGTGTACTGCCCGTCGAGCGTGATCTGGCCGGAAGCCTGATGCCTGAATGCAATTATCTCATGCCACTTGCCATCACTGTATTGTCTGCCATCGTCGTCAGCAGTGGTAATTTCCACTGCAGACTCCTTAAGGGAAAGAATAAGTGGGGAAAAAAATCAGTGATGAATATATACATCTACACACACATACATATATATTTGTATATTTGTTAAAAACCAATTTACAAATGTCAACACAATCCTGATGCAAGCACGCCCACGTTTCAAACAGAACACAAAAAAGTTGATGTCTGACATCATTCTGGCGTTTCTGTGACATCCTTCTGTGAACAACACAGTGCTCAAATCAGAAAAGAACTTCTCTCTGGAATGAGAATCTCTTACAAGCACACTTGGATTTTGAGTAACGACTCATCAGAAAGGTAATACATTTTCTATTCTAACATTTTAGTTTTTGCATTTTTGGGCAGAAACATAAATAAAGAGAATTAAAACTGGTAATATACTATTCAAACAATATTGTTCCAAACATAGGGAAATGGCTGGCAAGTTAGTTATTCTCTTAACTTCACCACACTACTAATAGGAAGAAGGAATAAGATTCATATTAAAAAAAAATCAGTCAGTTATGAATGCATTGAACGTAAGTGTTGCAGTTAAACTTAGTACTCATTGGTTTGTAATCTAAAACCTAAGGTGATAATACCATAGTTTAAAAATGGGTTACTAAATTGATAAGACTAGGGAATGGCAGATCTGAAAAATCGAGGTTAATTAGCCAGAAGGAGGTGAGGGTAAGGAAACAGAGAAAGACAAGTAAAAGAGAAACCTTTCATCTTAACACTTTACAGCCCAGTATATTATGGTTAGCACAACGACACTCTTTTTAATGTTAGTGAGCCAGTTAAGACTAAGCAAAAGATATTTCAACTTTGTCACCACCATTGTTTACTCCCACAAATAAAGAAAAACAACCAGAAAAATTACTATAAATCTTCCAAATGAAAATAATTTTTCTCTTTCTTTGTTAATAAAGTTGATTTCCTTAGTCATAAGTTACTCCAGTACCGATCAAAATTTTAAAAAATCAAAAATAAGATTGGATAAAATATTCTGAAGTATGTTTTTGAGTTACTGGCAAAGTCTCACCAAACTCTGCTAATTTGGGTATACTGGTTTCTAAAAAGGAAAAAAAAAAGATAATTATCTGATGTAACATGTTGAATATTTATATCACAAAAAGTGCAATGTTAATCATACTATCTTTAATAAAACATTTCTGTTTATATTTCTCTAAAATAGCTTCGGCAATATATTATGTCCATTCTATGCACTTGTCTTCTGTCAGGCCTCACACAGAGCATGACAACCTGTATGACATACAGAATTTCATACTACCAAAAACCAGCTTTTAATTTCCCATGAGTATGAGTGGGTTGCTTCGCACGTGGACAATATCTCAACTTTCATAGATGGCTTGATCAGCTAGAAAGATGATCATTCTGGCAAGTCCATTTTCTGGTTCTTGAATCTTTGTAGGTTGACTTTCCTTATATCTCATCTTTCTACACATTCTTTTATTTTCTTCAACCCTATTTGAACATTTTAATATTTTACAAACACACATTTCATTATCGTAGTTTAATAATTAAAACCAGAACTGGTGTCGTGCCCAATTAATGTGCCCTGGTAGCATGCCCATTAGTTTTTCCATTAGTGAATTCAACAATACTAATGGGATTACTAGCATGGGATGCTAATTGGGCGTGACATAAGAAACTGGCTTACTTCTTAGCATACCCTTGCTAATGATGAAATTAATGAGCATTTTATTAAATGCTGTCTCATCAAAGTGTACTTAGTTAGCGTTAAAATTGTTACAAACGATGCTGCATTCTAAAGATCAGGTGTCTGAGTAAGTGGTTCTTCATATTATGTTTGGCAACAATCTGAAGCATTAATAGTTCTCTACATCAGAAATCGCATTTACTGGAGACAAATTCAAGAACATAATATACAGTGTCAGCATGCCAAATTTCCTTCATACTCAGAGGAACTTAGCATATTATCCTTTGATGATCATTTTAAGATTATTTTTCTCCACCGATGTTGAAAGAATAATTCTGTGATCAATTCTGTTGTCATCTGATGCAGTTTGTATTTTCAGACATGTTAAACAGATATTATTCAGAATTTTTTGATAGCTTGTACCTACACAGTTTCCTAAGTGAAATCAGAATGTTATGTGGATTCCTTGTTAATGTCACTGAACATAAAACATTTAAATGATAACCACAAGTCATTACCGATCAATAAAGTATCATCTGATCAAGCATATCCAAATTGAAATTAATCTATGAAAGAATGGGAAGACTACAGCTAATTATTAGAGACTTACCAAAAAATACAGCAATTAAAAAGTGGAGTAACTTTTCTTCACTGACTCTTGATGATTCCGAGTGTTCAGTTTATAATATGCAAACATATATCCAATTTTAAATGTTATAAAGAATCTTTTCGCTTCCCCCAAGTATTTTTGCATAGGATGAATTGGATAGTTGGAAGGAAAGCCAAGTAAATTCTTAGCCCTCTAGCCTCTATGTAGGATTACACTGTTATGTAAGTTAACTCATTAGTCAAGTTTATTAAAATATTTTAAAAAGAATAAAGTAAACGATGACCTTAGGTATTTTGAAACTATGTGTTAGATAGACAGTAACTTTAAATTCCTACAAAATGCTCTTTCTACAACTCAAAATTTAATTACTTAGAATGGATTCAGGAACAGTAATTTAAAAATAATCATATTAGTATACAAATAAACTAAATTCAGTGCCAATTCTCTTACTCAGTCACTGTGTCCCCCTAGTTAAGCCACTTTGGCCAAAGCAGGGAAGAATGGATACTTCAAGAGCAAAATGAGATAATCCACAAGGACCCACTTTGTATACTGCTGAAGTTCTATGAATAAATGGTTATATGATCAAGATTTGTCTCCATCTACCCAAACAGTAACAGGCTGAAGTGGGAAAAGCCAAACCAGATTAGAAATTTTTTCTCATTGTCATTCTTCTATTTTACTGGACTGTTTCCTTTTCTTTTTTTTTTTTTTTTTTTTTTTGCAATACTTACAATTTAGCATTTAGTCTTTTTTTCCACCTTGTTCATTGTTCTTGGAATATTTTCTTTCTATTAGTAATTAATTTCTTTAGTCATAACATTTAAAATCAAACATTTTTGTCTAATTTATGAAAAAGACACCAGTATGACCTTATTGCCTTCTCCACTAAACTGATACCTTTAGAAACTTTTAAGTCACTGATTTTTCCCCTTCTTTCAACTCAGTAACAGCACCAATGATTAGTTTATTTTCCTTTGCTGTATGTCTCTTCCACGTCAAAGATTCTCTCGCCCTGTTGAACACATTTCTAGTCACTCTGGCATTAAATACTTAGGTTGAATTTAATATCTCTCTGTTTATTATTCACCACTGCTTCTCCTTCATATTTCAGGTTCTTTACTTTTTGCTTTTGCTTAGAAGCCTTGCTGAAATCTTTCCTTCCAACATGGTGCCTGGATGGTATGTTAACCTAGCCTCTGGGTAGCAACAGGCATTGTTCTTTCATGTTGGAAAGCTTGGTCACAGATCAGCAGGATGACTCTGGGAAAATTAATTTAATCTTGACTCAGATTTTCACCTGAAAAATGGGAATAATGATAACCTACCTATAGAGTTGTGATATTTAAGTGAGTTCGTGTGTGTCTGTTTATGTATAGAGAACACAGAGTAATGGCTGTCACACAGAGGTCTTGTAGAAGCACTAATTTTGCTTAATTTTTCCTGGAATTGGAAGAGTCCTTTTAATAAATTTATAATTGATTCTTTCTTAAATCAGATATTCTCTCCTATTTTATATTCCATTCTTTTCTCTCATCCTTACTTTTCTTGTGCATATTTTTTATTCCCTTTTGGATTTCTTAATACTATTAGTAGCCGCTTTCATTTTTATCTTTTCATATTTTTTTTTTATTTTGACCTTCTAACCTGAGGCTCAACAGTCTCTCCTCTAACTAATCTACTTAAAGGATTCAAATGAAAAATACTATTTTCAGTTCTGTAACTGAATCAACGCCAGTGTGCTGTTTTTGTTGTTGCTTTCCAGATACCATCTGCCTTGCTTTCTGAAGCAGCTGCTCCTTATTCCTTTCTCTCTGGATGCTGGATCTCTCAGGTTTGATGCTATTTCTTTTCTGCTTACTCACTGCCCAACTATTGGCATCCCTTAAGAAGTTGCCATTTTAGAGGACACACAGGAGTCCTTGTGCCTGAGGACCTACAGGCTGGGGGGTTCTCAGGCTACTGTCAAAACACCAGAAGTAAACCTCTCTTACCCTGGTCTCCCCAGTTGCCAACTCTTGGCTCTACTAGCTTCCTGAAACAGGAAGGACTCAGTCTGCCCCCTTGAGGTCTTCTGCAGGGAGCCTGGGACGATGCTCAGACACACTTGGTCCAGCAGGCCCCGCCTTTCCTCCCTAAGGTGAGTGGATCTCCAGGGTATGTGAAGCTCCGGCCCATGAGCCCTTAGATCTAGCCAGGGAACGCTGTGCCTGCTTTACCGGTATAATGTAAAACATTTATTTGGCAAACATGATTCATGTCTTAGATCAGCAGTTTTAAATTGAAAACCTGAGAAAAATCTTTTACATAGTCTTACTCGTCAAATACTCAGAGGCCCAAGGCAGTGCCTAACGTCAAATGCATACTGATATTCACTTAGCTGAAGTGAAGACAACTATTCAACAGCTTCCCATTGTCCTTAGATGAAAATGTAAATTCTCACATTTGCTTATAAGGCCCTAAATTACTTAGCCTCTACCCAGCTTTTCAACCCACCATTGTTTTCTTTGTCCTCTATTCTATGGCCATATTAGAAGCCTCTTAATGTAGTGAATAGTCCACATTCTTGTCTAACACAGGCACTTAACATGTGCCATTTGCTCTGCCTGAGAATTTTATTACAGCCCCTTCCCTCATCTCCCGTCCGTGTTTCCTCTGGCCTGCCCCACTTCAGACACATGTCTTCCTGTGTGGACAAACAGCCTTGTCCTGGCCAACTTTTCCTCCTTGTTGTGTATCTCAGTTAAATATCACATTTTCAGAGAAGAGAGACAACTCAGGAAAGAAAGGCCCTTTAGTTTCTTCTCTCATAATATACACCATCTTGTACTTCTCTTTGTAACATTCATGACTATTTTAAATTATTATTATTAGTATTTTTTACTGTATCTTACCCACATTGTTTCACAAGGGTACGGTCATATTTAATTTTAAAATTATTGTAGTCTGCAATATCCAACACAATAGCACTTGATAGGCATTTAAATATTTGCTGGGGAAGAAAGAAAAAGAAAGAGAGAAAGAGGGTGGGGTAAAGAAGGAAGGAAGGAAGGAAATAAAGAAAAAAGAAACAAAGGAGGGAGGGAGGAAGGAAAGTAGGGAAAGGAAGGAAGCAAGGAAGGAAAAAGGGAAAAGAGGGAAGATAAAGACAATTTTGCGCTCAAGGAAAATAAAAACAGATCTATTCAAATGTGTTTATAAGTTCGAATCCTCATTATGAGGTAGCAGATGGTTGTCAAGCACGACGATTCTCAGTCAGACCCTGCGGTTTAAAGCTCTGTTATCTTAGCTTCGGGCAAGTCTCATCACTTTTGTAAGTTTCATTTTCCTTCTTGGTCCGGTGGGGGTAATAAGAGCTACTTACCTCTAAGTTCCTGGTGAGGATCCACCGTGAAAACATAAGCACTTGGTACCCGGTAAACTCTTTACAATATCAACTCTCATGGCTCTTATGATTACTTATTTACCTGAGGATCAAAAAGAAAATAAGGACGGCCGTTCTTCAGCTGGAGAGCGAAGTACTCTTCCTGACTGCCAGGTGATGCCGCAAAGACGATCAGACCTTCAGGCACCGTGGTTCGAAAGCTGGCCTTGACGCCTGGGGAGACAAGTGCAATCAGCAAATCAGCGCGCAGGGTTTGTTGACTCTTTCTGATAAACGTACATTTACTTTCATTATTATTTATGATGCAGTGAGTGCAGTCAGGGAATTATACACAGCAATGTCTTGGGATGGTCCCAGCCACTTGGTTTTAAATGTATCCCATCGTGAATGCCAACCCATACTTGGAAACTCAAGCCTGTACTCCCACTAATCAATATACAGTGAATTTTAAGTTTATGCAAAATGCTTTAACATAAAAAGATAATGTTGTCAACCCAAAATTGGATACTAGGGGATCAATGTGATGATATTATCAGAGCCATAAAAGTGAATGGGTTTTTGACATGAGTGAAAGAAACACAAGGGGCTTTGTTTAAAATACTTCTTAAGTTTAAAGGCTTAGACCAGTAACGGAAGCTAGAAACTGGACAGATCTGCTATAAAGTAGCCCACAGAGTCAATTTTCTGAAACACCATCCTGTAGCCTTCAGAGTTCCAAGGTTTCCACTCGCCCTTCAGATCACCTAACAGCACTGCCCCAGACACACAGTGCTCTTGTCTCGCAGAAATTTCTCCAGCTCAGGAAGCAGAGGAAACTTATGATAGTTCTGTAAGACGTTCTCCCACCACCACCACCTGGCCCAGCCTTCATGCTACCAGGTATCCCAATAACTCAATGTGTACTATAGAGATCATCCTGTGTGTGAGACATTTTGCTTAATGTATTGAAACTGGCAAAATTTAAGAAAAACAATCTTTGTTCTCGAAGAGTTTCCAGTTTAGTTGGAGATATGAAATGTATGTGTCTTAACAGACACATCATACAGGGAGAATCAAATAATAGCTCAAGAACATACATGAAAATCAAGTACCAGCTCAAGAGTACCATATTAAATAATTAATGGCTATTGATTTGATTAGTAATAGTAATACACTCAACCAGAATTATGAACGTTGGAGGCGGACAGGGCTCCCTTTAGGCTGGGCTGGTAACCAAAGTTCCTACACAGCTGGGGGGATTTAACCTGGGTTCAGTAGAATGCAACTGGTTCCTGCAATTGGGAACCATGTCTGATTCATCCTTCTACCCCAGGGCATCACATGGTGCCTACATTACTTAGTAAATATTTTGAGAGTCTGGATGAGGGCTATCGAGGTGAAAGGTTTATTCGTGGCAAGGGAGATGTTTTAACATAGGTGTGGAGGCAAGAGGGCAGAGTCATTTTTTGAGCATCCAATCGTCATTTTTTAAATATGCATCTACAGAATATTAACATTTGCTGAGTTCTCTGCTACACAGTAAAGAAGCAAAACTGCTAATAAACCAGTACCTGACATTAAATTCTAGTTGATGAAAAAGATTTTTTTTAAGAAACTGAAATGAGGTGTGGTAAGTGATAAAGAGTTATTTACAAGACAAAATTTGATTCAAAGGGATTAAGGAAGGTTTCACAAAGAGTATGATGCTTGAGCTTGTCTTCAGCGAACATGAGGACTTTGGGGGAAACTCTATAAAGCCTTAGAGGCATGGAAAATATTAAGGAAAGCTGGTATGAAAGAGGGAGTTAATGGCTGAATCTGGAGAAATAGGCAAGAGCAAATCTCAGCCCGTCTACAGTCAAGTTACAGCTTGAGAAGTGTAAAGAGAAGACAAAGATGGAAAGAACGACTGGGTCATAAGTATCTTTAGAGTGAAATTTTCTAATATCAGCAAAGGCAAGCCTGGGATGTGGGCTTCGGACTTCCCAAAGAGGCAACTCAAACTTTTCCTGGCCTTCCTGGCTTCTGAATCTCTATCTTCCAGATTTTATGCTTTTGGCCCTTTTCAAACATACCTATCCTGCTCATTTTGACATTTCATTGCCTCACACTCCCTCATTCTCTTCCTCCTGCCTGTTAGGATATTACCTTCTTGCTATTAAGACTTAGTACCTGGTCCAGCCTGGCACCTCTCTCACCCTAGAATAAGATGGTTTGTCCCAATGCACCACTTCTCAGTATTCAAACTCACTTGAACCCCTCTTATAGCTTTATTATTCTTATCTCTCCTACTAAGTGGACTGAAAAAGTTGAACTGCCAGATTGGAATTTATCCTATATGCTGAAGGAAGGCTCTAAAAATTGGGTGAAGGAAGGGAAGAGGCTGCTCAAAGTCAGGATTAAGGCAACCAAGCTAATGGTGGACTGTCTGGAGGATACAGATAATTTAACTACAGAGAAACCAGGTAGGATATGACTGTATTCGGGGTGAATAACATTGTAAGGATTTTAATTAAGGACCAACATGTAAGTAAGTGGACTGTAATAATGGACTTGATATAGTTCAGAAGAGAATCATCAAGACAAGTTGATATGAGGTGATGATGGGGTGGGGTGAGATGGTCAATTCTTTTCACCAAATACTGAGGGAGAAGTGGCATTACTAACAGAAATAGGAAAGTCAGGTAAAGAAGAAAATACGGGGTTGAGTATATAATCTCGATTTCGGGGCACACTGACTTTACATAATGGTGAAAAAAAAACTATCCATTAATTGAAAATGAGAAACTAAATATCAGAAAAGAAAATCGGGCTAGAAAGACAAATTGGCAATCACCTGCTAAGGATTCATGTCTTTGGGAGACAGAATGTAGAGACAGAAAAAGAGCTACTGTGGGAAATAGCCCCGATTAAGAGAAGGGAAGAATAGGGACAATAATAAAGTCAGAATGATCAGGATAATTTTGTGAAATGGAAACTCAGGTAGGAGAAGACTTGAGGAAGACAATGTTAGTTAACCAGGTAAACACTTGCTACAGGTCCAGAAAAGTGAGAACCGAAGAAAAGCTTCCAGAGCTGGTAATTACTGTATTTTTCAATTGAGTAGAACAATCCAAGTCCAAACAGGTGGGTGATGAGGACTGATGGAATGGATGAGGAGGAAGTGGGTATAGAGCTCTCACGAGAAAAATCTGGTAAAGAAAGAAATGGGAGACATGGAAACTAATTATTAGGGTGTCCCAGTCCCATTAAAGAAAGGGAAGCAGACACGAAGTACCACGTTAGAGTAGAAGCTTTCAGTACAGGTGTGTGATTGAGCTTGATGCTAATTTTCTCTTGTGCTTCATGAATGTGCTTTCATCCTGGGCCCAAGAATAAGAAGGCAAGTGGATCAGAGCAGAGAAATACCGTAGTAGTTTTCATTTTTAAGGTTTGTGTTAAAGAGCAGTGCTGGCTAAAATGTGCAGAAAAGTGAAAAATATACATTCCTCACTTACTAAAATATAGATTTTGATTAACAGAGAGAAGATATCCTAAAGTTCAATTTTTTTTTTTTTTTTTTTGTTTCAAGTGTTTGGGGAAATGATAGAGCATTCTTGTATCTCAATAGAAGAATTTACTCATTCATTCAAGAAGTATTTTTAGGGAGACATACTTTGTGCAGCCACCTTTCTAGGCTATTGGGATACACAGATGCATAAAAAGACATGTATTCATGGCCTCACATTTTTAGAAAAAATCTGAAAATCCAAGATCTGAACGGAAATATTTAACTTTCATGTAAATATGTTTGAAACTTAAAAAATATAATCATCAAGACAATACAATGACAGGGTCATGGAATAGACAGGGCTCTTAAACTATACAGGTAAAATTATAATAGAAAGAGAGATGGTGAATAAACTGTAAGGATTAAGAACTTTTGTTTAACAAAAGGCACAAATAAGAGTGAAAAGGTAAGTAACACAGCAGGAGAAGATATCTGTAATGTATATTTCTGATAACAGATACATATCCAGAAAAAAATATATTCCTACAAATTAATAAAAAAGACAAATGACCCATTAGAAGAATGGGGGAAAATGGCTTTCAAAAAAGATGATGTCAAAATGATCAATAAACATATGAAAAAGACGCTCAGTGTTGGTAGTCATCAGAGAAATGCAAAATAAAATGGCACAATACCAATGAACACCCACCAAAATGGCTAAAATGGAATCAAAAATACAAGATGATTCAGTGTCCCTCTGCATAATGATGGCAGCCTAATCCGTCTGCATTTCCTCTAAAAACCACTCTGATCAAGAAGAACAAATACAACAAACAAAAACTAAACTGATTAAATGATACATTTGTGATCTCTAACTGTACTGACATCTTTTTTTGGTAAATATAAACTATAATTTATTGTCTATTTTATATCTGTTTTGCTATAACACTTAAGAAAGACCAGACCTTTTTTTTAAAAGGTACTTTAGAAAGTATCATACTGTAAACAAACTGGACCACTTTGATTTTCCCTTAAAAACAAGACTCATGTTGGAAAGCTGAAGCCACTCATGAGGACTGTGCTTCTCCAGAAAGTTGTTTTGGGTTTTTGTTTTTTTTTTTAAGAACATCTGTGAACCATACATGATTAATAAAGATTTCCTTTAAGGCAAAAAAAAAAAAAATCCACAGAGGAACACATAACCCAAGCCTACAGAGTCATTAGGAGACAGAGAATACTAAAAACTTCAATATATGATGAAGTAGAGATAAACATCCTAAACCAGAAAAGCCAGCACCAGAGTTCACATGACTTGAGAGTGAAATAGAGAATGAAAAGAAAAGGGGAGACAGCAGCAAAGACCCAGCCATGGCAGAAATCAGATCATATCACCCCCTGAAAGTCAGTTCCTCCCTGAGTTAAAAAAAAAAAAAAAAGAGGACTTAAGTATTCTGGGACAAAACACTGGCTACTGGGACATTCAAAGAAAGAAGCTTGAAAGGTTCTGGGGAAAGAAAGGGCAATCTGTGGAAGGCGCTGCTTTCAGTGGGGAGGGAGGGCACACAAGAAGGAGCCACATCTCTTAAAGTCAGAGAAGGAAGCAAACAGGAAATTAAGAATTCTAAATTAACAAAAGAATCATAAAATCAGAAAACACACAGACTGTCCACAGAGAACACTATAAAAGAAACCACCTTTCACTGAAACAACAGGATGTGTCTCTCTGGGACCAAAAAAACCAGCAAGCCACCCAAAGCCTTCATCCGAGCTGACATACCCTTTTTATTGCAAATCCAGGAAAAGGCAAGACATTTCAAAACGATGGGAAATTATCAGATAATATCCTTATACAGCTACTGTAGCAACAAAATGAAATTGCGAACCAAAGCTTTTCGGCTGAAGAAAATTCTTCCCTCCAAAATTCAAACACAGAAACTGTAATTAAAGAAAACTGTAATTCAGCTCCCCAGTATGAATGACAGAGTTGCTAAAAAGCATTTACAGGTATGAAAAAAAATCTTGAATCAGAATTTCAAATTATCATAACTGACATGGAAATATAGAATATATAAAGAAATCCTACAACTCACACCATTTTTCCAAAGAGATTGAAATGCAGATGGCCACCAGGCACATGAAAAGATGTTCAACATTGCTAATCATCAGGGAAATGCAAATCAAAATCACGACAAGATATCACCTCATACCTGTCAGAATGGTTACTGTCAAAAAGAGCACAAATAACAAATGTTGGTGAGGATGTGGAGAAAAGGGAACCCTTGTATACTGTCAGTGGGAATGTAATTTAGTACATCCAATGTGGAAAACAGTATGGAGATTTCTCAAAAAACTGAAAATAGAACTACCGTATGACTCAACAATTCTACTCCTGGGTAAATATCAAAAAAAACCTCCCCAAAACCAGTAATTCAAAAAGATACCTGCACTCCAATGTTCAGAGCAGCATTATTTACAATAGACAATGTACGGAAAACACCTAAGTGTTCATCAGCAGATGAATGGATAAAGAACAGGTACTATACACACAATGGAAAACTACTCACTCATTAAAGAAAAGAATGAAATTTTGCCATTTGCAGCAACATGGATGGACTTGGAAGGCATTATGCTAAAGGAAATAAGTCAGGGAGAGAAAGGCAAATACTGTATGATACCACTTATATGTGGAATCTAAAAAATACAACAAACTAGTGACTATAACCAAAAAGAAGCAGACTGACAGAAATAGAGTACAAACTAGTGATTATCAGTGGAGGGGGCAATATGGGGTGAGGAGTGGGTGTACAAACCATTGGGTGTAAAACAGGCTATACAGATGTACTGTACAACACAGGGAATATAGCTAATATTTTGTAATAACTGTAAATGGAGCATAACCTTTAAAAACTATACAAAAATTTTTAAAAATTATTACCAAAAAAAAAAAAAAGCCAAACCACCCCATAAAACATGGGTAAAAGTTTGAACAATGATGGCCAAAACCCCCTGATATATGACTAATCAAGGTTCACAAGAAAGAAGCTTGGTTTCATCAACCATCAGGGACCTACAAATTAAAAATACATAAGATACCATGCTATATTCACTAGAATGGCTAAAATTAAAAACACTAAATTCTACTGTGTGTAAATGTAAGATGGAAAAACCATTTAAAAAATGCTTGGTATTTCCTAAATTAAACATATACCTAGCCTATGACTCATTCTGTGGCTTGCCTTTTCATTTTCTTAGCATCTTCTAAAAAAATTGAATTTATCATTTTTTAATGGATAGTGCTTCTTGTATCCTAAGAAGTCTTTATCAACACAAAGGTCACCAGAAAGAATATATAATTCTCTAATTTTTCTCCTAATAGCTTTATATTTTTAGCTTTTAATTTTAGGTCTATGACTCCATCTCAAATTATTTTCTATGTATGATGTGAGGTAGAGGTCAAGCTTCATTTTTTTCCTGACTACTCCAAACAATGCAATATTGTTGAAAAGATTGTGCTTCTCACATTAAATTGCCTTAAGTTCACCAAATTTAATTGACAATGGAAATCAGGGCCTATTCTAATCTGTTTGCCAGTACATCCACAAATAATACAAAGTCTTGATTTTCATAGCGTTAAGTTGCAAAATCACACAGCATAAGTCTGACAAATTCATTAGACTTTATTCAGTTTTGTTTTGGAAGACCTTTTACATTTCCTTTTAACTTGTAGAATCAACTTGAGAATTTCTTCCAAAAAGCTCACTGTAATTTTCATTGAAATTACATTAAAGCCATAGATTGACTTGAGGGGAATGACTATTTTAACATTCTGTTTTTCAACCACAATCATGGCAAATCTCATTTATTTGAGTTTAATTTTCTTAACTTGTTTTATAATTTTGGGTATAGAATTTTTTCACTTATTTTGTTAAATTTAAATGCTAGGTTTTGGATGCTCTTTTAAATGCTACTTTTACATTTTATTCAACTGTTTATTACTAGTATATTTGATTAATTTTATTTTTGTTAACTTTGTATTCACAACCTTTCTGAATTCATCTTATTAGTTCTAGTACTTATTTGGATATTGAACATACATTCATAATCACATCAACTACAAATAAAAATATTTTTCCTTTTCCTTTCCAATATTAATGCTTTTTATTTATTTATTACTTTATTGCAGAGGCCAGGACCACCAGTAAAATTTGAACACTGACCTGATCCTAATCTTAGAAGCAAAGCACATACTACTTCACTGTTGAGTATGTTAGCTGTAGGATGTTTCTAGAGGTCCTTTATTTGAGGAAGACCCTCTCTGCTCCTAGTTTGCTGAAAGTTTTCATTATGAGTAGGTGTTAAATGTTGCCAAGTGTTTTCCAGATCTATTGAGAAAATATATTTTGCTTCAATTCTTCTACTGATGTGGTGAATCATATTGATTTTTTAAAATTAAATCAAAATCTTCCCTCCAACCTCATCCTCCCCACACATAACTATTCTTGCAAGTGAACTTTGGGCTTGGATATGTTTCTATTTCATTGATATTTTATCTTATCTTAATTATTTTCTACTCCTTATCATTTGGAGTTTAATTTATTTTCTCGTTAGCACTTTTAATAAGAAACAGAAAAGCTTGGATCTTTTTCTTCTAAGGTAATAATTTAACATAAACATTACTTTCTAACACTACTTTACCTGCATTTTAACATGTGGTCAGAGAATAAGCTCTATGACTTCAACCCTCTGAATTTCACTGAGACTTTTTATGGCCCAGTATATACTTCCCAAGTACATTAGAAAGAATGAGTATTTCCAGTTTTGGATATAGTGTTGAATAAATATTATTTAAATTCATGGGTACTGCTGTTTGCTTTTACTATATTCTTATAGATTCTTTAGCTACTTCTTTTATCAATAATTTAGATAGTTGTTTTAAAAAATCTTCAAATACAGTAGTGAATTTGTCTATTTTCTCCTTAGTTTATAAATTTTGTTTCATATATTTTGAAACTCTACTGTTATATACTAACATATTTAGGATATTTTCTTCTTGAAGAATTGGCTGTTCACTGTGGTGAAATGTCTTTATTTCTGGTAATATTACTGGTCTTGAAGTCTACTTTGATATGAATATTGCCACTGCCATTTTGTTATGTAAAGTGTTTCATGGTTTATTTCTTCTATCCTTTTACTTTCAATCCACCTGTTTTATACACTTAAACGGTATATATTTGAGTCTTGTCCTTTTAGCCAGGCTGATAATCTTGCCTTTTGGATGGTGTGTTTGTAGATTTATATTTAATGTAATTATTGATATGGTTATATTTATATTTACCATCTTACTATTTGTTTTTGTCCTTTTCTTTTTGCATTTGTTCTTGCTTCTTTTATTGTGTCTATCCTATCTTGTTTTGAACTTGTAGAGCTATTTAAACATTCCATTTTATTTATGTCCTCTCTTTACCTAAACTTTTCAAAGTGATTATTTTATGGATCATCATATGCATTGTTAACTTATAGTAGTCTACCAGAAATCAATATTATACCACTTTAGATATAAGATTCCTATAGCAAAATTCTTCCATTGACCATCCTCCAATCACTTTGTGCTATTTTTGTCATAAATTTTATTTTCATAACTATAGACTATATTTTTTGCTTTTGCCAGTCAAATGTCTTTTTATAAATTATGAAAAATTTTTCTCTTTATTCACAGCTTCTTGTTTTAACTTCCCTCCATTCTTTCATAAGATTTTTTTTTCTACCTGGTATTATTTTCCTTCAGCCTGAAAAACATTCTTTAGCATTTATCATAATTCAGGACTATTCACAATGTCTTCACTAGTTTCTGTTTATCTGAAAATGTCTTTCAACTTCATTTTTGAATATTTTCAATGCGTACAGATTCAGGTTGACCTTTTTTTTTTTTTTTTGGTAAGGTTTTAAAAGATGTTCTGTCAGCTTCTGGCTTCCATTATTTCTGATGAAATGTTAGCCACCATTCTTTTCATTATTCCTCTGTACGTATCTTTTTTGCTCCTAGATGATTTTTTTTCTTTCTCTTTATGTTTTGTTTTCATTAATTCTATACCTAAGATACGGTTTTCATTGTATTTATCTATTTGGAATTCATTGAGCTTATCTGATCTATAGGCTGTTCTTTCATCACAAAATACGAAGATTTATCAACAGTTTATTTTCTTAAATATTTTCTCCTGGCTATTTTTTCCTTTTCCTTATTCCTGGTGTCTTTGTCTCTGTGTAAGTTCGAACTCCTGGTATTATTCCCCAAGTTACTTATTTATTTTTTCAGTCTTTTCTCTTTGTTATACAATGGTCATTTCATAAGTATCTATGTTCAAATTCATTAAGCTTTTGTTTCACACTGTCCATCTGCTGTTAAGCTCATCCAGTAAAGATTTTGAAGTATATTTTTACTTATTTTATTTTACTCCTTCTAGAGCAATCATTCTATTCTAAAATACTCTATCTCCTTAACTATTATATGCATTTTTACCTTTAAATACCTTAAAATATTTATATTTCCTATAATTATTTTTGCATTCTAATTGCAATAGTTTGGTCATCTGGGAATATGTCTCTAATGAGTGTGTTGAATTGAAATTGGGTTTTAATTACATTGAGTTCACTTGTGATTAGCCCAACTCCCAATACTGGTGATGTCACTGTTTTGATTTTATTCCTATTTAAACTGGCAGGAGATTGGGTTGAGATTATAGATATTTTTGGTTTGCATTTGGATTAACTCCTTTCATAACTCGGGAACCCAATCACTGGAAGAATTTATAAGAGCCCGTTTCTAGGCCCTCTTCAACAGATAGTTTCTTGGCAAAATGTGAGTAGAGAAAATATTAGGATTTGGGAACAAAGCTGTTTGTTTTGGCATTTGGACCTCTTCTAGGTCTCATTTCATCTCACTAGGGCACACTGACAGTTGTCTAAGTCAGCTGATTTCTTCTTGACTCAGAAAATTTTCCCTATACATGTATCAGACTTACACCACTGGGATCAAGTGTCCCCCTCAGCTACAGAACTTTCTACAGCTCTCTGATCAACCATGAAGCACCTATTTCTTCCTAAAATTCCTTTTATCAAGGCTTTTCTACATTACCTGCTCTTTGCTAGGCTCATAGAAAAATACGATATGTATTTAGCCCAGGTTTTTCTTGATGTTACCACGGTCTACATCAAAATTAAAAGTTTCAATTAATTTTACAAGTGATTCTGTGGGAACAGAAAAGCAACTGATTTAAAAATATTTCTCTTAAACCCAGTCATTTGTAGACTGTTCTATTAGTTACATATTTTAAATAAATTGTATTGGATTTTATAGGAGATAATATTATTGGAAAATAATGATTATTTGATTAATACAACTCCAAGTTTTATAATTCCTGCCTTTTACTGTATTGATAAGATCTGTAGAACAGTGATATGTGACAACAGTTGCACATCTTTTAAATGCTATTACTATATTTTCTAAAGATTGATATATTTATCCACTTAATTATTCAGTTGTTGAACCATCTTTATATTCAGAATTCCTTCTTGAGGCATATCCTGAATCTCTCTTATTTAAAAGTATGCCTGTATTTCCTAAATCTATCCTTTGTACAGATGATTATGGTTCCCACATAAGAATCCTTCAAAAACTTAGAACAGCCTTTAAGTCAGACATTTATTTTTTTAACCTTCAATAACAGGGGTAAACATTGTTTTTCCCTTTAGAAATAGATATTGATCCACTGGCTGAGAAAAGTCAATCAAGTATTACATTAAGTTAAAAAACCCAAAACCACTTAACATTAGATTACTTTCAGCAGAAATTAAAGAAATATGAAAAAAGTAACTTATTTTAAAATATTGTTACTTATAAAAATAGAGAACATCAAACAACAGACAATAATTTAAACATAACTTAGTTCTATTAATTTGCCTTTGCTGTCACCAAAATACATTTTTTTTCTGAGAAATAAAGATAAGGCATCATACTCATCTCACATGGAATTTGTCCCACAGTAGATGAGCCAAATGAATACAAAGCCCTGTAAAGGACACACTTTAAAAAAAAGGATATACAATTCACAGATGTTAGTTAGCAAAATGTGACTGTTAAAATAAGGGCAGAGTAGTATACGGGAAAGTTCACAGAAGCTGTGATGACTGATCTGGATTATGAACGATGAATTATATTTCAGCTAATGGACAATGATATAAAGAGCACATAGAGCTTCTAAAGCCAAGTGATGGATGTAGATAAATGTTCATAAGAAAGAAGACATTGGAGCAGAAGACAGGCATTTTCCAGAAGATTTGTTTAAACTACTACCACCACCGGTATCTCTCTTTCTTGTTGATTTTTTAAACTATTTGCTGGAATTTAGCTTCTCCAATCTGCTTGATGTCCCTTCTGTGTATTGCAGAGGGAAACATCAAACCAGTGTTGAGATGAAGATGAAAGGTATTAGAATCTGGTGTTATCACTAACCTCTCCTCATGAATCACACAAACAAATCCATTGATCCCAATGCTAAGGATATGACAGTTAACACATTTTTCAAATCCTTCTGGGAACCATACGAAATAAATAGGTAAAGCCTAGGGTAAGAGTTACTTATCCCTGATGTAACCACATTGTTCATATCACATTCAACAGAAAATATTAATAGAATAAACAGAAAGATGTGACTCAGTTTTAAAAAAACTATCAGAGATTAAAGATGCCTTATTAGACAAGTATATTAAATTGGTCAAAGATTTATAAACAACTGATATAAAATAATACAAATTAAATATGTTAATGTAATAGTCAAGGTACATTTTGTCAGGAAATTTACTGGGGTGTGGAGAATGGAGCCTTGATGCATGAGCTTCTAAAATTAAAATAAAACTCTTCACATAAAATTAATGTATTCTATTACATAGGTATTTTCTTATCTTTGCTCTCATAAAGAAAGCAGAAATCCCTTGGCTTCGTTATCAAATATCCCTTCTGTTTCATCCCCACTCAAACCAAATTGCTTGGAGATTTGATTTCTAGTTGCCTGTTTGGTGCATCAGGGAATGTAAAAGTTCAGTTTCACATAGAAGCAACTCTAGCTGTATAGCTTAATTTGAATTATGTAAATAAGTTCTGAATTGGAAAAAGTTTTTTTCTTTTTACTTGACTGCCATTAGGTGGTGCTAAAAATGTCTCCAGTCATAAAATATTTATGGCTAACCAGCCCTACAAATACATGAATAACAAAATCTTCATTGAATATAGTTGACAAAATAACAATTGAAAACTAATTTGTGAATATCAAAAATGGCCTGGAATTAATCCCCTAAATGGCTAATTCTTTTTAGAATACCAAATTTGCTATTTATTTAAACATGTCATTTATTATTTTTTTAAATTAAACTGCTTTTCAGCTGTTTACTTCTAAAGAACTTGGGAAATATTAGATCAGCATTCTAAAAATTACGTTGGAAATGAAGATTAGGATAAAATACATGGGGTGCTAGAGAGAAAAAATAAGAATAAAGAATTTTACTGTGTAGGAAGTTTTGGGAAACAGTAGTTAATCCTAATCTTTATAAAACAAAGAAGGCTCTCTGTCATCTTTTAAAATATTCCATGTTTACCTATGAACAATTAAATCCTGTGACCACCTGAATGTCACCTGTTATGCGGACCAATGATGCTTTCAATCTCCAAATGATAAAGAGACAAGGAAGCAGTATCACCAGATACTTCCTGAAACATACATATGCCAGGACTCGCTTCCTGCACAGAACAGGACTAAGGTCCTTCCTCTGTAAATGGAGGTACTGGATTAGATGATCTCTAAAATCCTGTAGTCGTGTGAAATTTTATACATTAACAAACTAGAATTTTCCTCTACCTGTGTTTTCCTTTCTGACTTCATTGCAAGAGACTTCTCAAGTTGTTTAATTTACTTTTCATATCATACACACAGTATGTAACCATTGCCAGGCAAAATATTTCCACTATTAGAAGGAGGTCTGGCCTGGCATATCTGGAGGACAACAGCCAGCACAAGGTAGACAAAAACTGGAATCTTACCCTTGTTTAAATTTGTATTTCTAGGATGAACCCTGCAGTTGAAATTTTATCACAGTTCTTCATTTGGGTATTTCCAAAATTCTTTACTTACTTTTTTTTGTTTAGTTCTTTGTCTTAATCATTGATTTGTAAGTTCTCTTCCCTAAGAAGGGTATTATTTCACTGTCACATATGTTATAGCTATTTACTTTCCTTTTTTTTTTAAAGATGTTATTTTAAACATAAAAATTATACAATTTTTATGTTTTAAAATATATTTTTTCTAATAATGGTATCTCATTTCCTCTGCTTTTATAATATAATTTAATTCCCAATTAAAACTTTGTTACTTATTTATATATTTCCTGTTCATTCTCTATATTTTTATATTTAGCATTTTATTCCATTTCAATCTATTTTAACACATAGTGTGAGATAGGGGTATAGCCTAGTTTTTTTTCCTAGACATTAAAAAATTTACTGAATAATGCATTTCATGAGGCAGGAACTTTCTGTTATTCATTTCTGCATTTCCAACACCTTGAACAATGGCTGACATATAACAGATGCTCAAAAAAATTTGCTGAATAAATGTTTAGATTGCAATCCCACCTTTAGCATATTACAGTATATTCTCTTAAGCCAGTCTCTGCACTTTCTATTTAATTCCACTGATACATTTTTTTGTAGCAGTAGAATACCATTAATATTATCTGATAATATTTTTAATATCTAACAATTTATTCTTCCTCTCAGTATCCTTCTTTTCTGTTTTTTAACTATTCTCAATTTATTCACTTTTTATATTAACATTAGAATCATAAGTTTCTGTTTTCCTTAAACTGATCCTGCACACGTCTTTTTAAGTTTATACAAGATTTTATATATTCTATTGCCATTACACATAAGATCATTTTTAGATTTGTTATTACTGAACATAGAAAAATATTTTAGTACATTTATTTTTAATTAACTATATTATTTATAATGGTTTTTGTGTTCTCTCCTTTTTTTTTTTTAGATATACACTTATATTTTCTGGAAAAGAAAACTAATAATTTTACCTGCACTTTTCCAGCAGTCCCACCTTTTACTTGTATCTTAACACATGGGTTGTATTTTTCAGAATAATATTAAATAAAAGTAAAGATGATAAGCATTATTTATTGTTCCTGAGTTAATATGAATTAATACAGTTTTTTAACCACTAAGGAGAATGGTGACTATTAGTCTGTCCAATTATTATCTATTGTGTTAGATAAGTATGCTTCTCACTGATTTTTAAAACACTATAATTCCTTCTCTCAAAATATATCTCCTGAGTTGCTATTCTGTGGAATGTAGACAGAGCTAAACATGACTATGATGCATCTCAAATATTGAGGGAACTTCAGGATAAGAGTGAGAAAGAGCAGTCAAATATTTAGGTGACTAGTAAACTACAGAAAAATAGAATTCCCCATAGAAAGAACCACCAAAGTATGAATACTCTATTACCAAAAGCAATCAACAAGTCAAATGATATAAATAAAATGTAATCAGTATCACCAAAGAACATCTCAGATTATTTCCTCTTCTGAGTAGCTTTTATCTTAATTACAAATATAGGCCTATATTGCATGAAATGTTAGGTAAACATTTTTACCTACACACACATGTAAATAGATCAACCTATTTACATAAATCTGCCCACAGTTGTATCTATTTCTCCATCTGTCCACCTTTATATTATTCCTCCAATTGCAGCTTGCACACCAAAATATTTATGCAATCATTAATACAAAATCAGAATTTCACAGGAAAGACAAGTGTATTATGAGGAAGATACTATTCTTACTCAAAAACACTTCTACAAATAATCAATAATTGTAAATTGCCATCCTTTGTTTTTATACATATTATATATATTCAATTACAATCACCTTAACAGTTATATTTCATCTACTATATAAATACATTTTAGAAAACTGTGGTATATTGGATGAAAGTCATGATAATCTAAAATATGAACTGAAATCCACTTAATGAGAATTGGATTGTGAACTGGAATCTATACACAATACTCAATCATTTTATAGAGCAAAAATATAGAAAATTCAGTATTTATTTTGGTTTTACCTTGACATCTTATAAAATGGTTGGTATTTTAATAGCTGGCTCTATCAAATAAAGTGTTTAAACTTAGGCTAAAGAAAAATGTAGTTATGAAAATATTCTTTAATAAAATGAATCTGTATCATTATTTAGTTTTTGTTCCTATACAATTGAAAAAATAAACTTTTGGGCATATATTTATAAAGCACGTCAGTTCTACTTTTATGCTTTATACCTCATAAAAAAATCTAGGTGCATGCATATACATATATAATTCATATATACAGCTGCAGACATATATATACATATATGCATATGTGTTTTATAGAATTAAATTTATACTAATTCATGTCAAATAAAAGGGACTTCAAAAGTTTATTTTAAATATACTAAATATACAAAATATACTAAAACATGCTATGTTTTATCTTATAAAACAAGCGTTGTGGAAAAACAATTAAATTCCACTCACTTGCAGCATTAGTACAATTTCTGACTGACCTTGACCTTGAAATGATTTAGTGTCTTTCATGTCAAGTCTAATGGCTGAAAGTGTTCAACGACCCCACGCTGCATTAAAGAAACCTGCTTTGGAAGTTCTACACCAAAGCCTCTTTACTAACAATCTCAGTTGACCCAAGCAACTGGACCAATATTAAAACATTTCAGACCCCTCTGGAGCAAAGTAGAATCCCAGAAATGTAATAAAATAAAACTTTTTTTCTTGTTGCACTTTCAAATAACACATTGTTAGTTCAGAATGAACTGAAAATGTCCACTTCTGATTCTGACAATATTTTGAAGATAATGCTATAATCACATCGTAGTTCTTATATAGGAGAATCCCGCTTTTAAGAGTAAGGGAATCCAAGAGAAAGGAGTTATTACTTCTAAAATTGTGACAAATGAAAAACAAAGACAAAGAGCAATCCAAGGGCTTAGGGGCCTCCTGTAGATCAACACTTCAACACACACCTAATTTTGGCATGATCACTTCATACCACCTCTCATATACATCAAGAATGGGAAGAAAGGGGATACGCCTGAAGATTCATGGAAGCCGATTTAGCATAACCAAGCAACCCATGGCCAGTCCTTCCTTGTCGTACCTGACTTTATCTCGCTTGTCAGAAGCAGGGCAAAGGGAGAGCTCTGTTGGCTGCCTAGAATCACACCTTGACTTTGGTCATCTACAGTTTGGGCAACCATGGTGTGTTTAAGGAACAAGTGTTTTACTACCATGGCATTTTGGGGGACTCTCCAGAGAGGAAGGGTATTTTACTAAAAGGGACCAGTCTGCTCCTTCCAGGCCAAGGAATATCTAAGCTACAAATGTGATCAGACTGCAATATTTATTATCTCCGAAAATGTGTTTTGAAAACACTAGAATTCCTACAGTTGCATGTCAAAGAGAGAGTGAAGCCCCATGATCCTTTTAGTAGCCCGTGTCATTGTATCATCACTGTTACTGGAGTCATGAAGCGAATCCTTATTCATAACTGAGTCCACTCTCGCTACAACATTTCATTTTCTTTAGTTCACACTATTATGGGAATTGAGAGCAATTGATCTGCCTGGTAACAATGCATATATTTGGATTTGATTATTAATTCATTTCTAAGACTTTTATCATCATGATAGTAAAATATTAGGGAAATTCAATTCAGAAAAAAAAAAAAAAAGAAAAGTCAAACCTATTTTAAAAATCAGAGACATGTTTGCCTACATGCAGACCAAACTACTTGTGAGTGAACTTCTTAATGTTTTAATTAGGTAATATAATTGCATAGCTTCTCAATTAAACTGTTTAAAATATATTAACCTCTTTTGGAGAAAGTATCGAGAAAATTAGAGCATAAAAAGGAACTGAGGGCGTCTACCAGATACTGAAAAGGGCCCAGGACAGGACTATCCTCTAGCTGGCTAAATTGGAGGCAGCGGCCTGGCCAGCCCTCCCTCTGTTTCCCAGCTTACAGCACTGAAAGAGTTCAATCTCTTCTTTTTTTTTTTTCCTTCCAAAAGACCTATACCATTTTGTTAAGACATTTCTTTAGTGTAATTCCAAAGAAGGAACTTGTGGCCTAGTGATTAAAAATAGATGCTAGAAGACACAGACTACTAGATATAAAATAGATAACCAGCAAGGTCCTACTGCACAGCACAGGGAACTCTATTCAATAGCTTGTAATAACATATAATAAAGAATATGAAAAGGAATATACACGTATACATGTATGACTGAATCACTATGCGGTACATCAGAAATTAATACAACACTGTAAACCAATGAATACTTCAATAAAAAATTAAATTAAATTAAAAAAAATGCTAGAACCACACTGCCTGGATTCCAATACCAGCTCTAGAACTTAATTTATGTGTGTCCTTGGACAAATTACTTAACCTTTCTGTACCTAATTTCTTCATGTGTAAATGGGGATGATGACAGTTTCTTCTTTCACAAGGTTCTTGGGAGGATGGAATACGGAGTTAACATGTATAAAGCACTTAAAACCATTTGGCCCTGGGTAAGTATTAGCTATTATTTATTATTAAAGTCCATTGATTTTGCTTGCTTTCAGAGGCCCTTGATTTGGTATTAACAGCAGAGGGCTATATCATACCCTATTTTCCACTTTATAAAACATGAAGCTTATAACTAGACACACCTTAAATCCCTGTACAACTCCGAGAAGGAAAGGGGCCCTTCCACTGAGCGATCTCAGGGTCTCTGTGTGAGAACAAAAGCCTCAGCGTCCTCACTACACAACCTTCTCACAGCCCAACTTCTCACAGGCGCACAGTCCTTTACTGTACACAGTTGCATTTCTGTATAAAATTACAGTAAGTTCTTACTCTATTGAGGAAATGGATACTGAGTGTCTCCTAGAGACGGCTCACATCGTGGGGGATAATACAGAAAAGATGTGGCAACTGACGAACCCTTAAGAACTGAGAGTTTAGAGAGGATGTTTGTTTTTTGTTTTCATCTTTAGTCGACATATTTCCTCCTGGCTTTCCCAAGATCCAGGCCAAAAACCATTCCTGATCTCCAAGTTCTCCTGGGACATTCCTTGGCTAACTATGACACCACTCTTCAATAATGAATGCATCAATTCATCCTTTTATCACCTTTTAAAGACCTCAACAATGGGCCCCTGGAGTATATCTACAGACAAAAAAAAAAAAAAAATTCTCTACAAGTATTAAAGTCTTGGCTGTGTTCAATTCAGGACAGAAAAAAAAAGTGTCTCATAGTTCCATTTTTCTGAACCAGTGATTGGAAACACTGTTAATGGTGGTATAAACATAGGATACACAAGTCTGCACAGTTTTTTTTTTTTTAAAAAGGACTGGCTACAGTCTAGAAAAGTTGGTCGTTTCATCACTATACAGAAATAAAGAAACGACTGAGAACATTGTGCAGCAGATAGATTCTGTTCCATATCATTTATTCAGATGGTTTTATACAAACTATTGAAAGAAAGCTTATTTATAAAAAGAAGCTCTCCAAAACTCCATCGCTAAATAGTCCAGTAATCTCTAAGTAGCCATTTATTCAATTTGGTAATGGTCTGATTAAATAGTTCCCCTAGTACACTAAAAACCATAGAGGTGAAATAAAACATTAGAGGCAAATGATTTTACCCAATGATGCATTTTCTCTCTGTTTCTAGGTCCTCCCTTTTAAAAGTAAGTAGAAAGCTGGTGTATTTTGGTAGAATTTGCTTGCTAAGTTTTTTACTTGCTAAGTTTTATAAGTATCAGTTGGCTAGCCAAATATAATATTGTACAGATTATATATACAGACCAGTTTTCCTCTAAATGTGTTGCTTTAAATTTCTGCTACAATTTAATTTCACACATGTGAATTTGTGTGAAAGATATATTTGAGTTAAGTGAATAGTCTATACACAGGATCTTCAAGACATTTTACAGAGACTTTGATGAGACTCCCAGTTAAAGAAAACTGAGCATGTGGACCACTTTATTGCATTTACAGAGTCCTCTCTCCTTATAAGACTACCACCCTTTGAAAGTCTGTTAGCAAACCCATTGGTTCCACAAATAGTCATGATTCAAGCCACTAGTAGCACCATCTGTTGGTAGCAGTATTTGCTTTTTTCATATAGTGCAGTTTTATTCTCATCTGTTGAAATCCTTAGGTGGAAAGGAGCTTCTCCTCTACAACATGGTTATTGTCAAGTGCATGACGGATTCACTCTGCCTCCTCAAGGCCCGGCCAAGAGCCCAGGACCTAGTATATATTCACTTGATTTTTTACTAAAAAAAAAAAATCACATTTTCTTATTATAGATTTAGAAGAAAACAAGCACAAGAAACCTGATATACATTTTTTTTTAGTCTTTCAAGATTGCTTGATCTGAAAATGCAAGTTTTGTGTCAGATACTATATAAATGACTCTTGACATTTGACTACAAGATTGAGAAATGAGTCATTTAAAGCTTAGGGTGGCTAATATTGCAGATTATATTAAATAGAAGAAAAAGGTTTTCAACACGAGTACATGCGAGAGCAAGAACAGTGAGCAAGACTTCTACAGTTTCACCTCCCAAAACGCTACTGAATATTTCATTATTTAACATATAATATATGACAAATACATAGTTTTGTTAAAATATATAGAATTAAAAAGATAGTCTCTTATAAAGTATTGAACATCGACTTAAGATGCTAACTGTGAGAAGAGGGCACAGTATGCAACTTTCACATAATTAGCAACAGATCTTTTAATTATTTGTCAAAGCCAGTCGTGTACATTAGTTTCCAAACAAGTGTCCAATGTACTGGCCAAAGATTGGTATAATTTGAAGATTTTTTGTTGTAAGAAATAATATGATGTTAAATCTGTTAAAAGATTAATTAGGTTAAACCAAAAGGTTGAAGGAACTTAACCTCTAGTAATGATAAATGTATTTTTTTTTAAGATTTTTTTTGGGGGGGAGGAAGTAATTAGATTTATTTACTCATGTATTATTATTTTTTTTAATGGAGATACTGGGTCTTGAACCCAGGACCTCAATCATGCAAAGCATGTATTCTACCACTGATCTGTACCCTCCCCCCATGAAAAATTTATGAATAAGTAGAAGAATATAGAATATCTTATGCCCTAAATTTTAGAGCTGAGTGAAAAAGGAAGTCACCTTGATTTAAATTTTGCTGGTTTTTTCACCTGTTTTAAAACAACTAATTTGATACCTGTTTTTATTTTATTTTATTTTGCCACCCTATTATACTCGCCACTGGTAAAACAAACAGGACATTTTAGCTTTAATCTTCTTACTACATAACCCAAATAACTTCAGTCATGTTTGCATTAATGCTGCATTAATCATGTTGTTGCGTATTAATGAGTTTTCAGGCTATGCTAATTACTGTCATAGATTCTGTAGCAGCCCATTAAATATACAAATTACAGAATTAAAGAGCCAGAGCTCTTCATGATTAATCTCTAAATGGAGAAAAACTAACGATGTCTGTACAAAGTTTCTCTCTACTTTTGGCTGAGTGAGCCCAATGAACAATCAATTAGACTATTTGAGGAATAAGAAACTCACGTGTTATACAGTTTTATGTAGGTGCTTCATTATAAGAGTGTTCACTGCTTTATAGTTCATAAAAATCCGGCACCCTTTAGCTGTCTCCTGTCCTGACTGTTGGCCACAATGTTGTTCAATATTGAACATCATTTGGGATAAGGTAAGTTCACACTGAATCCACTCCAGTGATGATCTATGGTGCCCAGAGGGCGACGTGAAAAAGCATCTTGATCTAAAAGGAACTGTCACAAAAAGGACCACAAACACAAACATAAAGAAGATGTAGGTTGTCACGGAGCGCAGCCATAATGCTTTGTTAACCGGCGTGAAGCCTGCATGCGGTCACGGAGCAAAGCCATCCAGCATAGCAGATCAGATCCGGAATAGAAGGCCAAGCTCCACGTACACGTATTTACGTGGGTGGGAAGGTAGTCTGAACGCCCAGCTAGAAGCTCTGGGGAAAAGGATGGTTTCTAATTGCATGGGCAGGGCAGAGCAATAAGCTGGTGCTCATATCATGCCAGGGACAGATCAGAGGGGCACTGGCTCAAGAAAGGAAGAAAAGATGGCACTGACGTAGAGAGGTCTGGACAGACAAGCGCAACTGCTCATATACGAAGAGGGGGAACTTGGAAGGCCAGACAAGCCAGCGCAATTCGGCACCAGGCTGTGCATGCAGTAGGAATTCAGAGCCCCAGGAAGAGTGCACAGCAGACTTAAATCTCAGAGGGCGTCCTGGCAGGAGCCGGATAGCCTCACATGCTCTAGGGTAGAGGGCAGGTTCCAAGAACACTGTGGGAGTGGATTACAGCACAGAGAAAGGGGATGGAGGGGCAGGGACAGGTCTTGGGAAGGTGCTGGGAGGCTCTTTGTCAAAAGTGTGCACAAAGTCACGGCCAGCTTCTTCAGCAAGACTGATGTCCTGAGAATCTTAAAGCAAGGGTCTGCACCGTGCGGGTGACTTTAGCACTGGCCGCAGGGGCTGGGGTAGGATGAGCCTTGAGGGAAAGGTGAAGCGGCTCCAGCCCTGGCAAGAGGAGGGCACAGAGCCCAGGAATCAGAGCCGCTGCCAGTCTCCTGCGATGCGACAGGCTATGGAAAACCGTTTCCTGTCAAGGTCACATGTGCTCAGGTCATATGTCCTAGTAATCTCAGCTATGAAATAGGCCCGAAATTTAGTTTTCTTTGATGGAGCAAGATGACTACCACGGACGAGAGCAAAAGGAAAATCACTTGCCCTGACAAGGCCCTCACCTTGTGACACGTTCTAAGCTGAATACTTTGGAAGTGTTACTTTGTTTCTGTCTCACATTTATCCCTATTATACAGATGAGAACCTGGAGGCTCAGAGAAATTATCCAGCACTAGAGAAAATGCACCTACCAAAAGTTAAGTGCTGACATCGTTTAAAAAAAAAATCTTTTTTTTTTCCTTCTCCTTAGTAAATAGCACCGTATTGATGAGCAGAGGGACTCAACTGGTCATGGAGGGAAACGCAGGATGTTATAAACAGGGTAGGTAAAGAGTAAGTTCCTGTGTGTGCACGTTAAGTACATGTACTTTACATGTACATGTAAAGCAGAACCAGGCAACGGAGGTGAGAGTGCACTGGCTGAACAAATTCATGGACCATTTATCCATGACACATGTTCAGGGCACCTGCTAAGCCTCTGTCTCCTGAGCATTTCCAAGCACTACTGCAATTGTTTTGCCTGTAAGAGGTGTGCAGACTAAACCCTAGAAATAACCGACCATGGATTTATTGCCCTGTTTCACTGTTTCTCTTTTCAAAGATGTACTTCTCATACACTTTGCCCTGTTTTCCTTTTATTGGAAACTTTCAAAAACAGGAAGAGCTCCCCTGATTCCCCAATCATTTGTTTTTAACATCAGTTGCTGTATCACCGTGCACACAACGGAAATGCATTCAATGTTGCTGACTTACAAAGTCAAATGCAAAACTATTAGAGAAGGACCAAGATTCAAACCCAGGAACTGACAGATCACATCTATACCTACACAGGAAGATGAAAGGTGGAGCTTGGGTAGTCAAGTTAAATATAAATTAAACACCTAAGTAACATTTTCTTTCCTGCTGTAGATACATGAGTTGTACGGGAGAGAAACTGGTCATATATTCTTTTCTTACAGAGAAGAAGGACAGTGACCCCCACAGCCCTAAACTCATTCCTCCATCGATGACTCCACAGCTATAAACCAGGCTTGACTAGGTTCTCTAAAGGAGACCTCCTCAAGATTCTGGATTTCCTTTCCCACACAAAGGTAAGACGTCAATCAGAGGTGTTCAGCGTATCTTTCAGGCTGAACTGCTGATGTTCTGGGTGGTAATTTAAATAGAAACCTTTTGTCGCTTTAGCAGCAATTGTATAAACACAATGCTGCCTGGACAGAAACTAATTAAATTGATAGAGGAAAGAAACATGACTTGAACTGGATAAAATACAAATACATCAAAATTAAAGTCAGTGTAATGAGCTGAAACACTGCAAATTTAGACAACAGCACATTAGCCAAAGCACAGAAACCCCTCTCAGGCAGGAGCAAGGCCGACAGAAGACAGTAACTTGGAATTCCTGCAACAAGCCAGGAAGCATATTGATTAGGGATTGTGTATAATAAACGGGAATAACTTAAAAAAAAAAAAAAAAAAGCTAATGAACAGCCCAGAGGAATACAATAGACCAAACTAGAAATTAAGCAAGAAGAATAAGAAGGGGAAACTACCTCCAGATAGAAATGCAAGCACAACCAGACAAAGCACAGCTCAGAAAAAAAAAAAAAAAAAAAAAAAAAAAAGCAATTCAAGTTAGAAACTCAGCAAGAAATGCAAGTCATGGCAGAAATATAAGATCAAGATAAGAACATATTCAACCTAACAACAAGTTTTAAATCAGAACAACAAAGTCAGCAACAAATCTGCCAAATGCTAATGATTCAAACAAGGAGACAATAATTAAAGTAAGAAATATACCACACCTCACCCAGTAATGTTCACAATGCTGTTTCCCCTCATTATTCTCGACACGGTGACCTTCTCTTGAAGAGACACACAAAACCTCAGTTTAATTAAGGGTGACCAGTGGAGAGAAGGGTTTTTCTTGTCTCTACTGAGAGATGGTGGATAGTAAGACCTCATTTATCTGGCATCATCAGCGTACAAGGCATTCTGCACGCCTAGGTTTCCAGTTAGCAGGAGTTCATTGTTTTAAAAACAAAAATTACTGTAACTCTTGTAATAAAAATTCTATAAAATGTATCGCATCTTTTCCTGTTTTCTAGAATATGGTGAACATACTTTAATCTTTCTGTGGTTTGATATGCTAACATACAGACAACCATTTTTATACTGTCTTGGATCAAAATGGTATTACTAGGATGTCTTGAGCCTTAATATTAAAATGGCTCTAGACATGTAAGAATTAAATAGGATATCTATGTTTTTTGAGGATTTGTTACTATTGAATCAGGTTTTATTTAAACCGAAAAACAAAACTCACAGATTGGGTTAGCCAGAAAGATCACTAAATGTCATCTTGTTCTTAAGCAATATCCATTTCCCATCTGCTATCGGGAAAGCCCTGATTAGCTCCTTTCTCCCTACCCTTGGTGCCCTGAGCTTCTCGTCTGCCATGTTCCTAGAAACAAGATGTCAAAATTTTCTCTAAAGTAAGAGGAAATGGGGTACACATAGAGAAAACTAGGGAAACGGTTAAGAGCAAAATGACTGAAGATTACACTGAATATTGTATAAGTTTTAGCAGGTTAGTTTCAAATATCTACTTTGATTGTCCAGTGGTCTTTTGGCCCCAAACCACATTTTTAACCATATTCCAAGTGGCCTAACTTGCAGTAAAAAGTAGTCTCTGGATAAGCACGTTGTTAAATTATCAGTGATGTTTTACTGATGGTTTTACCTCTTCAATCCTGTAGCCATGGGAAACCAAATTTCTAGCCAAAGAGATGCGACAGAAAAAATCACTAGGCTGGAAGCTACGATCATCAATCAGACCCTGCCCTGATGGAAACACATCACTGTACATGTCCTGGCCTCTGTTTCCTCATCTGAGAAAGCGGGGTGGGAATAGCTGGTCTCTCCCACAGGGCTTAATTCGATTAGCTGTTTGGCATCGGGTTGACATCATCTGAGCGTGGCTTAGGTCTTTCATCACAGACAGCTGCCAGTTCAGCCAATTCAAAAAGGAAGTATGTTGCGTTAATGTTGGCCACTTTGGAAATATACATTTAAAAATGTGTCTTGGAGTCTTTTCCCTTGTCCAATTAAAAATGCAATATAAGGATGAACACACATACCTGTTTTTTGGAGAAGTTCCTCTGGGAGTCCTGCTGACACTGACAAAAGAGTCTTTCACCGAACGCGCATGCAACAGCTGTAAAGGTCTCCTTTCCCCCAGTACAACCTGTTGCGCCACTGCTATGTGTCAGACATGATTCTTAGTATATGTACTGAATCATTAATTTTTATAATAATTATTTTATCCCATTTAATGTAAAAGAATATTGAGGCCAAGAGATTATGTCTAACTGAAACAAGTTATTTTTTTAGCTAGCCTACAAAAACATGGGGTTCCCTATTGCTACAAAAAAATAATGCCACGTCACACTCACAGTACATCTCATCCCTGATCATCTTACCAAATTTGATGAAACAATTTTACTTAGAGTTGAAACCTTTATTCCAGGCAGTATTTCATTTGGCTAATCTGTGTGGACAGTTATTTAGAAACTACTGTTTCTATTATAATGATCCAAAGTCATATAGGAAATACATTTCACAATCATGTGATTGGCTGGAATAAGTTCTGATTCTACAATGAATGTTTGAAATAACTGAATCCATAAATTTATAGCTCTTACCACGCCAATGCAGTGGAACTGCAGAAAAGTAAGCTTAACAGTTTTCAGATGTAACTATCTTAGCTGTGGATGTGTGTCACCATAGAGGCAATTTGAATTAAGAAATATTTAAAGTGCTTGGGTCTCTGAACAGTTCAAATTGTTACTGTTAACTTTTTGAGACGCACTGGCAGTCACAGTATTTTTTTTTTTGTATGAACAGTATATTTCAAGAGAAATAAATGGGTCAGAGTAAAAGGAGGGAAGATTTAGGCTAGAGTTGAACCTTTTTTAATGGTAATAGAATTAAAATTCTTTATTCCTGACACTGGCCAAATTCTTTTTACAAAGTATTTATTGGACGACTGAGATGCAGAGAATACTGTTTCCTTCCAAGGAAGTGAGTGGGGAGTGGAGAACGATCTTCTCGGCACCCCGTTAGAGTATGTTTCCTGTGAGTTAGTTTGCAAGGAAAGGTCACATGATACTGAATCATCCATATGCATCCATCAAGACATATATTATTGGATCCACTTCATCCGTCCCGGCCAGCCTTGGCAATGCTTTCTCTTCTTTATCTGATTTGTTTCATGAAAAAGCACTCAGGACAGCATTACCACCTCTACTGCTGGCATTAATACAGAGACCTCCTAATATCCATCTGTGCCGCACGCCACTGACAAAATAACAGAGGTGATTCTGGAAGAGTACCCACATGATACATCACTTCTCAATCTAAAACTAAAAATTCAAACAAAGACTCAGCGTACCTAAAAATCAATGAGGGAAGAATAAGCATCAAATAATGCAAACTAAACGCTGTTGTAGCAAAACTGTCAGTTACTCTGCATTCTTTTATTAGTTTTCCTTTTATTTGTGGGATGGTTTCTGGTCCTTTCCTTGGAGCCATCACAGAGCATCAGCATGGCCAAAGAATGGTTGGAAGACAACTGTCAACCACATTTGCTACCTATATGCTAAGAGAAAGAGGCCAATTCAGAAGTCAGCGTATTTTTAAATTTTCTGTAGTTGTCAACCCAGAAGACGCAACTTAAGATGGATAACCTCAGGGACTCTGGGAACTTTGTGGAACTTCACCATAACCTAGAAATGGGATGGGATGTTTAATGTTGACAACTTTGGGTCCAAAAATTTGAACAGCACATTGAACAGTCTGATGAATTGACTATCATGAGAGGACTGTAGGTGGATTTTATGAGGATCTTACAGTAAAAGATTGTTCTCCACTTGTTTTGATGAGATAATATCATATAGCTAAAAACTGATTAAATATCTACATAAGCCCAGCACTGCATTAGGTGCTTTTTCACCTAATTTATTCAATCCTAAAAAACAATTGTGATTTAGACACTGCTTTCCCTACATGAAAGATTAAGATGCTGAGGCATTGAGTGTTTAATTCTAAAGGTATAAAGGATAGATATGAATCCATTTTTTCTGACTCAAGTCTAAGGATTTTTTTTTACTGTAAGATAATTGACTATCTAAAATAATATAGCATAGAAAACTATTCTGAGATTAAATTTGCAAAGTTACAGTGTCTTTCATATCACACTCTTGAGCCAACATTGACCAAACCCCATTTGAAACCAAGTTAAGATGGAAACCCCTCTTTCTATCTTTCAAAAACTTACAAACTCTATCTTCCCAAGAATCATGTCCTACTATTTTCCCACAAAATAGGCAAAATGATCAGTCAAGGGTCATGCCATATCCAAACTGAGAGGGTTGCTATTTCTCAAACTTGCCCTTTCATTTCTCATCTTGATGCCTTTATCCACAATTGACCCTCTCCCAAGAATACCATGCTCAGTCCACTTGTATCTGTAAAAATTCACCTGTTTAAAGATTATCTCACTGCCACCTTCTTTCCAAAGCCTCCTGTGATAATTCGAACTGGATATAATTTGCCGTTAACAGCAGTGAACACTATGTGTGTTATCACATGTCAGGCACTCTTCTAGATGCTTTACACATTAATTTCTTTCTTGTCACAATGGCTCTATCAGACAGGCATGGCATTTACCATCATCACCACTATTTTATACATGACAGAATCGAAATGTGTAAGAGAAGATAAGAGAGTTACAAGGACTTAGTAAGGTGTTAATGATGGAATCTGAACCCAGGGAGTTCAACCCAGGAATCTGGACCAGAAACTCTACAACCCAGGTCTGCAACCACTCTACCTACCACTACTCATTCCTTTGACTGTGATATCATACATTTTATTTTCTGTGTTTATATATTACTTACTTCTCTTATCCTAAATTTTGAGAGAAGGGGCATTATCTTACATGTCTTTCCAGTCATTTGACTTGGAAGACTGACCTTTCAAAAATAAGAAGAAATACATTTAAATCTTAACTCTCATACTTAGGACATTTTGCTTTCTTACAATCATTCATCCAGTGGCTTTATCTTATTTCCAACTCCTTTGCTTAGACTCAGGGAAAAAAAAAAGGATGGACGTATGTCATACACATGTTGTATCTACCTTACGAATATTTGTGGTCTCTGCGGCAGTGAGGTCTGACAAACTCTCCATAGCTTTTTGTGAAACCGGGGCTTTGGGAAATGACGATCACAAACTCCTGCAGAGCCAGCACAGGACAACCATCACCGATGCACCATTCACTTCCAACCCTGCTTTTTCTGGCCTCCATTTTTCACGACTCTCAGTCCCCACCTTTGGCTATCACGGTGACCAGATTCACTGCAATATTAGAGCCAAAAGGTAGATGATCGCCACCACCCAGTTGATTTCTTCTGTTCTCACAGAAGAAACTGAAGCAAACATAGTTTCCGACATAATTAATGTAAGCAGCCCTGCTACACCCCTGTACTGCACCATGCTGTCCTCTGCTGGCCTGGGAACACGCATGATGGTATTCCACTTGGAAATTCCTGAGGGATACACGGCACTTCAGACCATCTCTTCTCCCCTTAATGAAAGCCTACTCTCAACTGCTTATAATCCAGAAAGAGTAAAATGTCTAATCCATGTTAAATGTTAAAGACTGATAAAAGCTTAGTGTGCTTTCTCTCCCAGTGGGCTGAGAATTCAATTTTAACGGGAAAAAGAACATATCTCCATCCTCAAATTTCCAAAATATTTATATATGGAACCCTGCTAAATGGAACGTTAAGATACATGCAGTGGTAGGGGTGTGGGAAGAAAAAGTTTCAAGGTCAATGCAATGTAGAAAATGCTCACTCTTTTAAATTCACAGTTGACTATTTACTTGCATATTAAATAACGTAAGAAATCATGCAACAGTATTAACAAAAATGACAATAACAAAAAAAGTGGGCTAATTTGATGCCACACAATGTTTTCTAAATTTATTTTGACATATTAAATATATTTTGCATTCAGGCTACTGTTCCATGGAAAAGCAGTTTGGGAAAAATCAAATATACTCTATGGGCTAGATCGTTTGTGTCAAGAGAACCAGCTCTGTTACCTACTCAAATCACGCCCAGCTGGGAAGTCTCAAAGCCTATCTACTTAGAGGGGTAGCTGAACTTGGAGAATTTAGACCAAAAAAACACAAGTGGAAGTCACCAGAGATGGGGGTTTCTGACAGGACTCAAGATGGAGAAGCTGTATGAAGCAAAAGGGTTTCAGGGCTCAGAAAACAAGAGTACAAGGGACATGGCTCCTGATTGTGACTGTGGACTGATGATCACTTCCCTCAGCCAAGCAACCAGGAGCTGGGGGAGCAGAAAGTCTGGGCTGAGGGAAGGAAGTAAGAGGCAATATTAAATGTAAGCTCTTCTGCTAGGGCTCAGGCATAAAAACGATACTGTAATATTCATTCCTATTTAATGCTCCAGAAAGCCATTAGATCATTAACTTACAAGGGAATTAAATTAGCACATAGGTCTATTTTTTTTTCACATCTTAGGGAAAAAAAAAAAAGTTACTCCTTTCAGGGATGTATGTTGATTTTCATATTATTGCTTAAAATATGAATGATTACCATGTATATGTCTGACTAATTCTGAATGATGATAATCAGGAAATCTCTTTTCCTTTTTCAGTAAACTCACTGATAGCTTAATTCCTTTTTTTCCTATCCTTTTCACAGAATTGTGGATTTATGGAACACTGAATATTATGATTGATTACAATATTTGTATTATAATGAATCAGATGACTGGATCTATCACATTGCTGAAAGGATGTCTGCTCTGTATTGTACTCTGTCTTGCCTGTGAACACTGATGCAGAATTGTTTTGACTCAGAAACACCGAGAGCTATAAATAATTAAAAACAAAACCTGTTTTCTGTGCTTTGTGAAAACAACTCTTTCAAGTCTTAAGGTATAAGACCCAATACAGAGAGAGATTAATTTCTAAACCAAAATATGTAGAATATAAAAGTTTTGAAAATTCCTCTCATGTTTTTCTATCCTTTATAAAAACGAAGGGAAGTTGCCCATGTTTGAAGCAAGAGTGATTTCACATGCAAAAACCTTTAAAACTATATTCTAATAGACAAAGGCGAAAGAAGAGAAGAGATAAATTTAGGAAACAATATCAATTAATTAACATGGAGAGGCGAGCAGTGTCTCAGGGAGCAGGACAGAGCAAGGAATATTCACTTTAAAGAAATAAAACAGAAAACCCTGAAATTCCAATTGAGTTAACTGTATTAGTTTGATAAAAGGATTTCATGGCAACTTGCATTCAAAGATTATAAACATAGTGCATTTGGGTTCCTATAAAACCAGTTCTGACAATCCAATTCAAAGTCTATCTTTGAAGGAGAAATAAAAAACCAGATAAAAATTGTCCACCTAACAGACAAATTTTTCATTGTGTACTTCTTTTATCAACACTGAATACAATTCAGTGTCAGTATTTGTGGCTAAAATGCAACATTTTGTCCATAAAATGGATTCTATTACCTTCAGAAATAACCAAACATGTTCACAAATCACTGCCTGACTTCACTGTAATTAAGCAGACACTGTGTCTGTAACAATTCTGAAATGGGGGTGTCAAGAATGGATGGCAAGTAAGGAAGCATGCTAAAGCAAGGTGGGAGTGAAGGGTGGTAGCACAGAGGCATCGACTTTTAAATGACTTGGCTTAGCTCTCGTTCTCCGCCCAGTAAGAGTTGTATTCTCAAACTGGTGGGTCACAATCTAGCCATCAGGATAGCTGTAGCTGATTCAAAAAAAGGCTGCAGTGGTGGCCAAAAGAGGAGCCATTTCAGAGCCATAGAATCCTTGGATTCAACCTCTAGTTTGCAAAGTGCATCTGCTTGACGGACCCGTTTGACAGCAGTTTCATAATTAGGAAAACATGCCTCATATGTTCCCACTCCCCAAACCACACAAACACAAAAGTCTGGTATTATTTTTAAAACACTGATTATATGATGGGGGAAAACCTTAATTTCAGGGAATACACTCAACTTAAGACAATTTGTAAGCAGAGTGACAAAATTTCTCCGGTAGCCAGAAAAATCACATCATGTGGTAAACTGAATTTATCAAACATTTGTACCCAAGATGCCAAGTTGCTCTACACACTGGGTTCATCTGAGGTTCTTCAGTCACTGTGCCTTAAAGAAACCAGGGCAGCTTTCGCTGTTGAAGCTGTGGGACTTCTATTTTGTGGGGGGAACTTATCATTTGGGGAACTCTTTAATTTTGGGGGGATTAAAGAGATCCAATCAAAATTAAATAACAAAGAAATAGAGTACTGAGAAGATGAAAACAGTAGTTGTACACCATTGCTCTAGTTACATAACAAAGGGAGTCTACTTTGACTATACACCTTGCAGCCTGAGATTTAAATGTCCCTTCTAAAATGTACTACCTGTATGACGTTGGGCACGTTCCTTATCTTCTCTGAACCTATCCTATTTATCTGAAGAGCAGAAGAACTAAAGAAAGTACAAGTGAGTCACTTAGAAGAGTGCTGAGAAGGAAACTAAGCTGTCATATTTAGCATAAGATTTCAATGATCAAGAAACTGTAGTCAAGGTCCAGTGACTTGCTCCCATATTAACTCTACCCTTTTCTCTATACATATTCAATTACACTTTCACCACGACTTCTGATCCCAGTTACAATAAACCTATGCTGACTAAATAGTCACCAATTATCATCATCAACAAAAAACATTGTAGACCTTAGACCTGAAGAGGAATCCTAGGGATTCCTTACTGTAACTCTCACATTGTACAGTTAGAAAATGTATCACATAAGAAAATGACTACTGTCAATGAAGGGCTTTTCCACTGGGCTTGCACACGTATGAAAAGAACTCAACAAGACTGGCATGTGTTTAATGAGGTACTTACTGGTCTTTTAGGAAGATTACATCATTTGTGCATCTCAATATGTTAAAGTCTTATCAATATAAGCACAGTAAATAGGATAAAAATAAATGATTAGAATTTTTGTTTACTGAGATTCAGCATTTATAGTCCACAATTGATCTTCGTTTAAGTATTGAACAATGAGTTTCTGTCAAGGATACTACTAATGCTTAGCCTTTAAGATATCCATGAAAAAAGAATACACATAAGGTCCGGCATTCTATGTATTTAAGTAATTATCACAGTGTAATAGCTGTGATGACGACTGTATCTCTGATTAGTATCAAACAACGCACTCACACATCAGTACAATCGTAAAGTCACACAGAAGAATGCTGAACTAGAGCTCAAGTTGGTGAATTTGGTTGTTGCTATGAATGTACTAAAATCAGCCGGAGCTGATAATAAAACCATTATCTCCATGCTTGTAAGGTCTCAACTGAACCCAAGCATTCTGAGGGAAACTTAAAACAAGATTGCTATGCCATCTCTACAAATAAGAGAAATCTCATGCTAAAATGAACTGTCTAATTAATCATGCTGCATTTTCGAGGATAAATTTTAAGTAAAAACACAACATCTCTGATAAAATTTTAATTATTAGAGTTTCGAATAGGTCATTCAGTTGCTCTACTTATCATACCATGCTGCATTGTTTGCAAATTCATAATTTGCTATTAAATAAATTAAATGTGAGGAATTGTGTGTGGAGGGGTTGTTTAATCTCTCTTTAGATATAAAAGAGTAAGTTATCTCTGCCTGCACCGAATCAACTCTTCCCTTTCTCATCAATTATGCAGAGTAATTGTTAAGGGTTGAACTGTATCCCCCAACATTTAGTATGTTGAAGCCTAACCCCTAGTACAACATCAGAAAAATGGCCTAATTTGGAAATTAGGTCTTTAGAGCTGTAATTAGTTAAGATGAACTCATATTGGAAGTAGAATGGGTCCTTACTGCAATATGACTGGTGTCCTTGTAAAAAGAATGCCATATGGAGAGAGAAACACGCACGTGGGAAGAACATCGGGTGAAGGTGAAGTCGGGTCAGGGTGATGTATCAGAGGCGAAGGGATGCTAAAGATGGCCAGCCAAGCACCAGAAGCTGGGGGAGAGGCCTGGAAGATTCTCCCTCACAGCCCGCAGAGGAGACCAATCATTCCAACATCGTGGGCTTGGACTTGTAACCTCCAGAACTGTGCTACGATACATTTCTGTTATTTGAACCATCCAGTTTGTAGAGCTTTGTTACAGGAGCCCTGGCAAACGGATACAGTAATAATTATAAGAATAAATACCAAGCTGTGTCCTACATATAACTGACTGATAAAATCATAGAAATTTGAGTTATATATGAGCTATAGCTGGCATTACCATTGCTTAGCTATTGAGCCTGCCATGGGTACCAAATAAACACAGCTTTGTTATTTGGGGAAAAAAAATACTAAGTTGTATCAGGTATTGCCACAAGTGCCATAAGATATCACATTTATGTTTTGCATGATAAATTATTTTTTAATCTAGAATGCTAACAATTTTGAGATCTATGTATGTCCTACAGCACGTGATACACATATGCATAAAGACATATGCATAAAGTTTATGCACATGTATGTATATCACATGCCATATGATACACATACATAGCATAAAGTTTAAAAAAACAAAGGATGATTCAATGCAGGGTCTTGCCAGAGAGAAATCACCATATATTTTCATTATGACTTGCATGTCTATAGTTTGACTGATTCCATTGGGAAGTGAGAAAAAACTGGACTTGAGAATAATCATGTGTGGAGACCTGAGAACCCACAACTTTGACTTCTTAAAATGCTGACCCAATTTTTACAAAATTCTTTGTTAGCATGTAAAATATGCCAACTTTTGAACCGGGAAATTATGACCAGTTGGAGGCATGAGAGGGTCAGATTACTAATCCAAATTTACATAGTAAGTGACTATTTTGCCCAGTTCATTTTACTTATAGCATTTTATTCAGGGTAAAAAATTATATGGTTATAGAATCAAATGGCAATCAGTTGACTAGAGGAAACTGTATTCATCCAGTTACGTTTTCACATGCGGACAAATTGTGCTAACATGGGTGGTTTACATCAATTAGAGATAACATATTTCAGATTTAAAAAGGGAAAAGGTGAATGCTTTAATATAATGGGTGAGTCAGATCCACTAATGAAACATCTATGACACCCTTGCAGGTTTATTCTAGTTTCCTTTAAGCAATTTCCCAAAAGAACTTGTTTTGTGTGTGAGATATAGGGAAGAGGTAATTGTATAAAAATCAGATTATTATATGCAAATCATACAAAAATGTAATATTCTATTGTTACCAGGCTGTAAATGTTTTGCAAGCTGATACGATGCATTATGATGCATCTTGGTGGTTAGGATAATGGTTTATACTTAGGAAACCTCTTAACAGATAGTTGTTCAAGTGAGCCAGTCAACACTTGGTATTGCTCAAAAACACATCGTTCAATTGAATAAAGGGGCAAAAATAAAAATAAACAATTTTGGCTCAGCAGGTCACAAAGCTTGCAAAAGTGTAACAAAAACCCTTATCTTTGTCTTAAGTTGAAGAACCACCACTGTTGTGCAGTCAGTGCTGCTACTGCTCCAAGGGTGGCCCTTCTTCATGGGTGATGAGCTTCAATTAGTTTTATCATGCGCTTCCCTGAGGCCACTGGGAGCAGGTCTTGCCACAATGTTTTTTTTTTTTTTTTCTGTCTTTTATTTTTCCTGGCATTTTCCAGCACACCACGTCCTCTCTTTGGCTCATCCCTGCTTTTTATTGACCTTTTTATTGACTTCTACTTGATCACTTAATGGACTTTTAATTTTTATTCGACTCCATTGTAGCAATAACATACAGATGTTATATAACCTTATTTTCTCCCTGCTTCTGACTCAGGGCAGAATAGCCTTCTGTGATGAGAGGAATGGGCATGGCAACAGTGCAGTCGTCAGCCAGGAAAGGTTTCAGAAAGACAACGCAGGGTTGGGAAGGCAACAGGAAACACAGGCAGGAAACCAAAACAGCTGATGAGTCTTCCTGGTTAAAATTCAATGTAACTAAACTTAAATATATATACACACATATATTAAGTTTATATATGTACATATATATGTATATATATAATGTTCTTTCTCTTGCTAAACCAAAGCTACAGCATCCATACCCACCTCCCACCGTAACACAAAGTGCAGCCCCCTCTGTCAGTGGGGCCACTCCTGCGTTTGCCGTCTTATTATCTACATACGTTCTTCTGATTCAAATTATTCTCCCTCTTTATTCCTATTCCTTCTTCATATTCTCAGCTTTGGAATTCCCTTTAATCACCAATTGCCGAGGAATATCAGCCAAGGTCAGGAAGCAAGTGTGGGAATTCTACCTTCATGTTCTGTCTATTTTTGCTTAGATCAGACTCTCAATGTGCCTGAACTTGCTCCCAGAGGTTTACACTTGCCCCTGTCACCACTTTGGAACAAAATTCATCTCCCAGGCCCCAGGCACAGGCTTTTAAAAAATCTTGAAGTTATAATGGACCCTTGAGTCACAGCTGAATCAAGGTGTTGAATTTTTCCCCTCTCTATAGAAAGAAACAGAGAGAAAAATGCATGCTCTTCCTTCTAGTCCTAGGACTATATGCTTGTGTCTTGCTGTTAACTTACAGACTGTTCAATATGCTTGGTGATAACACTAGTAACAGTCAGTGTTTTATCACCTGGAAAACAGACAAAGCGAGATCCTGTCTTAGAATAGACCACAGTGTCGAAGTTTATTTAGTCTTCCTAAATAGATCCAGTTCAGTGACTTCAAAACCTATCAGCCAGATTTTTGATAATATGATCCTGCTGGTTGGTACTTTTCCCAAGTTCTAATTTACATGAGCATCTATCTGACTGCATACTTTACCTTAAAAAAAGCCCCGCAGAGTCACGCTCTATCTTTTTATTCATCCCAACTTTTTGCAACACACACACAAAATTAACTAAAAGGCAATTAACTCACTTTATGAAAAATTCAAAAACAATTCAAGTAAGGGCTGCTCCAAACGCATTCAAAATGAAACAGGGAGGTTTTTCTAATCCTTATCAAACGTTATCAAGGATAATTTGGATTTCTTAAGATGAGGTTTAAAAGGGATCATACAATAATAAACTAAGAAAATACAGTTCTCGTTTTGGTGAATCAACAAATAATTAACATGGACTCCTGCTCACCTGCTGTGCCCCATTAGAATGCCATCTCCAGAAAGGCAGGGATTTTGTTCATATTGCTCCCCAGAGCTAAGCGCAGGGCCTGGCACATAGTAGATGCTCAATAAATATTTTGAAGGAGGTTGAGTGATTTATATGAAATATTTACATACAGTGCTGTACCGCCTCGCCTTCCTAAGTCATGGGTTATAGCTTGTTTGCTTTGACATCTTTATGCTCTTTTAGCACAGCGCCTGGAACTTTGTTGCTGTTCAACAAATAATTTGTTTAGAAACAACAACAACACCACCAAAAAAGAATGACACTTTCACACGTGGGTAGAGCTAGGAATAGAACCATAATAAGGCCAGCTAGTCCAAAACCCTGTCTCCCACTGAGCTGCAATTTGGTCTCATGTGTTTTGTTCACTTCTGTAATTATCCCTAGAAGGCCTCAGAGGGAGTGAACATAGAGTCCTGGTGGGGACAAGAGAAGCCTGGAAACATGCTGCTTCCACTGACATGCTATCAAAGTGACATCTGTCAGATCAGCCTACTGTCCAGATCAGGGGCCTGAAGGGATGGGGCACAAGGCAGGTACACGTTCGCTGAAGAGAGGCAGGCGACTGCCCCAAGGCGATCGGACTGAAAAGCAGGCCTTGGGAAAAGGCCTCAAGAAGAGGCACAAGTGGCCCTGGGTAGATGTGATGGCCACCAGCCCCCGAGAGAGAGAGCGCTGAGCTGGGCTGTAGGGATGCCAAGGGCAGAGGGCCTACTTCAGGCTCCTCGTGGGGTTGCTCCACTTGCACGACAGAGACTTCATCAATAACAACATATGTCTTTCCTCCACAGATGAAATAAAATGGCTCCCTCTGGAGATTTACTTCTTTGCATTTCAAACTTTGGGGTTGGCTTTGAAAAAATCGCAATGGGGGTTGGGACAGAGATCCCATTTACTCAAATTACAGTTTTCATTCTCCATCAGCCTCCATAATTTGGTAAATAGGTCCTAATACTTGGTGTGCAGAAAAAGTAAGACATGAAGCATATTATGCAACTTCCTGCAGCTAATTAAGATTCTTACCATTTTGAACTTGCAATATACACACGTTAATCTCAGAAGAAAACAAAAATTAGAGCCTCTTTCAACATTACGCACAGGGGGCCATTAAGCTTTCCCGGATCTTCCCAGTAAGCATCCTGCTGCAGCCTTCCTGCAGGAGTGCTGCTGGGGGGTACTCCCGACTCTGCGGGGAAGATCGGCGCCCTACTGAGCATCACAGGAGTCTCCAGAGCTCCTTAGAGCTCCTCCATTCCTTCACAAGCTCAGCAAACGTACTAAGAGCCTTTCAATTCAGCCTGCCTCCTGGATTACTTCTCTGCACAATTTGTCTGCATGCTTCAGTGAGTCTAAAAAGTCTTTTCAGACTCCGTGAAGTTCTGGGAAGCCAATGAAATCACCTTCCTCTGAAAGTCTTGGTGTAGCTACCCCTCTTTGTTGGGAAAACAATTCTTTTCATACAAAGTATTGTAATGGTCTGAGAGTCTGTCTCCCCTACTGGCTTTTGAGTTCCTTGTATTCACAGGATCTGAGACTCTGACATACAATGCTATTTATATTACATATACATATTGACTCTGATATACAATGTTATTTATATTATATATACACATTATATAATATATTCCATATATACATATATATACACACTGTGTGTGTGTGTATATATATAAAAAATGGTTACATCATTAAGGAGCACATCAAAATTATTACATATATTAACCTCTTGTTCACATCTCCTAGCATCCAACTGAATATTTATTCATCCATTCTTTCCTTCACCCACTCACCAATTACTGAATATCTATATTAGCCTAGTAAATTTTAAATACTAGATCGGACACTTGCTTTGACCTCAGGAATCTGAAATTAGAAACATTTTAAAAAATAAATTAAAAAGATCAAATTAAAATAAGCACAACACACCGAACAATATAAATTTCCTCCCACTCAAAGTCGATGTTAGTTTACAGCTTATAGTTTATTTCTTTGAACAAGTCAAGATACTTTGACACCTATTTTCTCATATGATCCTCATTGTAAGTCTGAAAGAAACCAGAAGATATTATGGTTCTGATTCTACAGATGAAGAGGGTGACATGCTTAAAGGGTGAAATGGAAATGCCTCCTCTAATGGGTAACAGTAGACAGCGGAGTCTCACCACATCACACTACTTCCAGACACTATATTTGGTTTGGCACTGATTTGACAAAACTTAAAACCAAAGTGTTGAATTTATTCCACAGCTGTAAACAGAAGACAAATAATAGATTTAGATAAAACAGATGAAAGTTCCATCATATTTCTTGTCCTTTTTATGTAAACAAAATTGTTAGTTGGTCTTTAATTTATGTATTACTCAATTCTTACCTAAGTTAATAAATATGGAAAAAAAAAAAAACCAGGAAACCCATGAGACATATTCAGCACCTTAAAAGCCAAAACGACAAGAAACAAAAAACTCAACTGATTCAACAATAAACTCTCACAATGAAAATCATATTACGAATGAAAAAGTAGCAAGATTCGATGGGAAACAAACTGACAGAACCAGAAGAACCTCATTCTAGCTCTGCTAGTCTGGTCCTAGACCACTGACTAGCTTCGTCCAGTCTGCGGTTGGGGGTGGGGTTAGGGGGAAGCAACATTTATGTCTCTGAAATTACATTTTCTCAACTGTAAAAGTAGTTGATTCTCTCCCTGATGATTTCCAGAGATTGTTGAGATCAGTAAAACAATACGTGTGAAAGTATTTTAAAATACTTTATCATTTTATGCAAATGTAAGCTATTTTCATTATTAACCCCCTGCACTCAGATCTGATTTATTTTCATGCTCACGTTCCTATGCCAATTCTAACCTGATTTAGTCTCCACAGCTTAATTGCAGCTGGAATCATAAAATTTTAAATATTTAAATTTTACCTAATTTAATCTAATCTTTAACCTGAATTTCTCCCCATGTGTTTTAAACCTATTACTTCCTGAATTGTCTTTGTTGACTGATGAGAAGAATGGGTCCCTCTCCTCCCTGTAATGCCCCTTTATGCATCTGTAAACAGTTATCATGCGTCCCCTCTGTCTTCTCTCCTTAAGATTGAACATCCTCAGGTCTCTCAGCCTTTTCTTAGAGGCCCCATTTTCAAAGCCCTTCATCATTTTTTGTTGCTCTCTTTTGAAATCTCTGGCAAATTTGTCTATGTTTTAAAAAGTGTGCCATCCCAAATGGAACATGGTACCTCTATCAGGGGCTAAGGATTGCCAAGTGGAGTCCAATAACCAGCTTATTTATTTCATCCTTGACAATTCTGTTAATACAACACAGGGTAGCAGTTGCCTTTTTTTTTTTTTTTCTTCTTAACAGCATCACACTACTGACTTTTCCTAAGGTGTTAACTAGCATAAATTAGAGCTCCTGAGGGCAAGAATTAGTAAAATTAACGTACTAATTTTTCTTTTAGTCACATTACCTAGGAAAGCATTCCATAAATATTAGGTGCTTAGTAAATATGAAGTGGGTCAATGAATACAACCTGTACCTACAAATGGTAATGTTTAAAACTTTTTTGATTTGATGAAAAATATGATCCTTCTTCCAATTACGACTAAAAGAAACACACTGTAGAGTAGAAAACCTACCGCTGCCCCCTACAGGATTAAATTAGATTGAGACGGGTAAAAGAGGATTTTACTGAATTTTATTTACATAAAATATCTTTCCATTTACATGAATGCTTCTGGAAACTCCACCAGAAAACCAGAAATACAAACCATGAAACCAATGACCAATTAACCTAAAATCAATGACTGTATGTAAGGTGGTAGCTGACCGTATGGAATTTAACTGGACTGTCAAACCTGCTTACTAGTTGATTTCACAGGACCAAATCTAGAAAAAATATGAAAGGATTTTGGCAAAGTCAGTGACGACTGTGCAGGAAACCTTCATCTTCTCTTGTATCCGCAGAGCAGAAAAAAATTGTTATCTGCTGTTTAGAATGTCAAAATGCAAGCCAGAAACCCAGCAGCTATCTCAAGACTTCCTTTTCGGGGAACTAGTAAATGTGAGGGAAAAATGTAATCTCATGCAGATCAGGAGACTGGATCTAAAGGGATCTTGGGTAGCAATGATACCCTTTTATCCTCTAAGTATTGTGAACATTTTATCTTATCAGACTGGCTAAGAATCTGTTGGCACAATGTTACACAGAGAGAAAACGTCAAGTGCATCAGTAACAATGCAGCTAATCTTCCTTCACTATTCAGATGAGAAATGACCCATGGTTTACAAATACAGCCTTTTCGGAGGAGAAAGCAAGGAAAGAGCAAGGGATTCTCCTAGAATTTTAACCATTGCAGAATAGATTGTATAGATTTTTTTTTTTTTTTGTACTTGGCAAACATATCTTTGGCATGGCTTTTCAGTGAAAATATACAGGGACAAACTAACCCAAAAGTCTTTCATCAAAACTTCAAGACTGCCATTGGCTAAAATAAACACACATCTTCCGAACATAAGCCCTAAGAAATTATGATGGTCCAGTTATCACGTATTTATTGCAAATTTACATTACCTTGGAAATTTCAAAAAAGGTCTAAAATTTCTAAGATATATTTTAAAAACAGTACAGTTAGGTAGCAGGACATAGAAATATAAAAATGATAAAATCCAACCACCAATTTCAGCTTTTAGCCACTTGACCGCTGGGCAACATTTTATCCTGGTGACCGTTACTTAATTTGTGAAAATTTCCTGGGCTCTCAGGCAGGTTCTTCATCTACGTGTCTGGCTAATCCTTCTTAGTCGTCTTGTCCTATCCAGCCCTGAACGCCTTCTATTACCCCCAAGCTGTATCCTTGACTCTGAGTCACTTAACCTTTTCTCATGGCTCCAACATCCATCCACATGCTGGTGGCTTCTTTTTAAGAATCTCTGCTTGCATATTCAGACTAAAGCTACCTTGAACAGAGGAAGGAATTTATCATCCAGAGATGATGATATGTTCTGGAACTCAAGTCTAGGCACACAGCCCAGGGAAAGTGCTTGGACGCACAGGGAGTGGAAAAGCCTTCAGGGATGTTCTTTCTCTCCTCTCTGCTGTTGTTTTCTGTTCCTATGCTTTAATTCTCTCTCTTATTTTCTCTCACCTCTGCAGTAGTATTCTCTCTCTGCTTCTCAATTAATTTGTATGTTTTAATTAATTTATATGTTTCAATTAATGTGTATGTTTCAATTAATTTATATGTTTTATTCAAGAGGTAAGAGAGGCTGACTGGTTTTCAATTCCAAATTCCTGTGAGATCAGTTCTGCTCTGATGCGACATTCATACTTGTCCTAACTGTGATCAGTGGAGTGAAGGTCCACGTTACAAAGAATGTGGCCACACATCCCTCCTTGTGGGAGGCAGGAGCCACGTGGTAAGTCGGAGTAGTTACGTGCTAGACCAACAGCCTAAAGAATGTCAAAAACAGTCACCAAACCTATGTCTATCCTTCAGACTTTTTTTTAAAGGTTAATTTCTAATCCAGTATTTGAGGGTTGTTAAATTTACTGTTGATTTTTGGTTTTGGCGATCACACACTAGTAGGCAGAAAAAACAGCAGTCTATTATAATGGTTAAGAGCAGCCAAAGCTATGGATTCTCTTCTCATAAGGCCTACGAGCATAGGGAACAAGCCTACTGAATTCCAGGTATGTTGTCACAGTCCAACAGAGTGCCCCACACATGACAGACACTAACAGCAGCAGCAGCAGGAACAAAGGAAATGGAGAAATTAACCACTTTGGAAAACAACTACCAGACACTGCTCATGTCCTTGCCTGGGATGTGATGTTTGCAAAGCTTTCCTTTCATACACGTTGTTTAGATCAGTATTCCTAAATGTATTGTCTTACACATGCCAACAAAGCAGAGATAATGTTGCGTATTAGATACAAGGGAAAAAGAAAATTCAAAATAGGATTCTTGCTGAAAGTTTTCAATGAGGCATTAACAGCTCTGTAAATTAAAGTTGTAATTTGCACCGTTTATGAAGTAAACAAGGAGAGAACAGCATTACATGTAGACTGCTGCTTGCTGCCTCCACTCAACACATTTTAAGTGAGTAACAAATTGATTTTGCAGCCCTTAATTATATTTCTCTAATTTTTTTTGACTACTGAATTTATCAGTATGCAGAAAAAATCAGTTTTCAGCAAACTATTTTTGTCAGTTAAACTTAATAGCATAGCATATTAACACCAATTATATGAGCTATGAAAAACACATTACAGAGGCAACAGCGTCAAACCAAGGATTGGTCAACTGTATATTTAAATGTGTATTTCATATTTTTACTGATTAAATTCTTTTGCAAAAAAACCCTGAAAAACAAACAACATCCCTTTCTGTTTATAAAAAAAAAAATTCTCTCACAATGTGAGTGAGTTCAAAAGAAACTCTAGCCCATAAAGAAAAAAAAATGTTATTTTGTTAAAATTATAGCTTCTTGCTGTCAACGTAGTTTAGTAAAACTCTTTTTTTCCCATGCTTTATAATACATAGTGATACAAATTTATTTCAGGGGAAATTTGGAGTGTTGAGCTTAAATCTAAAGGATATACGTTACTTAAGTTTCTTTCTAAAGGAGTTCAGAACCAGTAAATTAAATAATAGAAAAAATGACTGATATTTCTCTAAATGAACTTAAAGCCATTTTTTCCATCACAATGTGCATCAATGGTTCTCATCCTTGAATGTTAAAGACTCACCTGCAGAACTTTTTTCCATTTTACTGAGGTACAATTTACATGCAATACACTGCATTCATTTAAAGAGCACAGTTCAGGAAGTCACAAGAGACGTACACCTGTGCAACTGCCACTGAGATTCCTGCAGAACGGGTCCCCACCCCCTCTTCCTCAGCCCCAGCCATCGCTGATCTTCTTTTTGTCACTACAGATTAGTTTGCATTTTAAAGCATTTTATATAAATGGAATTATAATTGATTACTCTGTCTTCTTTACTCAGCACATCAGTTGAGGTTTGATCCACGTGGTTGCTCATATCAGTAGTGTATACCTTTCTGCTGTGGAGTAGTATTACACTGTATGGATATACTGTTTGTTTACCCACTCACCTATGAACAGATATTTGTGTTGTTTCCAGTTTTCTGGCCATGCTCAATGTAGGTGCTGTGACTATTTATGCTCATGCTTGTTGCACGGACAAATCCTTTCCTTTCTCTTAGACAAATACCCTGAGAGGAATAGCTCATTCATATGTTTAACAGAGTAGACATGGAGATCTTGTCAAAATGCAACTTTCCAGCTATTTCCCCAGATCTGTGGTAGGAATCAGAATTTGCTTCTTTTTATTTTATTTTTTTTAACTATTTACCCAGGCTGATTCTTACAAAGAAGTCTCTCTAACATTTTGTGAGACATTCTGTAGTCAAAACTAATAGATGACTTTTAATGAGTCAATCTATTAAAAATATGAATAGTTTTACTAAAAATATCAACTTAATTTGGCAGACCCGCTTATAAAGATGACAAAATTAAGATAAATCTTTAATGTAGTGGTCTTGAAGTGCATGACTTGGCCCCTTCTTATATTTCAGCCTCATCAAGCACCATTTTTCTTGCTTTCTGTGCTCTGACCATATGGGACTCCTCCAGCTTTTTTGGATTACAAAAACTGCATTTTTTGGATTACAAAACTTTTCCTTTGAGAGGACTTGAATCCTCTAGACTGGCTCAAATGATCCTGCTATCTGTTACAACAATGTTCTACATTTTATTTCTGGACTTTGTATACTTGAAATCTTTTTTTCTTTTTGGTAACTTTTCAAACCAAGGTATAAAAACAAGGTGCACAAAGTATTAGGATATATTTTGATGGACATTTACAAAGCAGACACATACGTATTAACACCTCTCTGACTAATATACAGACTAATTCCAGGCTCTCAGAAGACTCTGTTTTGCTTTCTTTCAGTTATTACTCCATCTTCTGGCTTCTACCACCACCAATTAATTTTCCTATTCTTGAAATATATAAATGGAATACTAGACTGTTTTGTTTCTAGCTTCTTTTACTCAATAGTAGGTCATGAGATTTATCCATGTTGCTGTGTGAAGCAAGAGTTGGTTTGGTTTTAACTGCTATAAATAGTTTACTGAATCAATGCATTACAATTTATTGTCCATTTTATTGCGATGGAAATTTGGTTTGTTAGGTGTTTTTCATTATTAGGAACATAAAGTTCCTATGAACAACCTTGCACATGCTTTTTGGTACACATATATATGTACTGATTTTTGGATATATATGTGGCAGTATATCATTAGTATGTTTGTTTATCCTTACTGCCAGTACCATACTGTCTTACCCACTGTAGCTTTAACAGATAGTCTTAATATGTGGTAGTGTAAATCCTCCAGCTTTCTTCTTCAGTATAGCATTGGCTACCTAAATCTTTTCTTCTCCATATAAATTTTAGAGATAGTGTGTCAATTTCCACAAAAATCCTGGGATTCTGATAGGAACTACATGGATTTTACAGATAAAATTGGAAAGACTTGCCATTTAATGACTTTAAGTCTTCAAATCCATGAACACTGATACCTCTCCATTTATTTAGGTCTTTAATTACTCATGGTAATACTTTGTAGTTTACAGTGTAGAGGTCTTGCATGATTTTTTACAAGATTTGTTTCTAAATATTCTGTGCATTTTGATGCTATTATAAGAGGTACTTAAAATTTTTTCTTTTTCCACTTATTTTTTTTACTACTCAATAGAAACATTTGATTTATGCATATTCATCTTTACCCGACATCTTTGCAAAATTCACTTACTAAATTGGATAGCTTATATGTTATTTTGAATTTATACATATATATACAATCATCACATCTTCAAATAAAGACAGTTTACTTCTTTGACATTCTTTATATATATATATATATTTTTTCTTCTTTTGCTACATTGCTCTGGTTAGTACTTCCAGTACAATGTTCATTAAAAGTGGTGATGGTGGACTTCCTTGTCCTATTCCAGACCTCTAGGAGAAAAGATTCAATATTCTGCTATTAGGAGGTTCTTATACAAATAAATTTACCAGGATGCTTCATTTTTAGTTTGCTGGACGTTTTATCAAATATTATTTAATCTATATGGATAACTTAGAAGAGTTCATCTTTATTAGCTTAATGTGGTGAATCATATAGATTTGATTCTTGGTTTTATTTATTTTCTTTTTTTCCCCCTATTTTATTAATTTTTGCTTTTATTTTTATTACTTCATTCTTTCAATTTTAGGGGGATTATTTGCTATGTTGCTTCTGGTTTGTCTTGAGTTATAAGCTTAAGATAATTGATTTCTAACTTTTTTTTCCCTAATATACGCATTTGAATGTTCATAGCTTAAAATTAGTCTAATACCACTTAATCCATCAGGGATAAAACTGAAACTCTACTGAGATCCTAATTTAGCTATTATTTTAGTTCTAGAATTCCTGTTTTAATATATTCCAATTCTGTTTAAATTTTGCATTTTTCATTTATTTTCTTCATAATATTAATCATAGTTATTTTTAAGTCTATGTCTAGATACAATATTATATATATACACACATATATTTTCAATATATCTAGATTACTTGAGAATCTATATTTTATTTATTAGGTCTTAATTTTTTGGTATTCCTAGCAATTTTGGATTGCGGCACAAACATCATGTATTAAAAAAAAAAATAGACTCTGATTGATGTTATTTTCTTGCCGCAAATATTTAATTATTCTGGCAGAGAGACAATTTTTATCCCACCAGTAGATGACTGCTCTATTTCTTATTTGTTCTCACTGCTAGGATTTCAACTGAAAGTCTGGCATACTTACCAGAACCCTTCCTCCTTGGTAGGTTCTGGACTCTAATTTTTTTGTCTCTCTCTCTCAAGCCATGTTCCCTACCCCTATCCAAGACTATGCAATATAGGAATTAGGACATAAAAGAGAAGGAAAATACAAAGATAAATTAAAAAGCTCACCCACATGGTTTTTCTTATTTCTGTGATCTTGATCTCACAAGTCCCGGCAGTCCTAGATACTCACTAATATCTTTAGATTATCATACTTTAAAGAAATTTTATCCAGCTTTTTATTTTTTTCTGAGCAGGAGGATTTTCTGATATGCTTCACAGCTGGAGACAGCTCTGTCTCTTGTAGCTGGGGTCAGAAATCACTTGTAATTATTTAATTACCTGTTTGATGCCTGATATCACTGCAAGATTTTAAGCTCCCTAAGGTTAGGGACTGTACCTGTTTTACTCAATAACCTTTCTAAAACACCAATCATAGCATCTGGCAAGTGGGATGAAATTGAGAACGATTCACAAGACACTGACTAAATGACTGAGTTCCTCCATTTAAAGGTGGATGTAGAAAGCAGAGCCAAAGGCTTGAAAAATTTTTGCAAAAAAAATAGAAGGGGAAGCCTGATGAGAAGTATTAAGTTTCTTCACATGTTTAAAAGGACATAATGATACCATGATTGTTTAGGGACACACAGGTCGAGGATTAACAAAGAGCCCTTGTTTTGAAAATTATCAGTGATCTTGAAGAGAGCATTTACAATAAAGAATTGGGAGAAAAACCGCAGGTGACAGAAGGAGGAGTGATTGGTAGATAAAAAATTGAATACAATGAGAGTCTTATTTTTTAAAACTGAGAATAGGAAAAAGATCAGAAATAGAGTTACATTGATACATGCCTATTAAAATATAAAGGTAGCCACTAGAAATGCAGACGTGAGATGTAGAACATCCAGACTTCTAGAGAGAGAAGGCAATGTAAAATAACAAAGGTCAGAACTTCATAGACTGAATAAAATGAATGATCAGAGAGATACGGAGTAGAGAGAGGTTATAAAAGAGTATCAACAAGATTTATGTAGTTTAGGCACATACAATATATGTATGAATGGAACAGCATATAATTCAAAATCCTGATTTAAAAATTGTACATGCACATATAATAATAATGACCACTATGATACCGTGTGCTAATTCTTTAAGGTAATTCCTGCATTGAAAGCTTACAATAATCCATTTTAGAGATGAAGAAACTGAGTTTGAGAACAGGGAAGTGACTCATGCAAAACTAAACACCAGCATGCAGAGGAGTTGATTTTAAACTTGGGGAATCTGACTCCAGAACCAGCACTTCTACTACGGCCACTGCTGCCTTCCTTATGAACAAGAATGCTGACATCAATATCTCCATTGCCCTTGAAATAGAATTCAATCCATGTGATGCTGTTAATCCATCCATAGCATTGATCACTGTTGTTTATAAAGCACTTTCAAGATTAAAAGTGCTTTTTATTGTACTACATATGTTTATTATGACTGTCATCTGAAACCTACTGCAATAAGGCCTAATGATATGTATAGGTAAAAGTGTCAAAATGTTCATTAACTCAAAATTTAATAAGCCTAAGGAGATCCTGTATCTAAGAGACGTGCACCATCTCATTTCCAGCTACACCATGTCAGAGCGATGGTGGAGCAGAAAATTACTCTAGCTGTAGTAACTGAGAGAGAAGTAGCTTCACCAGAAACTAAGGATCACCAATAAGAATTCCTTTTTGCCACTAATACAATATCGTTTAAAACATTCTTTCTTATACATCTTAGGCCAATAGAGACTAAAAGAATTGAGTTATTGCTCAAAGCTATCAATTCTTCCAGAAAGGTAGCTCTCAAAATTATGTGATGTATCCTAGTGTATAGCAAGTCACTATTAAGCCAATCTTATAGCTAAGCAAACTTTCTTATGGATTTTTCATTTTCTAACTAACTCACTTAGCTAATTCTTTATTCAACACTTACTGAACATCTGGTAAGGGTCCTACGATGGGCAAGGCATTAATGTTATGACGGAAGAAAACAGTCATAAATTCAGTCTACTTGGGACACAGATAAGAAAGCAAACAATTTTAATGGCATGTAATAGGGTTAAAACAGAGGAATTCTGGTTTCTGCGGTAATACACAGGAGAGACTCCTGACCTCAATTTGGCATGGGACTGGGGGAGGCTGTTGGGAGGCTAAAGGAACAGCTCAGTTGACACTTTAATGATGATCAGGAATTAACCAGGTGAAGGAAAGAGAAGTGCCTGCCAATAAAGGCATTTCAGGCAAAACCATCAGGATCTTCAAAGACCTGGGAATCTAAGAGGATGGGGTACCTCCAAGCAGCTGGGACTGAAAGACAGTTGTACTGCTGGAAAGTAAACCAGGAGGTATATGAAGAGATCAGGCTGAATGGTAAGCAGGTAAACAGAAAAGGGTTCATGTAGGGCATCTTGATGGAATACTTCTGAAAGGTTCTGAGCAAGAGGATGATGAGAAATAGTATTATTTTGAAAAACAGCCTAGAAGAGAGTGAAACTTTTGGTATAGAGACCTACAACACAGACCTGGACAACGAGTGGCTGTAGAACTAGTGGATGGTTCCAAGAGATGTATCAGAGGAAGAACGGCCAGTAGAGGATCAACTGATGGAATGTGAGGGAGGGAGGGAGAAGTAGTATCCAAGGACATTTTCCAGGTTTCTGTCTCAAGCAATCAGTTATAATTCACTCTGGTAAACACAGAAGAAATGGATTGGGGGATGGGCGTGTGAAGAGACAGAGAATTCAAGAAAGAGGCATATACATTCTTTGTTCATTTTCTGCCTGGCTAGATAGATCATTAAATTCTTCACTCTCATCAACTTCCCAGAAGTCCTTGTCTTTCCTCTATGAAATTCTCCTAGGACACATTTTATTTGTGGGGATGACACGGCCACCACTGCCAGAGATAACTTCGATGACCTGAGTTACTAAGAAGGTATTTCTTCCTCCTTATTCCTCCTCCTGCCTCTCTTTTGAAGTTGCACTTAAGGTCAAAGAACCCCCCAGCTAAGACTGTGCCTCAGTCAAGAGAATGTAACTGACCTTCCCTTCTTGAATCTCCAAATGTCTGAGGGGTATTGTTCTGTGAGCTTCCTTCAATATACAGACCTTAAATGTGGTCTTCATAAGATTACCTGGGATTTCCTTCACTCCAATGAAACGCTTAGTGCATGATCTCGTAAAACATTTCTTCAGACCACTAGAACTCGGCTTTGAAAGATCCAGCATTTTGACAATGACATTACTGGAATTCTACCCGACTGTAAATGAAGTTAATCTTAATCTATACTCTTTTAGGCATGTTATACTTATCCTGATACAAAATAGTAACTATAGATACTTAAATATTTTAAATTAATTTTTCCAAGAAAATATATACAAAACAGTGCATTTTACTAAATCCAAAAGCAGTCACCTTCATAGATGCTAGTTTTGCTATCACTGCCATCAGTATGATTCTTTTTCTACTCAAAGTTCCTCTTTCTACCCATTTAAATTGGATGAAAAGAGAACTAAAATTAATCTCTTATACTGATGTAGAAGGTCATTAAGTGACAGAAACATATTATACTTTCACAATGAAGTCTTAAAGAAGATCCCAAAATAGCCAACATATTGTTAAGAAAAAGACACTAGACAATTTAAGTTGGTATATTTGAGATGATCAAAAACCTCGAGGACAGGGCGGAAAGCCTGTGTTTGAGAGAATGGCATGAGTGTGTGAGAACACACGTATAGTGTGCATGTTCAGGCAACAACACAACTTTATGTGGTAATAGAAGAGATGGGAAAAGTTGACGCTTTAAGCCACTTAGAAGAGTGTTAGCAGCTAACAGAAAGTTTATTTCAACGAACAGGTTATTCTATTGTACTGGCATGGTCAGTGCCACCTTGGCTTGCTGGCCACCTGAGGCCATGTTGGGCAGCATGTTGAGCAGAGTAGATGCTATTACGAGGTATTTTCACTTGTCAAGCATCACTATCCACTTGTGTTGGTTTCTCTCCCATTTCTTTGATCTCAGCTCCCTTCTACTTGGTGAATGGAGGAAAAACATAGCCCTCTCCCACCATCACCTGAAAGTTCCTGAGAATTTACTTGTACCTCTCTAGCAAAGGGAATAAAAAGTAAACTATCTTAATATTCACTTCTTAATGTTCCTAGTTATCATGGGTTAGTCTGACTTCTGTTATTCCAAGAAGACAGGCATTTGGATCCTTGTCCCTCCCCATCCAAAGAGATGAGCCCAACAAGACAGTCACATCTCTTCTGATTCTGTCCAGTCAGAAACACCTACGCAGAAGAGCCTCGTCATTACCCGAGACCCACTTCTTTACTTTGCTCCCAAGTTCTGTGTTCTTACTCTTGCCTTTGTTTTTCTGTATCATTGCTGCCTGCTTGCTAAACTGCTAGGCCGTAGATTTATATGTTTGGTTTTCAGTAACTATAGCCAAAATCTAACATCAAAGTTTAAATTAAGTTGTGATTTAAATATGCCTTGAAAAGACTTGGCATTTTATTTAGGTATTTTGGGGTTTTTTTTTGTTGTTGTTCATTTCTTTTTGTTTTTAAAGCACTTCCTGGTAAAACTACTTGCTCCCAGTCAGAAGAAAACAAATACTGGGACATCAAGGGTGTTGAGGGTCAGAATTAATATGCTTTTGGTAATTAGTGGATCTGAAGAAGTTTGTCCTGCTTGTACCTTCACTGTAACTGCTTATAATCAGCTTTTCTTTAATGCAGTGTTTAAATCTCTCAGTTCACTAGAAATAATACAAAAAATAATAAAGTATCAATATCACAGAGTAAAAAAATAGAAAATAGATGCTTTTAAAGAATATTGATTTCAGGGGGTTGCATTTCTCTCTTCATGGCTTGGTAATTAATTGTATTTCTGGGTATTAAAGCCTTTTTGTTCAGCCATGCTGGGGAAGGCAAGTACGAAGCGACAAAAACGTAAGACAATCATTTGGTGTCCTTGAACGGCATTATTATGAAGAAAGTGTACAGAGTTCTCATCTGCAAGATATTCAACATCAGTAATCACATTTTTCATGAAGACAAATAAAAGGGAATTACATCCAGGTGCACACGTGTGCTCATCTCCCCAGTGGGTTGCTACAAAGATCTCCCCAAAGGCAGTTCCTGATTTCTGGGCAGGGTCACCAGTAAAGGCAGTTTAAAAGGCTGGTGTGATTGGCATCTGGATACTACAATAGTCAAACCTTCCCCCAAATGATCATGGACCTGTTTTCGCTAATAGGAAAAGAAGTGACAAGGAGAGAGAGGGTCACCTTTGGAACGCCAGTCTGAGGATTTTAGTTTGCTGTTTTTATCAGGTTCCGTTTGGATTACTAGCATTACATGGAAAGGACTAAGTTCTTTGTGTAAATCAAATGGATTTACTCTGCATTCCTGAAAAAAAATAAGCAAATCTTTTTTTTCCCTCTGAAGACACAACGATAGCCCCCTTCCAACTGTGGACGGGGATGGGGGGGTGCAGTTTTGGAAGGATGAAGCACTGTTAACCCCATGTAACCAAGGGAATATTTCATTATGAGTATTCAGATGTTTTCTAGTTATAAGATCATGAAAGTATGTTTAATTTGCTGCTTCTTTACATCCTCTGATATAAGCCAAAAATTGAACATTCATTTCATGTTGAGTAATTTTCCCCATATCACTAAAGTTATCCCTAGAAGTTAACTTATCCCCATAAATTCTTCAGAATAGTAGCAAAAAAGCATAAAAATACGTTAATCTTAAAATTGTGAATGCAATATTATATGAAAGAACTTTAACAAAACAACTTATTTAAAAAGCTAAGTGTTTTTAAACTCAGATGCCTTGGTAATAACTTCTATTTTGAATTTTTGAGGCTACATAAATATCCTGTGTTTACTGACTTGGAATTTTAGAGGTTAAGGCACTGATCATCCAGTACAATCCTTGGTTTAATGGATGAGCATGATCAGACCCACAGGAAAGCAGTTTGTCTAATGTCTCAACACTAGGTAGATTAATTTAACTGTTTTCAAAAACAAAATTCAGTATCACAATTTAATATAGAAATTGCATATTACTCATACCCTAGATGTAACATTTAGGCAAACATATATTGTACATGTAGCGGCAGATGACTTAATAGAATGCTGACTTAATGAATTGCAGAAGACTCTTAGGAAAGCTCCTGTCTCATAGTAGGCACTTAATAAATATTTGTTAAGTGAGTGACAGCTAATAGCTAATGTTTATGACTGTAAAGCAATCTATGTGGCAGGCACTGTGCTAAGGTGGGCTATCTCCTGTGATCCTTATCTATCAGCTAGATCTCAATACTATAATTAGTATTATTATGCCAATTTTAAAGAAAAGGAAAGCAGAGGCACAAAAATGATTAAGCGGTTTTTCTAATTACATTTAGCTAATAAATAATGGAACCTGGATCTGAAACTTACTAGTTAGCCTACTCCCAAAGCCCTCATTCTTAAGCATACAGAAATGGGAGAGTTATTTGTACTATGATATAAACAACTGATAATATAACCTTCCTGGGAATCAGATTTTTGAAAGAACACTTGTATCAGAAAGGAAAGGGGACCAAAAAGATATCGACCCCCAAAATTCATTTGGTTAATTTTTCACCCCCAGATTTTGACAGAGCTCACCCTTACGATAACAAGGTTAATAATTTCTAATAGTAAGCAACATAGGCATATATTAACATGTTTGAATTATTTTCATTCTATCATATGCGGTAAAAACATTTAAAGCAAATATGGAAAAAGGGTGAGCTATGTAAGAGATTCCTTTCTTCAACTGCAATAATAATACTGAGGATTTCAACATACTGCTATGACCACGGAACATGTTATGAATGTATTTACAAATCCTATCATTGATGGGTGAAATATGACGTTCATTTTCTTATATAAAATATGTATAATAATATACAACACTGTATATTTGTTTTTGAGTTATTTGATATCTCTATTCATATTTCAGGAATCATATTAGTTAGAGTTTGAGATTTTGAAATGAATCAAAATAAGACATCTTACTTCTTATAATTATTCACTTTTTCAATATAATTCATCATCTTACAGATTTCCAGGATTTGCTCATTAAATACACCTCCGAGTCGAAAAACTGCATGAAATACACAGGTATGTGCACTGAAAGTTCTACTGGACACACAGCAGCTCAGCTCATTGAAAATAATTTTGCTCAGTGTTAAACATCAAGCTTTATTAACACTCGAGAATTAACTGCTATGGGGAAAAAATCTTTTCCCCAGAAGTCTTTGGGGACACAAGCAAATAAACAACATCAATACTATTTACTGTTCATTATCTAAAAAGCCAAAAATACGAAAGATAAATCTGAAAAGTTTAGCAGTGTTGGGCAAGGCAGATTTGGGTGAAATGATTTCATCTCCTTTCCTCATTTATGACTTTCAGATACTTCTTATTCCACAGCTTTCAAAGAACTGTCCTTGGGTGCCCCTTCCCCTTCTGCGGCAAAGCACCAGCTTCTGAACCAAAAGCCTCCAATGCACATTTTACCTCTAAAATTCTGCAGCTGTGGCACTTTCTGGGGAGCCAGTTACTGGAGCCTCATTTTCTCACGGACCATGTGGGGGAAAGTACTTACCTTTGAACTTGTACATAGGGTTGTCAAGGGATTGGGTGAGAGAATATATAGATAAAGCAGATGTACGATGCCAATTATACACTCACCTTTCTACACTAGAAGATGCAAGTTAAAGGAAAACCATTGAGTTGATTTTGTAAACTAGTCCTGGCTCATAATTGGATAAATTTAGTTAAACCATGATAATAATGAATATTTTCATAATGAAAATAATGAAAAATGTAAACCAGCTCAATAAAAGTCTCCAACCAAACCTGCCAACTGAGTCAAAGGGTCAAACCAATCATTTGGTGGTGACCTCATTCCTTTAAAAGTTAAGAGAGCCTTAAAAGTTAGCAAAGCTATAATAAAAAGGAGCTAGCAAGGCCCCAGAACGTGCCCGAATGCAGAAGAACTGCTATTCTCCAGGAATCACCAAAGCTCCAGGGAGCAGTTCAAGCCAAAACCGTGATCTCCCTGCCTTGTCCTTCAAATGATGTGCGCTCCAAACACATTTTCCGTGCAGCTGGAGGCTTTGTTATAGACAGAAGGATGCTGCTTAGTGAGGCCGGTGTTTACAGCCTAACTTTTTTAAAGAGGAATTTGGAAAACTTCCCAGACACTGCATCTGCCCCAAGCCCTTGCACCTCAGAGTATAAGGCCGGTGAGGGAGACAGCACAGACGACTAAATTTATTAACAGTGGACGGGCCACTCTATCTTTCACGGCAACAACAGTAGGTGATCCCATCAAAAATCTGTCTGCTGGCTAGCCAGCAAATCCAAGCTGACATGCTCGCTGCCGCGATACCCAGATGAATGGGAATGAAGGCTGTTTCCTCGAAGAAACACATCATGAGCCAAATGCTGGACCAGGAAGGCAGTATCTAGTTCCATCTGAGAAAAAGTCCTTCACTTTTTAACCATTGGTTCTTCTCCAGATACCTATCTTCCCTCTCCCCCCTCCTTTTTTTTTTTGACTTTTACGAATACTAAGCAGAAGCTGAGCATTTTAGGGGAGCTCAACAGTTGAATTTCCAAAACTCAGTGAGGAGTTTGATGTACTGGGCCAGGGGTGAAACACACATTAATCTCAATATAATCTCAGCCAGAATTTAATCATGATTCATTACAAACATACATCAGCAGCCATCCTCACTTAAAAGCAAACTATTTACGATTTTAGGTAAAAATAAAATGATACTTGAGCTACATTTTATAGCTCAAATTCCATTTCATTGTCCTCAACATATTCAACATTTTAAAGGCTAGCTATATGTTCCACAATGACTTTCTCATGGATTAAATGAATATCATCATGAGTTTACAGAATATACATTTTTATTTTTAATTTCTTTAAATGGGAAAATAAAGTATATATCATAATTATAGTTTTCTGTATCTGTAATAAAATAACACTTAAAAACTGTAACTCATAGAGGTAACAGGACTTCCAAAATACTGTAATACCAGTAAGACCAGGAATTAAATGAGACACATGAGGCCACACAGTGAGGGGTGGATCTTGCGTTCATTTAAAATTTTTATATTTTACTGGGGACTTTATTTGCACTGATTTTTATTTTAAAACTATTGTACTAAAACACTATTTACGTTGATTACTGGATTTTTGGTGCCTTGAAATTTTGTGCCTCACTTGACTAGGCCTGACCCAGAAAAGGTATGTTATCCCTGAAATTACTGTTTCCTGTAATGCTCTCCACAGAACGCGGGGTATTAACAGTTGTTATACTTAAAAAAAAAAAAAAAAAGTTACATCAAATAAGCTCTAGGAATACTTAGTTAAACAAAGTTAAATAGCTTTCTTAAAATTCTCTTTAGAGATTTTAATAACCTGATGTGTACTGGGACTCTCTGATAAGATAGGCATTTCTCAAACTCATTTGCCCACAGAACTCTCTTCATAGAGCAACTGAAAAATATTCCGAGAAACACAGTCTGGTAAATAATGTCCAAGAGTCATTTCCAGCACATACTTTGAACCAATAGGCCTGCCTTTCCACATCTACTTTTTTTTCCCCCTTTCTTTCCTCCACTTACCTGAATTCTTTCCCAGAATACTAAAAAGATACATATGTTGACAGAACCAAAGTTATAAAAGGCCTACATTAGTGTCTCTATAAACAAGCATAGCAAACATTCACTGTAAAGGGACATCAAAATAACTGGAAACACCTCAGGGCTCAGTGCCTCTTAAAACAATGTCAAGCACTTACCAGTGAAGTCTGTATTGACTGGGTGAGTGGAGCTAGGAAATTTGTAATATCCATTTCCTATGAAACGAGTTCCTTTCATCATCGTGGCCCCCGAAGCTGGCAGAGATGCCTCCCTCCTTTCCAGCTGATAGATAGGGGAGGGTCCATTCTGTTCTTCAGGTGGGAGCCACCGAAGGTGGACGGCTGTGCTGTTGATTCCTTCAACCAGAGGTGGCTGCAGCTGGGCTGGCGCTAAGTATTAGAAAAACCTTGTTACTTTCAAGGATGTGATTTCTGTCTCCAGACACATATATGCACACATATGTCCACGTGTCCCTGCATACATCACACTCAAAATCAAATCAGCATGGTCTCGAATATTCATATGGTTCTAGGAACTGAAAACATGAGATAGAGTTCATCTTAAATGTGACTAAAGAACATTTAAATGACTAATAAACACGCATTTATCATTAAACAAATTTTTTTCTTACAAATAATTTCTCTATTTTCTCTTATTCCATTAACAGATACTATACATTACATTCTGTTGGTGCCCCACCCAGATTCCCTTTACTAAGCAGGTGCTTCAGGGCTACAGCTCCTGTGCCCGCTGGTCTCTCATGGCTCATGGCTGCTCCGTTTTCTAGAGAAATCCCTTGAGTGGGAGCTACCCTACCCAGGAGTTACACCTTGTGAAACCAGTGACTACCAGCCAATGGTTAATGATCACAAAGCACAGAGGCCCTTGTCTTAACGAGGCGTCAAGTCAGGGCTGTAATTCACAGAAGCCAAGCAGGTAAAGGAAATGGTTGAAATGGGCTCCTTGGGGAGACAAAGAAACTGTGGGATCAGAGAAGAACAGGGTGGAGGTAAACTAAGTTGTGGCAGCCAGCGCTTGATTTAGGAATGATGACCCAATGCTGCCAATATTTTGTTTAAAAAAAAAAAAGTCATTTTACACATAATTTTCTGATTTTTAAAATTTAGCATCTGGTCTAAATTAAAATAAGCAAGCAAAAACCACTCTGAAAGCAAAAACCAAACAAAGCATCCACATGGAAGAACGAGCCTGTGTCTTGTCCAGCATAAAAGACTGTGGGCAGCTTCATGGGCCTTGGAGTGACCACACCACCAGCAGCAGTGGCCTGGGCCTTGGGCAGTGAGTGCCCAGCGCCTACACACACGCTGGGGACATGCTTTGTGGTCCTGGGACACAGGCAATCCTTTGGAGCCTCCAGAGAAGCTCCAGGAGTAATAGGTTTGAAACTTTCCTTAAAACCTACTGGATTCAAAAAGATACATGCATCCCAATGTTAACAACAGCACTATATACAACAGCCAAGACATGGAAACAACCTAAATGTCTATCAACAAAGGACTGGACAAAGAAGCTGTGGTACACTTATACAATGGAATACCACTCCGCCATAGAAAAGAATAAAACAATGTCATTTGCAGCAACATGGATGGACCTGGAGATGGTCAGTCTAAGTGAAAAGCCAGAAAGAGAAAGAAAAAATACTGTATGACATCACTCATATGTAGAATCTTAAAAAAAGACACAAATGAACTCATTTACAAATCAGAAACAGACTCACAGACATAGAAAACAAACTTATGGTTACCAGGGCGGGAAGCGGGTAAGAAGGGATAAATGAGGAGTTTGAGATCTGCAGATACTAACTACTATATATATAATAGATAAACAAATTTTTTTCTGTATAGCACAGGGAACTATATTCAATACCTTGTAATGATCTATAATGAAAAAGAATATGAAAACAAATACATGTATGTATATGTATTTCTGAAACATGCTATACACCACTGACACAACATTGTAAACTGACTATACGTCAATAAAAATAAAAATAAAAATACCTACTGGAAAGGAATCAGATTAATAACAAAGTTGTTGAAAATGAAGGCTTGTTTTGATTTTTATTTTCTTAAAACAGCTGAGTTTGTAGGATGAGATAAATACCTACTCTAAGTGTGTCAGCTGGACTTGAGGGGTGAAAGTGAAGAAAGGAAAAAAAACGTCGTAATCACCAGGCCTATTTATTAAGGACCTAAACGAAGGCTGTGGACTTTTCATTTACACATATGTTAACACAGCCTTATGCAGGCACAGTCTTTGCCTGTTTCAATAAATGTAATTTAAAATGATGTGAATACAAAAACTAGTATCTTTAAACCAAGAAAGGAAATTCACCTTAAAACAGCTTAGAACAGTGACCACGTGTTACTCTCTAGAAAGCTTGGCCAGCTTTGCGTAGAGAAACAATTAACTGTGATTCTATTTTCACGTTTAGTAAAGGAGAGAGGGCACTGAGCAAAAAGTTCATCAACTCAGAAAGATAATTAACAATTTTGTTCTTCTGCTGCTGCTGCGAACCCTGTGGTATTTTTGCTCTTACACATATGGATCTGTAAATTTTATGCATGATTTCCTTTAGTATTCTTTGCCAAAAATTAGCTACATGGTGGGTTCTCAAAGATTTCTTTCTATAAGCTATGATCCCTCTTCAAAATAATCCAAAACAAAATGAAAAGCTAAGCGATGCAGAAACTTCTTCTCCCACTAATCTCATCTTCAGAGTTTGGAGTTCTGTCTTTGTATTAAAAGTTCAGCAAGCCATTATTGGCTATTAGCTTAACTGCGGAAGGAGGACAGTCAAAATTTTTGAGTATTGGGCTCAGGGAAGCAATGGAGGACCGATTACATCTTTTTTAATTGTCTAAAATTTGCTACTCAGAAGCACAAAAGAGGAATTTTGATTTCTTCTGTTACATTTTCTGTATTCCCTTTAAGATTCCCTAGTGTTCTGGATACAAGGACCTGAACGTTTAAGTTTGAAAAATACCCTCTATTCCAGTGATAACCGATAGAACTTTCTCTAGTGGAAATGTTCTAGATTTGTACCGTCTAATGTGGTGGGTACTAGCCACAAATGACTACTGAGCACTTAATATGTGGCTAGTAAGACTGAGGACTGGAATTTTTCATTTTACTAATTTTATTTTAAATTTAAATAGCCACATATATACCTACCATGGCTACTATGTTGTACAGCAAAGACTTAGAGAATCACAAATTAAACATATTTGATGTATTAAGAACAGAATTTCCATTTTAACTAAATATTTAGTGAAATTATGAATAAGCTTCCTATACTTCTTAATAACTGAAGAATTTTATTTTTACTTAAAAGCTGCTTCTTTCTCAAGGTCCCATTTGTCTGACATTTGATAGTCTTTTGCTTTACTCCAGTCACCCAGGTGGATGAGGATAACGAAGCTCTGTACCACCACTGTATTCAGAGTTCTTTCCCCACTGATACATAATCCAAAATCACATCTTAAGCAGGAATATAATTTCAAAGTCAAACAAAATAAAAGGAATTCCAGCAACTCGACAGGTTGCTTTTCTGTTTGTTTTAATATCTACTAAAAGTGAGAGGACACAATTTTTTAAATATGGCAAAATGATTATTATCAATGAGGACACGTGTGCATTGAGAATCCACTAAAATTCATGCTGACTATTTAACAAGTGGTGGAGCTTCTAGGTTCACAGGAGAATTACTCCACCAAGCATTTAAACTGCTCTTAGGAAGTCGAGTACAAAGAATGAGTGGAACTAGAGTGTACACACACACACACACACACACACACACGTATTTGTATAAATATGTATATACACATTTTTATTCACTTGCTTAAAAATAAACACCTTTGCAGCTGGTAGGTTATAGTTTCACTTGCGGGGAGTCAACCCAGCCTGCTTCAAAGGGTGAGCACCTACCTAGTCATTATCTTCAGAGTTCCCCTAAGACCAGAAAGGGAATTTTCAATCAATTAAACTAGACTGATCTCACACACACATACACAAGCAAAAATGATACGAAAAATACGTACTCCTGAACTGTTAAACACATGCACACAAACACAGACTCACTAAGAGACAGGGTGGGTAGAAGACCATAGCTCAGACATAAAAGCACAGGGAATACAGGTATGAATTTGTTATCAGAAAACAGTAAATTAAGAGACAACATAAAACAATGGAAAAGTCTCTGCAGACTTTTAGAGACTGTAATTTTCACTTTTTATCTATTTCTGCATGATTTTTAGATAAATCACTTCAAACCTATGTGCCTCAGTTTTCCCACCAACACCACAAGGATAAATGTTCAGTGGAATACTTTGACAATAACTGCTTTTAAAAACAATACACATAATTGCCTTAGGTTTTACAAAACAAATTTCTGTACAAATACAAGGCACTATTATTACTAGCCAATAAAACATCTTTCAAAATACATACTATGTAATGACTCAATTCACCCACATTCAAAATCTATCTGTATTTACTAAGAAAATCCTCTTATAAATGTAAAGTATCACATGGATCTTCAATATCCATCATTTCAAAGAATAACAACATGCAAAGTCTTTTTCCACTTGGAATAAAATTACAACGTTCTTGTATTTTTTGCAGTAGCTCTGTAATCCAATTTCTGGTCTAGCTCTTCTATTTATAAGCATTCTTTTATAAAACACTCTGCAGTATACATTCTTCTTTATGCAGCATTTATTACTTTATAATCTGATTAATAGCATATCATAATGCATAAATTTACACTTGCAAAATTTATGCAGTGTGGAGTTTGAGCATCCTAGGATAAGAACCATAGAAGAAATGAGCAGAAGCTCTGGCTGATGACAGGTCTTTAAAATCGAATCTGTGTTTTCAAGGAAGACTGTTGTCTGTGAAGACTGCATGGCTGTGTCAACATCTTAAAACATCAACTTTCTATCGGGAAGACAGCAAACTAAGAATGAACAGCCTTCTCGCATCTCGGGGGTGAGAGGCGAGCAGACTAACAGAAGACATCCTCAGGCGTCTCGTCAGTGGAAAATGATTCTACTGTTTCTCAGAGATGCAAACTGTCCCAGGAAACGTGGTCTGTCACACAATGTTGTGCCCAAACACCTGTGAAAGGGCACTGGGACCAGGACTTAAGCATGAAATCCAGGACTGGTCGTGAAGCCCTGATTTCCCAGTTGGCAACGTGTCTCCAATCAGTGTCCAGGAGACTAAAGGATTCTCCCCTAGACTCTCAGAAGTTTCTCAGTGCTGCCTTGTTGACTATCCATTCTCTGACTAAGGAAAGAAGAACAAAATCTATTTTGCCATTTCCTTCTCAGTTTTCTAGTCTCCTTCAAGAGAGAAGATGTAAACTGAAAAGCAGAAAACTTAGGTTCTAGACTCACTGTTTAGGACCCTAATTATGGAACACTGGCTAATCCATTATTTGGTCTCTATGTTCTTCAGTACCTCACTCATTCATTTTTTTTTTTTTTGGAAAAAAATTTGAAGTATAGTTGATGTACAATATTATAGAAGTTACAGGTGTACAATAATAGAGTGATTCAAAATTTTTAGAGCTTATACACCATTTATGGTTAGTGTAAGATATTGACTATACTTCCTGTGTTGTACAATATATCCTTGTAGATTTTCATTGAGGCATAGTCAATTTACAACATTAATTTCTATGTACAGCCTAGTGATTTATTTATAAATATATATCCTGTAGCTTACTTTATACATAATGGTTTGTGTCCCTTAAGCCCCTCCCCCTATACTGCCCCTCCCCTCTTCCCACTGGTAATACTAGTTTGTTCTCTGTACCTGCGAGTCTGCTTCTTTTTTGTCCAACATTCACTAGTCATATTTAGATTCCACATATAAGTGATATCATACAGTATTTTTCTTTCTGTCTTATTTCACTTAGCATAACACCCTCCAAGTCAATTCATGTTGTTGCAAATGGCAAATTTTCATTCTTTTTAATGGCTGAATAGTATTCCTCTGTGTGTGTGTGTGTGTGTGTGTGTGTGTGTGTATCTCACATCTTCTTTATCCATTTATCTGCTGATGGGCACTTAGGTTGCTTCGATATCTTGGCAACAGTACATAACGTTGCTCTGGACATTGCAGTGCAGGCACCTTTTCAGATTAGTGTCTTTTGTTTGTTTGCTTGCTTGTTTTCGGAAATACACCCAGGAGTGGAATTGCTGGGTAGTACCTCATTTATTGAAGAGCATGACAGACCCAATTATGCTAGGATCTCATCCAGTTTCAAAATTCTGATTGAACATTTTCAAGCCGTGCTTCTCAGTACTCAACCACGCAGGGGCGCTGGTAATATGGATCCCCTCAGCCCTCCAGGACATCAGCCAGCTTATCTGCTTCAGCTCTGAGCCACTTTGTTCTTGGCCCCAGCACGCCATATAAATATTATGATTTTTCTATGTGTTCTGTGATACCAGGGGAGGTCCAGGAAGCACTGCTTTTAGGGAACTTAAGGAGAACAACCTCCTTGGTAAGTAACATTACCTTAGCCAACAGCTGTCACACTGGGGATCATCAATGACTTGCAAGGAACTCGCATTCTACACGTGAGGCAGGCTAGGATCCACGGTTTCTGAACCACACACCCAGCAGCAATGATGACAACAAGCACTGTTCCCTAAAGCCTACCATTAATACAAGGGAGTTGCTTGGGCTGTAATTATGGTATCCCTGGTACCCAAACCTGAAGCTTTTATGGGGCTTATGCAATTAACTACTTAAATGCATTGTAACACTTGCTTCTCTGACAGCAAAGTATTGATTTTTAAATCAATTTCAAGTCTCCTCCAGCACAAATAAATGTACTACAGTTACAGTTAATGCACTGTGTACATGCATTAAATGTTGGTGTGACAAAATTTATTATTTTGTGATCTATAGAATTGAAGTTGGGCTCCTCAGAACGTAGCATCACGGATCCAACATCAACATGGAAACTACCATTGTCCTTGATACTCCAAATTCTCTAACTTCAACAAGCTAGAGATCTTTTTTAATAGGATACTTAGGCTTTAAAAAAAAAAAAAGGAAGGAATGAGGAATATAAATCTTTCCTGGATGTCAGAGGAGGAGAAAATTAAAAATAGTCCAACAGAGAAGATAACAGTTTATATTTTCCTAAAGGTGTCACTGTGGGCGTATGGCAACTTTGCTGAGACGAATTCCTGTCTATTTAATCTTTTCTCTTGCACTTACTTCAGGCACAGCTATCAAAATATTTTGCATACAACAGTCTAATTCTTACACATTTAAAATTGTTGTTTAATGCCTTACTGTGGTTAATACATCAGAAAATTAAAAGTGTTTTAAAAAGTCTAATTTCTGCTATGCCAGAAAGGCCAACAGAGGCCCCGTGAAAGTCACGTATTTCAGTGCAAACATGGTAACAGAGGTCATTACATATTTTATCAACAAGACTATTCCTTGGGCACAACGACACATTCAAAATTAAACTTGGTGAGTAAAAAGCAGTTAATTTTGTTTTGCTAGAAATAATATCATTTTAGTTTTAGCATCTAAGACAGATGCCAGCATTTCACTCTGAACAGATGGTAATTCCATCTAATAGTGCATCTCTGTATTAGTAAGGTCTGTTGTGTATACAAACAGTAATAAACAGTAGGTAAGGATCAAAATAAATTTTAATTGTTGACATTAAATTCTGGCAGCCACGGTTCTAAGGCTGCAATATTCCTTTTTCAAGTCTGTCAGATTTACTAATGCTACAAAAGCTTTGTCGAAAACTGTCGAATCCCAGTTTCAATAAAAAGATGCTGCATGCTACCAGTTACTGGTCTGCACCAGGATACCTGTTTTCATGAACTAAAATAATCCTTCAGGAATAACATGGGGCTGGCGCTACCATCTACGTGCCACTCTGCCAGGATTTCTTCTAGCATTTCCAGAATGCTGCTGAAGGACTGAGCCTTTAATTAAGAGGTCGATATAAAATGCTACGTCCTATGTTACATGTGAGGTCACAGTGTTACCACAGCCACTTTCCTACTCTGCTGAGTAAGGGGCTCCCATTTAACCCGAGTCTCTTTGCAAATCTGGGTATCCCTAAACGTCTCTGAAAGTGACACCGTTCCTTTCATTTTGTTTGCCTTGCCCGAGTCTGAAGGATTTCCCGGAGAATCACAGCTCTCATCAGTTGCTCTTCTACAGGCTTTGCTGGGGATCAAGGGTGCCAACCAGCACCAATTTGGTTCTCATAATGCCCCCAACGATCTGGTATTATAAGGAGTAGAGGCTATTTATTTTAGGAAGCTCCCATGTCATCAAAAAAAAAAAAATCATTAAAAAAAACAACCCAGTTTGGCATTCAAGTGACGGTTCAATAACAAACATGCTTTGCAATCATATTTCTTTAAAAAAATGGTTGTATTTTTTTTTAATCATGAAAAATATATTGCTTCCACCATATGGGACAACCAACGACTCACCAACCGATTTAAGATGCAGCATATTGAGCTGACCATATGTTACAGTGCTGTTGAATGGCTGAGTGATTCATGCCCGTCACATTCTAGTATATCAATTAAAGCTCCTTGAAGTCTGCATGATTTGTGTCTCTGTTATTAAACCCTGCTAATTCATCCCACTTACACATCTGTTATAAATCTCTAGGAGTGCTGCATGATTCATGGCAATCTGTGAGCATGCTACAGCAAATTCTTCTCCTTGTAATTAACAGTAAATTGTTTTACTGCCATGCAATGAATTTTTCAGTTATATTGCAAATGAACTCCTAAATGTGCGGTTCTTTCCTAAGAACTGACTTATATCATTAGGCAATTAAAAAGTATTGCTTTGAACCCAAAGCTTTTAATCAAGAGGAAGACAACTTAAACATTGCTGAAGAGCCATGGAAATTTGACGTGTTGGCTAGAAGTGTAAAATCACTTCTGTTGTTGAAAGAGCAAAACAAACAAACAAAACCAACCCCTCCGGGTCCCCGGGATTTCACTGACGCTGACACCAAGGAGCTGCTGCCTCAGAACACTTGGCGAGACAAGTTTGCACAGATACTGTTTATCTTAGAAGTGACTTAAGTCATCTGTCATTACCAAATTTCTCAGATTGCCTTACACTTCTCTAACTGTAAAACAGTGCCTTTCTTCTTGAAATAAATAATTGGATAATTAGCCAAGTTGAATCATCAGAGGATTTCACTGCTGTTCAAGTGTTCTTGTCAAAGGTGAAGCAGATTCATTTCAGCTTGCCTCTGCAGCTCTTCAAAAAGGCTTTGATTTTTTTTCCCCCCACTTTTCTTGGCAGCAGCCTGAGATTCATGAGTCCATACATCAAGTCAGTAGTTTAACAACAAATGGAATTAAATTCAAAGAAGGGAAACTAATTGAAGGACAGCAACAAAAGTGTTTGGTAATGTGCTTTTTAATATGGCATGCCACATTTGCATGATAATTTTTCCTTTTTAGCATGGAGCAGAAAGTGACTAGCTTAATGAGGGATTATTCAAGACAGGAACGAACAAAATGCATTCATAACTAAGAACAAAGATTGTATTATGAAACAAAAACAGGCAACCTCAGAGAAGTAACTGGATGATTGGTTTATGCATTATGAATAAAAAGATAGAAAAATATTTATATTAGTATTCACTAATGACTATAAATACAAGATTGTTGTCATTAAAATTATAAATTAACATATTAAGAGTGCTTGTTTAATCACTCTGGGTCCTATTCACAATGAAAGGACTTATGTACTTGCATACCAAACAATGTGTGTTTTCAACCCAGCAGCAAACAGCCTATACATTTTACTTTGAATTCAGGAGGAAAAAAAAAAAACTTAATGCACCACTAATTACTTGCTTAATGGGAGATGGGCACTTCTAAGCTTGTGGTGTAGAGGTCAATTTATGACAGGTAAAGGAAATAGGACGTTATTAGTCCTGGGAATGGATCTGCAAAAGGAGTTTCTCTAAAGACAGGCTGAACTTGTACTTAATTCACAAAGGGTGAAAATGCAAAAAGTTGTTAGTTTAAAAAGGTAATCTTAAAGAAACGTCTAAGAAGCATGCTTAGAGAGCCCAGACCATCAGCTCATAACCCAGATACACCCAGAAGTAACTCCAAAGCCACCCATGACACTGCTTGAAGATTTTGCCATGGAGATGCAGCCACTCCTGGGAGAATCAGGAGCTAAAACCCTCTCTCAGAACAGTTCTCGGACTCTGTCACAGGCACCAAAACCAAAGGAGTAGCATCTATATTCTTGATGAAATATGCCAATTCTAGTGATACACCTAATTGAAAAAAAAATACTTAAAAGACAGGAAATTATCATTCTTGAGCTTTTTAAACAAATAGATATATCTTTACAAGTATCTTTTTAATTTCTGTGACTGAGTTTTAAGGAAAGAAAATATGTTTTCATGATTCAGTGCTTCAAAAAGGCTGAATAATACTTCTAATTTTTGGTGCCCTTTTCTGAAGTTTTTAAATGATCACTGGCTTCTTCTGTCCCTGACAATTAATTCATATGAACAACATTTAGACCTAAGAGTTATATTTCCCACAGATTCATCAGAATTCACTGGAGTAATATGTATTCTCCAAACTGTAACAGAGCAAGGAGAACCATAGACAAGTCAACTTTTACTCCTGTCTGACATCAAACCTGTTGACCATTCAAGAGGATTGGCTTTCTCATGGTTTATTTCTATGACTTAATACCTGTGAGTTCTATCCAGATGTTTAATCCCAGGAAAAATTTAGGGGAAAAAAAACTTATTCATCTACTGAAAACAAAGGAGGCAAGAGGGATATTGGATCTGTAACTGCTGGGCTTTTCCTTGTATTCCAATAAAAACAAATTTAAGTCCATTCTTCCTGATCTGAACCCACCTGGAAATTCTGTATTTTATAATAAGTCAAGTGACAAGCAAAAATGACTTGTCCATACTTTTGTTATGTAAGTGACTTCATTTCCCGCTTGGCAGATAAAGTGTCAGAGGGTTCTGGCAAAATAAATTAAGGGATTAAGAAATAGACATTTTTCCCAGAAGAACACTAAAATATTCTTTTTCCTTCAGAAAAGAAAGGTTTTCACATGGAAACAAAAGTAAACATATTTTTTAATGGAAACAGAGTAGCAGGAACATTCTGGCAAAGAACAAGAAAAGACACATTTAAAATATCCCTTTCCATCTTGTCCAGCAACTGTTCAATCATTCACCTTTCAGCTTCTGTTCCAACCATGCTGATCAAAGCCCTGCCCAGACGGTCTTCATGATCCCCAAGGTTCCTGATAGTTCACATTTCTCTTGCTTTTCCTACAGCCTATGACACCAGTGACTGTAACAATCTCCTTCCAGAATTCTCTCTCCTCTTGACTTTGGATGCTGCTCTTTTTAGGTTCTTTTCCCAACTCTGACCATGTCTCTGTTGACGACTCCTTTCCTCTTGCTCCCAAAATGTGAACATTCACTGAGATATCAACTTTTATTCTGTATTTTCTCTGCCTTCACTAACTCGCTGTCAGCCACAGTTTAAGCTCCTTCTATACGCAGTTGATTAGAAAACATGCATCATTCTTAAGCTCCAGATTTGCATTTTCTGCTGCTGGATGGTTATAATTGTCAGGGACATATTCCTATCAAATAATCAAACTGAAACTCATGAGTTTATTTCCCCCATATGTTCTTTCTTCATCTTCTGCATTATAGTTAATGGCGTTACCATGGTCTAGGATATTTACTGTCATCTTCAATTCTTCCTTCTTCTTAACCCATGGATTTCTTTTCTTTGATCCACTCCATTCCCTTCTTTCAGTCTTTCTTTCTATTTATCTGAATTATCCCTCATGGCCTCCTTGGGACGTCTACCAGACTCTATTTACACAATCTCTTCTATTCTATTCTACACTCTGCCGATGGAGAAACCTTCATAAATCCTTCACCATGTCAGGACGCAACAGCACCAGTCCCTCAAACAGTGACAAGCACGTGGTATAAGTTCAGTCAATATCTGCAAAAATCTTTACCAATTCTGTATAGTCCATCTCAAATGCCACTTAACCTGAGATAATTTCCCAAATCAAAATTATGTATCCCATATTCTCTGTTCCCATAGCTTTCTTTTATCCCTTCTCACATGATCCCGAAGGGTTAATCCAACCTGTTATCTGTCAACACTTGAATGCAGACACTGTTATGTTATCTTTGAATGGATTATAGTAGAATCCTCACAGTGCTTTAAACACTAACCTTAATAGATGCTTACTGAATTGAGCATTCACAACAAAACACAGTAACACTACGGTTATGGCAGATTATTAACTCTATATTGCCAACAACAAATTTGAAATTTGTTTTGAAATTTGAAAAGTTTTTGATCAAAATTTGGAAACGCCCATCTTAATTCTGAATGACATACTCCTTACAGAACTGAAAAAAATGTTGCTTTTCGATGTTAGCCTCTCTACAGTTTACTTTTGCAATACAATTAGTTTTGGGGCTCAACATTGTTGTATTTATATTATAACGATGTTATGGAAACAAGCTTGTAAAATAAACTTCAGTATTTTGATAGCATTAGAAATTCTACAACATTTACACTGTGACTGATAAAAGTCTTATATGATACTTATGTTAATAATCTTGATAAAAATAAGAATTTCTATTGAGGATTTACTCTGTTCTCGGCACTGCTTTAAGTACTTAACATGTATTAACTCTTTTCATTCCTCAGGAGAACCCTATAAAATAAGTTATCCTTCTGTTTAAAAAATTTTTTTATATTATTTTTAAAAATTTTAGTTGGGCGAGGGGGGATTAGGTTCATTTATTCACAATGGAGGTACTGGGGATTGAACCCAGGACCTCGTGCATCCAAAGCAGGCACTCTATCACTGAGCTATACCCTCCCTCCCTTTTTTATAAGTTGGAAAACTAAGGCACAGAGGTTATGTAATTTACTCAAGGTCACAAAGCGGGTAGATGGTAGAGCCCAGATTCAAGTCCTGGCATTTCAGCTGATCATTTTCCCCTTAAGTATATGAATAGTCTTATTTGGTAAAGTCGATTAACTTGCACATCGTATGGCTTTCAGAGAATATAGACGTTTCCAAGTTCTGTTTTTCAGGGAGAAAGGCAGAGAGAGGAATCAGATGACTTAGATAACTTCACTAATATTCCAGTGGATGGAGTGACCTAAAGCCTCCTCACCAGTAACCACAACAGGAGCTGCACAGAGCATGTTGAATTCCACATCACAGGAACTCTTGCTGCAACCCATGGGGACGTGACCAACGATGCCGTAAACAGAGAAGATGCCACTCTACAGACATTTTTCCTGCTTTTCTCTCTGTCTCCAGGACCTGTCTGGTCTCTGGAGCTAAGCACATCTCCTGCAGCTATGTTAGCCTGTTTGTGTCTATGAGAAGACAGTCAGTCTCATCTAGAGAGTGTCTGTCTTCTTAGTGCTGGAAACTAAAGCATGGAAGGTGCAGATGGGAGGTACTTTGGTCTGCAGGCTGAAGGAGAGAAGACTTGGGTGGAGGTGTTATGACTGAAGACATTCTTGGAAGTAATGCTATAAGGAAGATGAATTAACAAGAAGGATAGCCCCCAAGGGAGTAGATTGAGAATGCTGAATAGAAGCGGAGATGTTTCAGATCAGCATCACCTTGGAACTCACCTTTTCAAAGACATCTCTAAACATGGTATGGTCTGCCTAAGAGGTAGTCACTTCCCTACCACTAAAGGATCAAATGCAGGTCGCACACATACTTGGAAGGCATGTTACAAAGGACACACTAATATTGGCCAGAGAGTCACACCAGAGGACTTTTCAATGTTTTACAACCCCGGGAAGCTGTGATGTCAGCTCTGCTCCACCACGTGATCGGGGTCCCCTTTTCCTCCACTAGACTTCAGGCCAGTGTTCAGCTGGTGTGGCTTCTATTTTCACTTTCTCCAGCCCACAGGACTGATCCCTCTTTTAATTTTTGTTCTCTAGTCCCGAATTACAACATTTTTTTCCCCTGAAGAAGATGGGGAGTTTTCCTCTGTTATCCATACTCAGCACCTCTCTAATAATAGAATCCATAAAAATAAATAAATAGACAGTTTTATAAGATATCAGTGCTTTGTATAAGCTAGGTACCCTGTAAATATATGTATACACCTGACGTATATATAGGTTAAATATGTAAAAATACAAAGAATTCCATCATAGAGATAATAAAACACAATTTCTTGAAATTTTGGAGTCATTCTCATTGATGGAAAATTTGAAGGAACAAAATTACTTGGAGGGGATAATTTGAGCCAAACAAGTTCTTCTGGAACTGAAACAAAATAAAACCAAACCAAACTGTAGAACTGTACGTAGAGACAGTAAGGAAGGTCTAAGGAATATTTCTGTAGCCAAATATGTTCGCATGCTGTTTCTGACCCTCCTCACATCTGAACATTCCCTTCAAGGGCACCAGGAAACTAAGCGTTGTTGGGTGCTGAAAGGAAAACTGATTTGAAAATATACTAACTGCTAAGTAATTGAGTTATGTAGGTGTTAATAGTAAATGCAATCAAGTTTGTATGAATCTAATTTGTTCTAAGTGAAGCAAGCAAAAAATTATTCAAACCATTTCCTACTAAGATTATACCTGATAACAAGTTTTTTAGTTTAATTTTATGTATTTAGGAGCTTCCTATTCATAATAAACAGATTAACAGGGACACGCCTGTCTATTCAATAAAACCAAACATAACACCAGAGCAACTCAATAGCTCCTGGATGCCTGCCGTTAGCTCCCTAGGGCAGGAGTTGGTAGACCCAATGCCACACAAAAGGTCAAGACTGAGTCCTCATAAGATGCCTCTTAAACACTCCTAACCAGTTTCAAACACCGTTAGGACCCAGGGTGGTAGCTGAGCCCCAGACTCACTCTGCATTTAATTATACATGTAATTATATTTCTTATTATGACACACCTGCATCTCAGGAATCCTCAGGGCTCTTAAACTTAACTTTATCTTTCTGTTCAATTATGTCAAGGTAGGTAGACATCAGGGTTAGTGAAGGAGCAGAAGAAAGCAGAAAAGACAAACATTAAGCCCAAACTAGAGAAAGTACTCAGCTTTCAGCTTTGCAAGTGTCTGTTTATAAATACACAATATATTTTTCATGTCCATTAGCAGGTGCTTACCTGCTGCTAAAGTCTGTCCTGTTCCTGGAGCACTGGTTACACAACCCACTGAATTGCAGAGAGAAACAGTAAAGTTGTATATCCTATATGGTTTCAGTCCTTTTACAATGTAAGACAGTTCTTGGGATTGAGCGGTATATAACACCTACAAGGCAAAAAAGAGTCAGATAACAGATAATCAGTGTGAAACGTATAAGCTTGGCAGTCAAAGTTCCACAAATTCCAATAGAGGGAATTATTGCCAACCACCATTAGGAAAAGGGGTTTTTTTGAAGAGCCTCAACAAGCTAGGATTTAATTGATAATTGCACAATCACACTGTTTTATGAGGTAATAATCCAGTTCCTGAGTGGATAAATGAGGAAACCAAGTTATTGCCTCATAAAGCAGCGTGTAGTGTGGTTACTGTCACCGATGGTGGAGATAAAGGATGGTGACATTGTCATTGTTATCATGAAAAAGTCCAAATAAAACCATGGGGCTTGGCCAAAACGAACCCAGTGCAGTAATGCCCACATGCTAGCTGATGGAGCTGGTGCAGAGAGATGTCACTGTGTTAAATCAATCCCATCATTTGCTTTAAAAAAAAAAAAAAAAAAAAAAGCCACAGAAGAAAAGGGGAAAAAAAGATGACTGAGCATCCACAAGAAGTCAATTCTCAATTATCTTATCTTTCTTTGGCAAGTAAGCATACACAGATTGATCAAACAGTTACATTTTCTGAAATAATGTCTTTATCACACCATTTCAAATAAAAATAGCAGATGTGAGCAAAGGGGACTGAGGGGAACTCCATGGTCCACAAACAAGTAATTAAACAATCACCACTGAGAGCTGGTCCTGTCATTATAATTAGAATTGATCAAAAGCAACCATGTAGATTTGCGTAGTCTGTAGGCACAAAGACTACTGGTAATTATACTCAGAAAAAATGTCATTAAAACAGATAATAGCAAGCATAAGTACAAAAGTTTTCCTCATATCAAATAATCTTCCATAAATATAAATACCACAGGTAACTGTAAAGATAAGTAACATTCGGAGTCAACTTCTACATTTTCGTTTTCCCTTTAGGAGTACAAAATTTATTTGGAATATGTGCCTGGGTATTGACTCTAATTTTTATTTTTTTAATTAATTATTATTATTGTTTTTTTAGTGGAGGTACTGGGAAGTGAACCCAGGACTTCATGAATGCTAAGCAGGTGTTCGACCACTGAGCCATACCCACTCTCCTTTTTTTTTTTTTTTGACTTTAAAATTTCATAAACTGAGTAGCTGTAGAAACCAGTGTGATTAGAATATAAATTATATTGTTCACATAACACTTTTTTCAGGAATAAAGGTGATTTTGGAGATTCAAAAGTCTAGGAATAATTGAAACATTGGTACCAGTTTCATGCAATTGTATTTAGAAATCAGAAAAACACTGAATTATTAATCAATTCTCTAATTCTAAAATGGCTATTTAGGTGCTGAAGACAAACTTTTCTCTTGTGTACAGTGTGACTTGTAATTTTCTAAGAAAAGATTTTGAAATAAGTAAAATTCACTTAATGTTGCTGTAAAATTTATCCTATTTAGAACAACCATGAAGAGGTTTACTGTAGGTTTTTAGAAAATGAAATTGTTTTTAAAATAAAATACATTAAGGTATTTCTAATTTAATTTAAAGAGCTGAATCATTTTTTAATGCAGTATTCCTTGTCTCAAGAACAGAATGAAATGTAATAAATGGAAAATGTAGGCTGATACTAATTTTGATGAATTTTTACTTCTCTGCATATAGTTGTTATAAATTACATGATATTTAAAAAAAATTTATCCTAGAGCTTGGAGCATGTAAAATTATCACTCAGATAAACTGTGTCTTTTATCATGTACATAAAATCATCTTAACAAGCCTTAAAGGATGTATCTGACTGAAAAGTTTTGGTGGGATTAATCCTTAAAGTAGTGGAAAGAACTCTGTAGAAGCTTAAAATCCTACGCTGATAATATTCTCACTTCTAAATATGTCCTCTGCCACATTCCAAGACAAAGATCCTTTAACAGTTATTTTTACAATAGGCTTTCCCCAGAAATTTTTATTTACCAAGATTATAATGAGACACATTTAGGTCAGTGTGGATACAAATTTAATTATTGAGAAAGTAAAAAAAATTGACTTTGGCACTTTTGATTTCACTTTTTTGAACAGATGATTAGGTAGATGGATATTTGTGGGAGAAAGTGCAGGAAAGAGAATAAAGTGCCATACCTATATCCGTATTTTAATTCAGCCAGAAAGAAAAGACTCAAACAACAATAAGAAAAGATTTATATATTCAATTTTGTCAATATAAATAATATTTTCCTGCCCCACTGAATGATAGTTATTCTATAAAATGTAACATAGTCATATCCCATTAATAATAATCACTAGTAATAATATCTAATGTTTATCAAGCACTGTAAGCTCCAGAAAAAATGTATAGATAAACAGACATTGTTTTCCCATTTTACAGATGGGTAAAACCTGAAGCCGGGAGATGTGTGATATGGCTAATAACTGATAAAAGTGGGATAAAAGCAAACAAGTTGACTTCTGATATGTATTTTATAAACTATGGGTTTTTTTCCCTTATTTTAGTTTCTTGGAATAGAATACAGTAATAGAAGTAACAGTCATTTTGAAACTGTTTTATAAGGGAAGATTAGTTCACAAAGCAAAAAAAAAGCAAAAAAAAAAACATAAAAACTTCTAAATTTAAAGACCAAAAAGCAGTTGCAGCTGTAAATTTACTTTAAATCACATAATATGCTAGAACAACAGAATATATGGTTTAAATTCAAAGATATACATTATGTTAGGTGTGTTTTTATTTCATGAGACAGTTGCAAACTAGTTGGCACTTGTATCCAGACTAACGGAAAAGCATAACAAAGAACTGTAAATTATTTATTGCTCTTCTTACTCTTCTAGTTTTGTGTATACGCTTGGTCCTCTGAAAAGCTCAGTAAGGTTGGCAAATCTCTTAGTAATGGGTTGAACAGTGTCTCCTCCAGTTTTTGTCTGCTCGGAACCTCAGAAAGTGATCTTACTTAGAAATCGGTCTTGGCAGATGTAATTAGGCAAGTCATCCTGGGTTTAGGGTGAGCCTTAAATCCGGTGTCTGATGATTTTATAAAGAAATGAGAGGGACACACAGAGAAGACAGACAAAGAAAAGAAGGCCGTGTGAAGACAGGCAGAGATCGGAGTGACTGATGTTGCCACAAACCAATGAGTGCCAGGAGCTACCAGGAGCTGCCAGAGCCTAGGGAGGATTCCCCTCCAGAGTCTTTGGAGGAAACGTGGCCTTACCAACACTTTGATTTCAGACTCTGGACTCCAGAATTATAAGAGAATAAATTTCTGTTGTTTTAAGTCACTTAGTTTGTGACAGTTTGCTACAGCAGCCCAAGGAAACTAATGCACTGGAGTCAAAGGTCTGGTCTCTTGACTTATTTGGGGTAACTTTAAAGGATCATTTCAGCTCCAGAACTACTCACAGGATCAGCTTAGTCCTTTTCATTATTATGTCACGGCCCAGCTTCTTATTCTGCTTAATCCTGCATCTCTTACAACTTTACACACATTGTTTCTGAGAGCACGCCTCAACAAGCCTCCTGCACTCCATCCTCTAGCAATGAATCCATTTCCCAGGGAGCCTGATCTAAGATGGTGATACCAGGGGTGACCCAAGGAAGGAGACTCTGAAATGGTATTTTGGAACTTGTTCACCCACCAGCTGGCTGGCAGTGAGGACCTCAGCACAGGTACAGGGTGGAATACTGTTGGCCCCAAGCGTATTCTTCCATTAGTGGTGAGCTGGGGTGCATTGCCAGAGGAAGGCAGTTCACCGGTTTGGTGGAAGTGGTAACCGTACAGACTGCTTTGGAGAAAGTGGTTATTATAAGGACTGTGGAATCAGATGGCCCCGGCTGGGCAGTAGTGATGCACTGAAGTGAGGCACAAAAGATCTAAAGGTCACCAGTTTAAAACAAACTGGGAAATTTAAGGCAATCACCAATTCAAGGAAAACTATGCAAACTTCCTTGGCAGTACTGGTTCCCCATATTAATAACATCGAATTAAATGAATCAGATAAGCAAGAAATGCCAGGTCCATAGAGGTCTTGGCAAGAATTATGTGCCCCACACAGTGGGAGATCAGCTTTTGAAGATTAAGGGGTCCGCTACATCAGTAAAGTTATGAGGGGTCCAGTAGCCTGAGACATGCCAGGACACCCCATTCAAATAAAAGTCAGACTATTGCATCTTGTATTTCTCACCACTAAGAAGGACACATTCTGTCTGGCAGACCCTCTTAGGTTCTGAAGAGAGCGTTTTCCACATTTAGGAATACTATTCTGATCAAGTTATTGAATACCATGGAATGTGGCCAGCTCTGAGTGCACCCCAGAGCAGGAAAGGACTCTTCAGCAGATCAAGGCTGTTTTGCAGGTAGACCAACAACTTGGGGACATAAAGCTTAGCAGATCCTGTGGGACTGGAGCTGACTATAGTGGAGAAAGATGCCGAGAGACACTTGCAGCAAACCTCAGTAAGAGAATCACAAGGCAGACCCACAGGATTGGGAGCAAGGGCGTATCACACAATGGAAATCAGACACCATTGTCTAGACAGCTCCTCACACACTACTGGGCCCTGGTAAAAAGCAGAGCATCTGACGATGGCACCTCCACTGGCCCTGCAGCCAGAGCTACTCCTCATGAGCTGGGTTCTGTCATACAGGCCAAGTCTGATGGTCAGGGGGGCCCAACTGAAATTCGTCATAAAATGGAACTGGATGTCCGGGAATGGGCATATACAGGGACAGAAGGCATATGTGTTGTGTAAGAGGTGGTCCGGACCCCACGCCATCCACCATTCTTAAACTGCCGGCTCAATCCCAGCTCCTACTTGGAGGTCCTTCAAGAACTGAGAGAGTTGAAAAATGTGGTTTGGTTCACAGATGGGTTGTCTTAGTAGGTGGTTCATCAAGTCAAAAATGGGTGCTTGCTGCTCTGTGGCTCCATTCAGGACTGGCCCTAAAAACCAGCAATTAAGGAAACCCTCTCAAAGGGCAAAGCTTCAGGCAGTGCACCTGGTCAGTTATTTTGTGTGGAAAGGAGAGGGTCCCAAGATAAAATACACCTGAACTACATGGCAGTGGTTTGGTTGCATTGGTCACAGCCACAAAAGGGAAAAGACTGGAAGCTCAGGGACCAGAAAGTCTGGGGAAGAAGAATGTGGATAGGGCCAGGGCAGAAGGCATCACATGTGAAGTTCTTTTTATGTTATGTTAACACCCACCAAAGAGCATCTTCCTCAGAAGAGGTGCTAAACAGCCAAGTGTGCAGAATGACGTATTAGCTTGACGTTAGCCAGTCTTTGTCACTGGCCACCCTAATGAAAAAAAAATGGACACTGACCACACCATGAACTGGAGGGTAATAAGAGCCTCTCATCCTCCAGGATTGTTATACGTATCGAACGAATTTGTCTATGCACCCAGTAAAGCCTCGGTAACTGTTACCTGTGATCATTATCCTCCCGACTGCCGGCTGGACTATGATATACCAGAAGGGAGTATGTCACTACATGTTCCAAACATTGAACATGTTCATAACCTTTGTTCTAAGTTAAATTTTCATCCCTCAGATATTTTTCTTGGGAAATAGAAATACGCAAAATGCATGTATAAGATGTTCTTATCAACATTAATTACATTTCCAAAAGAATTAATACAAGATAAATATCAACTGATTGTGGATTGGCTGAATCATTACTGAACACCCAAATAATACGACAGTACACAGCTACTGAATGTCAGCTTCCTGCAAGAGAGTTAAGGGTATATGCTAAGTGGAAAAAGCAGATTTTACGAAACAAAATGATACCAACTTTGTTTCAATATATGCTTATATTGAAAAAAAAATTGGTGATATTAAATATATAGAGCCTTGCATACATACTATAAAATTAAGAAACAGATGCCCCATTTCAGGATTATATAAGGGCAAATTCTGTCACAGAATTCTGCAAACTCAGAAAATATCAAAATGAAGACATAATTCTGAAAGGACACTAGCTGAAAGTAACAATACCCATGAACGTACCAGCGAACTAGACTGTTGAGGTGACGCAGAAGCCATACTGACATTATACCCCACGACGTTCCCTCTCGTAACGTTATCTGCTGGCATCTCCCAGGACACGTTGAGAGAGTCCGGTGAGAGCGGGGAGACGGAAGGAGGAGTCATGAACACAGGCTCTGTTAACGATGACAATGACAACAGGAAAAAAGAAAAAAGAATGCTGCAGTTACAGGTTTTCAAACTGAATTCACACATTTATCCTAGTTTCTGAAGTACCCCATCCCTGTATAATATATAATAGTCTCATTTTTAAAAATCAAGGATTATACTGGTGTGTATAAAAGCTACTCACTTTTTTTTATATCTGCAAGAACACCCTCTCTCTTCCTATTCCGAACAAAGATATCTTCCATTTACAAAATAAAAGCAGGAATTCGCTTGTGTTCACAAAGACAACTGGTAGATAACTGGGTAGGAAACCATAGGCCTTATGAAGTATTTGAAAGGATAAGTCATGAAAATAGAATGTGTCCCAGTCCACACAGTTGAGGATAATGCCTAGCCAACATACTGGACATCTCACATAGAGAAGTATTTCACTTTCTCTTTCAAAAGAGGTAAACTGAAAATGTTCTAAATAACCCTGAAGAAATTTCAAAAGTTTTCAATAAATCTTGATTGAAATACTCAGGGACGTACACACATTCTGCCCATCATCCTTGAGATCTTAATGTGGACTTTAAATGCACTAACCAACGGTGTATTATCAAAGGACCTCATCACACTTTCATCAGCCAGTGACCCATAAGATTATGAGGGTCCAGTACTGCAGTTCCACCCATTACTTCTCATTTCTGACCTTGGTTTTCCCCTTCCAGAATGCCATGGCTCATCACTTGTGCTAGCATGGCACCATTATTTGTCCAAGATGCTGCAAATCATTAAGAGATCCTCAAGCACAATGGACATTTTATTCATGAAATGATTCCCCTGGACATCAACCTGAAGCCACCCTCATCCCCCATGGTGCTTAAAGACCCCACTGAAATCAGAATTTCAGTTTCTTTGGATATCAATGGATTCAAAGTGTAACAAAAGTGTATTTTTTTTTTGTCCAGGGCTTATAGAATTTGAAGTGTTTTTAATATAAGTAGTAAGATGGAGAATTAAAAATATCTCATTTGCCTGAGTGAAGCTATCTTAAGAAAATGAAAATTTTTCAACATTCTTCCTCACCATATTGCCAACTGCTTATAAGCACTTTTGTGAATTACAGATTTTGACGTCCAGGATTCTGTTTTAAGGTGCAATCTAAACCATTTGTTTTGGAAACAGAAATGAAAACAAAAACAGATTTGTGAAACTGGTAACAGTTATCTCTTTCACTGACTAAACTGCGCTGAATTTGGAGCAAGACGGGACATACGGCCAACCCATTTCAGGACTGGAAACCAACTGCTATTTTTGACAAATACTCCCCAAAGACTGTAACTATAGTTAAGTCATTTTTACCCCTTGAAGTAACAGCTAAAACATTAATTTTGTCCCTAAAACTTACTGCAAGAACTTTATGATCCTGAGTTACTGATGTAACCAATCTGGGTATTAAATATGTCCTTGGCTTAATTAAGTTTGTAACACTTGCTTTTCAAATGTACTTTAATGCTGTGACTTTAATTTAAGGTACTATTTTCATTCAGAAGTTTTCAAAGCAGAGTTCAAAGCACTGATTTTCACCTGATTCTCCCGTTCTTCCCGTGGTCCAGGCAGAAGACACACTCCCAGCCATATTTACAGCTAAGACTCTAAACTCATACTTGGTGTATGGTTCCAAGCCAGCGATGACTGTGGTTGTCTGGGGAGGTTCTAACGCATTTTCATTGGTTGATTCCGCAGCTGGGTGAGGGCTGAGCCAGCCACTGCTCTGAAAAACTCGACTTTCTTCTGACCTGGTTTCTCCATTAGATCCCAGTCTTTTCATGTATAGTTCATATCTTATAACTATGCCTAGAAAAGTGAAACAGTGAACAGAGATAACTTATTGGATAAATGGACTATTTGAGGGGTGGGGTAGGGTTAGGTTATTTGAAGAGTGCTGGCTTTCATTGTTCTTCTGATTCGATTACCTGGCCATTTCCTCGATAATCTAGAAGGAACAATTTAGATACTTACATTAAAAAAAAGATGGCTAGATAAATGTATGAAATATTACTAAAAAGTATATTCATGGAAAATGAAAACCAAAAGAAAAAGTGTACAAACACAAAATAACTGTAATTTATGATAGGTAACCTCAACATTTTTCAGGATGATTGGTCATAGTTTCTGCTAAGAGTGGCTACTTCTTTTTGGGAATTTGATTACCGTACCTTCAATTTGCATATTCTCAAATTTCAGGATTTTAATTTGATAATTTGCTTAACATAAGGCTTGTCTGCATAGATAGAACATTACAGTTCATTTCTACCTTGTTTTATCAAGTAACTTAATGATTCTAAGAAAAAAGTTTCTCACATACATGATGCTAACTACTAAAAATTTATAAATGTGTGTCTGGCCTATATAACCAAGGGTTCAATTATATGAACACAAAAATTAACTTAATGGAGTCAGCTAGCCTATATACATATTTTTTTTATTATTTTATACCCTTTTCTTGCTTAAAAGAAAATTTACTGCTTCTGGGTGCCCTAATTTGTGACACAGTCAAATATAATGCATTTCATAAGTGAGTTTCAAATTAGAAACATCATTTGTGTTATGGCAGATGTCATTAAGAGCAAAGATAATATTAGCCTTTTAGGGGGCAATTTAAATGAATGGAATTTGTTATTAGATTAAAGAAATATACTTGTTCTACTAACTAGGACAAATAGTATCTTATAGCTGTAGAAATCGTTTCCCAATTACTGTATCCTGCAGTTATAAAAATGAAAACCATTGCCAGAATCTTATTGCACGATTTCAAATACCTAGATTCTCATTCATGTTTTACACGTTCTTGGTCTTGGACTCCTACCATTTGGTTCCATTGGTGGAGCCCATGCTACATGGAGCTCAGTGGAACTGATGGTCTGCACCTCTGGGGGACCCAGTCTTCTGGGGGGTGCCTGGGCCGTGGTCACCGTAAGAGGCGAGCTGTGTAAACAGCCTCCACTGGTACACGCCTGTATAGAAAAATGGTATTTGGTGAAGGGAACCAGATTCCAGATGGTAGCTGTGGTTTCATGACCTTCATAGGAAACACACGGCTGGCCGCCGTCTAAAGGAGCACAGGACAAAATATACTTCTCTATAGGACCAGAGCGACTTGACGGAACAGTCCAGGTGAGAGTCACAGTGTCTGAGCTAATAGGAACGATGTAACTTAAGTTCAAGCTTCCTTCTGGGGCCCCGGGACTCGTCCTGTAGGTGACAGCCGCACTCCTTGTGGAACCGTGCATACTGCTGGTCTCCAGGTAGTAGGAATAGGAGGTGTACGGAAACAGGGCTGTGTCTAAGAAGTACTGAACATCTATAATTAAAAGACAAAAAAAGAAGAAAATAGTTACATTCCACAGATTGGTAAGGACACATTTCTAATTGTTTTTCTATTATATAGCATCACTACATAAATGACACCAATATGCTCTTTTGAATAAGAGTGTGGTTCATATTTTAAAAATTGAAATAAAGCAAATACTGATTACTTTTATTGTGCAGGATAATGTAAGAAAAATGCCTTTTGCAATGAAGCATATTTTGCAGTTTAAGCTCGTTTTGTTCTTTATATAGTACAGTGTCCTTTTTATAGAAGGTATAAGACAGTCCTTGCATTTCCCTGCAACAGAAATAACTGTTTCTTATATATAATCGGATTGTTTACTGGACACTGACACAAACTTAGACCGAGGGTCAGCAACCTAGTGCCACATGCCACATCTGTCACCTAGCCAACATCTTAACTGGAACCTTTCCTGAATCTCTGACCCTCGGAAACTGTGAAATTATATGTGATTATTGTTGCTGAAAGCTGCTATGCTGTAGAGACAATTTGTTGTCAGCAATGGAAAATTCACACAAGGGAAGTCCTGGGTAAGCAGGACTTCCAGACATGAAAGATTGTGTTGAGAGAGAAGGAAATAGAAAAAAAAGGAATTAAAAGAAAAAAAAAAAAAAAGAGAGAGAGAGTTAGTGGACAGGATTAGGCATGTGAATGGAATTTCCCATCCTCTAAGGGACAAAAAGCATTCTGTAGGACTGTGGAATGTATAAATGCCAGCACCTGCGTGGCTGCTGCCTGCTCGCTCATGGGACTGTGTGTGTGGGATGGTGGGGGGGAGGGGGGGCCTTTACGCAGCGGGTGGCCTCTATCAGTATGAAGATGCAAGGTATTTAAATGCTTGAAGAAAAATAGAAAAATCTGGAGTATGGTTTTAACCCACAGGATTTCTTGGTTTCCTGAATGATGAGGATGATGTGTTGACAACTGGCAAGTGTGCTATGGGACCTTCCATGACTGGGACCAGGTGACCCTCGAGTCTTGTGGGGGGGCAAATGTTGGATGGAGAACATGGAAAACAAATCTCATGAGAATTACCAGCAATAGTAAGAGCCTAGGGGAGGCTGAGATGGCAGGTTTTCATGAGGACCTAAAAGATGAGGATGAACACATGTCCATCAACTTCATGCATCAGAAGCTGATGTTATGAGACCCAAGGGTTGAGGTCTGGGCAGCCCCACCTCTCAAATGAACCAGCTTCCTCTGAAGTTTCTGCAGAAACAGAGGGCCAGAGGGAAACTCAGGAAATAGGATTAATGCCTTTATAAGAGAGGCCCCAGGAAACCATTCTTGCCCCTGAAGGTTATCATGATGGTTGGGGAAAGGGAATAACTGAAGACTGAACAAGAGTACATTCTACAGATTGAATGTTTATGTCTTCCCTAAATTCATATGCTAGAAACATAACGCCCAAGGTGATGGTATTAGGAGGTGGAGGCCTTTGAGAAGTGAAGAGGTTGTGAGGGTAGAGTCCATGAATAGGATTAATGCCTCTATAAGAGAGGCCCCTTGTCCCTTCCACATGAGGAGGCAGCAAGTTGGCAGACTGCAACCCAGAAGATGGTCATAAACAGAACCTGACCATGCTGGCACCCTGACCTTGGACTTCTAGCCCCCAGAACATTGACAAATAAATTTCTGTTATTTCTAAGCCACCCATCCTGTGGGGTTTTGTTATAGCAGCCTTAATGGACAAAGATAGTGAACACCTGAGTGAATGGTAACTGTGACATTCTGCTACATATGTTATTGCAGAGTCTTCATGAAAATACGTTGAATATTGTACTAGAGGCCAATCAGCTCACAGAAACCACACAGTCATCTGAACAAGGAAAGCTGAATACAAAGAATGACTGATTACCAAAAGGTTTTACCCACTGAGGGAAACAGAAATCTCTAAAGAATGCAGGAAAAGGAGAGATGGGGAAAAGTCCCTACCCCCAGTGCTGAGGCAGGGCACCCAGTGAAGGAATAGAATGGGAAGAATGCCCTGCGGCTGAGACCAGACTTTGTTGGAGAGGGTGCAGTGGTGGCCCGCTTGATGGTGATGTTTGTTGAGGTTACACGAAGGCAGAACTCCCTTGCAACTTGTCTTCTAGGAAATGAGGTGCTCTACCACAGAACTTACTGGAAAATAAAACTTGCTGGGGAAAAAAAAACTTACTGGCAGCATGCCAAGGAAAGCTGCCCATGATGAGAGGCTGCACCAGGGAACTGATGGAAGCCGCCACTTGCAGTGCCAGGGAAGGTGCCCCCTGGGCATCGGCAGACTGGACCGGGGCTGCCATGTCCTGCTGTCTGGGGTGCGTCTTCCAGAACTCATTCTCACGGGGCCAGGGCTTGGGAAAGCTGCCCACAGGTGAGGCTGTGTATGACAGAACATCACTTGTTAAGGGCTCTCCTGGGAGCTGGTGCACACCAGAACCAGGAAGAGAAGTCTTTGCCTCCTGCAGGGCACCCCCAGCACCCTCTGCTGATACAGTTTCACACCATGCCAGATGGGAAAGGAGACATGTTTACAGGTCCCAACTCCTATACCACAAAGCAGTCAATGAAGAGATTTGAAACTAAAAAGCAGTAAACTGATGACTGGCAGAAGTATACACTAAAAATATTTTATGAGAGCATGGTCTTTAGCCAAATTCTTGGGACACATTTCCTTGGGAAGCATATAAAATGACTGATGTGTTATTTAAAATAGGAAATGTTTAATTAAAATCAAGAAAAATTTCTTAATGAGTTATATTATTCTAATATTACATTGATAGGATTCTAATGCTATATAGTTATTTAAAATGATAGTAATGAAGCCCATACAGCAATATGAAAAAAAATACAGAATCTAATAGTGCATAATACTGAATTATTATGAAAAATAAACTGGAATTCATATCATTACAGAAATTTCCCAAGATGAAATTAGTTTTTGTACTAGAATGCTGGAATGTGATGCTTTAATATTTTTTTAAGTTTTCTTAATTTGATATACCACTTTTATTATAAAAAGTTATACACACCAAACTCCAAATCACTATTTAGACAAATGATTGCACAAGAACATCATGAAATCCCTCCTTAGAGGTGTACTGGTTCATGGTCTTGGCTGATACCCATTCACGCCTGTGTGTGGCATTCTCCCTAACGTACAGCCCACCAGAGCTACAAGGAACTGCACAGGTTTCCTGAATCAACCTTATTTCCTTACACACCTTCATGCCTTTCTTCCATGAGAATCCTTCTTGCTCTGCCGCAGTATCTGGCTAACTCAGCTCATGTCACCTGCTCATTTCAAAACTTTCAGTGGTTCCAATCATTATCTCTGCCCCCACAGACACGATAGATTTTCTTCCCCTCCTCCATTTATAGGATACTTAGAAATATCCCTTAGAATATTCCTCAATACTCTCAGTCTATTCTGATCCAACATTTAATATATTACATAACAATTTTCATTTACTTATCTATTTCTCTTCTCAATAATGAGACCTATTCCTTCCATCCTTGTATTTCTAGTGGCTGGTACAGTTCCTGGTCTGCAGTAAGCAGTGAACAAAGTGTTAACGAATAAGTGATTATATACATGTATACACACACACATATATATATATACACACATATATATACACATACACACACACATAGACATATATCTTATCAATTTTTTCAGGAAATAATATTAAGATCTTTATAATTAAAACAACTGACTTTTATCTTCTCTTCTGTTTTCATTCTTATCCCCTCCTCATAGTTTCTTTTTGTTTATTTTTCTCAGAGGTAACTGCTACACTGGTCCTTTGATGTACTATGGAATAATACATGATAATGATCTTAAAGACAAAAATGACCTCTCAGAGTTCACTAAGATATACTGTATCTAAAACACTCAACTTGAACTATGTGCTATCCTTAGGTGATGTAAGCAATGGTCACATGTAGAAATAAACATCCTCTAGTTTCCCTGTGGAAGTATTTTCCTGGAGTAAAATTTAAGGACTATCTTCCCACTCATGGCATCCCAAATGAGGATAGATTTAACTAATTGCTAATTTGGGAAAAAGAAAAAAAAAAGCAAAGCGTGCTCAGATCAGCCCCATGATTTTTTTTTCTTATCTGTCTTCCTGCAGAACAGAAGGTATATTCTCCAATCTGGCTTCTATTATTAATGAAGATGACTTTTATTTGTAATTTACACCTCCCTGATTCTTATGTCTAGTTTACCTTTAGTTTCAAACTCAAGTGGGAAAAAATAATATGATTTTCTGACCACCCCCTAAAATTTCAATACTACTAAAATTGTGCCATTTCCTATGATAGCTATTCTCTTCACATTTATAATATGTAAAATACGTGTGGGCAACCCAGATTGGCGTTCAGGGCGGGTAATATTAGGTGCTGAGTGGATATAAACGACAGTGTGCTAACTTTACCTCCACACCCTTTCCTCTGACTTTTAAAAACTTATGAGGATGCAAACGAGTGAAACTGTACTCAGGAAAACAACTGAATATACCTTAACTTCCTTTTAAAAATTAATTATTTACAAATTTTACAATTATTCCACTATTATCAGCAGCTATTACTAAGAACAAATCATTTGCAAGCTCTAAAGATGAAAATACCAGTATGTCATGATCTTAGGTTGGAAACTACGGCCCTGAAGAATCCCACAGTGCATCAGGCCAGCTGAGAAAAGTTTTATTCTAACAAGCAATTCTATAATGGTCTCAACCAAATGGTCAAACTTGCTTGCAAGACAACACTATTAATTTTCTTTGAAAAGTTCAATGATTCTCCACCTATAATTCCAAATGCCTTTATTTAACCCAAAGATTTGTGTTCATCCAACTGAATATAAGTACTGTTTCCTCTTCATATTATGCATGGGAACCACACACTGGAAACAGAGTAATAAACATGAGGGTATTATTAGAATGATACAAAGTTCTGACAGCATTAACCAATTGTTCTTACTGTTCAAATGCCATCATGCAGATAATTTTCACATCATTAATTACAGTGAGTGTCAAGAAATGCCAGAAGTGGCATTTTTTAATGAAAACTAAGGTCTTAAGAAATAATACCTTGTTTAATAGGATTATATAAATGTCTGATTAGTGAATGAGCACACATTTATTATGTAAGAAACTGTTATTTGGATTCTATATTAGTGCAATCATGAAAAAGAGCCAGAGTGTTGTATTCACTTATAATGTTCTATAAAACAGGTCCCAATATGTTACTCTGGAAAACATGCCTCTGGACTGAAGGGTATAAGTGAAGTTTAATTTTACTACTGAATTAAACTGTATGGAAAATAGAGTGACTCTAATTCACAACCTCAGAAATAATTCAACCAGGGGTAACGTCATCTTCAAAATCAATTTCAGTATTTTTATAATTCTCTCTTCTCCTGTCACAAAAGCTTAAGTTTCAGGACACCTGGATCATGCTGCTATTTGGAAGAAAATAAATATTCAAGTAGCAGGTTTGGGGGATGCTTTGCCAACATGGCAGATGTAGACAGATGTTCGCTTCCCTTTGCAATCTGCATTATGAAGTTCAGAGCTTCCATTAAATTCAAAGAAGACTTGGAGTACTGAAGAGATATTTAGAGTTAACATGAAGTGCTGGACTAATAACCAAGTCATATGGAACTGGGTACAAAATGTAGCCTACTGTAGTATGTACAAAATAAAACTGTGTGTGCGAAAACTTGTAAAGCTAATCAGTATGTTAAAACAAGGCACCTTCCTAATCACTTTGAGGAAGATTATGGAACTTCAGTGTTTCTACACAGCATTATACACTTTTCTAACTAATCAAGTAGGTGATACTAGAATTTGGAAAATTTGGTATTAAAGAGAACAAGACGGCAACTTGAGTTGGAATCACACTTTCAATGTTTCTTAAACTAATTTCTCAAACTAGCCTGTGGCTAAACATGACCAACGTAAACAGAAAAGACAGAGCTAGAAGATATAAAAATTTCCAAGTTTTCATTATGTCTTTAGGGAAACGGTATTTAAAACAACTGAGTAAAAAAAAATTTTAAAGACAATGGGTCTCAATAGTTCGATTTCTACAAGCTCCTTTAAAATCTTCATAAAAGTTATATATACAAAGATAATCTTCATGGTTCATTCACACCCTTCTTCTCTCAATTTAATTTCATGTTGTGGGGCGCTACATCTATAGAAATGGCAATGTATGTATAAAATTACACTATTTGCTTGAATTTTAATACTTTGATTTCCCTTTTCAAAAAGTCCACTTCTCAATCCGAGAGTTTAAAAGTTGAACTCCTAATAGAAATATTTGATAAATTTTCTATCATCCTTATACCCAGAGAAAATTATAGACTAGTTAGTTGTAAGATTTCCAGGATTTTTATATATTTCTGAATTAAAATATAATTCATAGATTATTTTTAATATATTTCAGTTATCTTAAACAATATTTCATGGATATTTTCCATTCATTGATAGGTATACTAATATAGCATTTATAGGTAACCATATTCTACAATCTACTTAACAACGTACCAGATCCTATTATGCCATGTACCATAATTTACCGAAAGTTTTCTGAACATTTGAGTGTTTCCAATATTTTTCTATTATAAATAGTGCAGGTTTGGACATACTTCATGATTTGGTGTCCATTTATGACTATTCATTTGAGACACATTTTCTAAAGTGGGTTTGCTTAAGTCCAATGGTTTGTAAAAGAGTAGAGTTTTTCATACATTTTAACAAGTTATTCTACATGAAAAATCATACCAATGAACTCATGCAGATAGCCCAGAAGTTTATATAAGTTCTAGCTTCTCCACATCCTCATTAATGTTGGAAAGGGTAATTTTTTTTATCTTTGAGAATTTTATAAGCATTCAGGTCTTATCAAATAATAAGCATCTCATTTTTACTGCATTTCTTTGATTACTAGTGAGATTTGTAATTCTCTCTCAGCTTGAAACACTGCATGCTAGACAGGGGAAATCACAACACTTCTTGCTAATGTCAAAGAACTTAACTAATGTATCAATTCTCAGAATATTCTATCTTTCTATCACCAAATCTTTGAACTCACTGTATGGGTACTGATCCTCAGTTGTGTAGATTTCAAAATCATCCCTGAATAAACTGTAAGTAAGCCAGTGGGCATTTGGAGAATCAGGTGGACTCCAGGAAAGACTGATGGCAGAAGAACTTTGAACTTGTCCTCTGGGTGGAGGTTGCTGGGATGGAGCTAAATTACAATGGAGAGAGCATTTATTAGCAGAGGCAATCAATAAAGACACAAGTAAACTCAAGTAAGATACCCAGCAACGAGGTCTTTCTGATTCAGGATTACTTTATCAAGAAGACATGTGGTTTACCAAGACATGAATAAACAAAGGATATGCTTCATGAGTTCTCTAAAACAAAGCTTTTTATCTACAAGCATAAAACAAATTTGTAGGTCAATGCAGCTGACATAAATATGGTTGGGGAAAAACCACGAAAGTTTACATTAAGCACTTCTTTTTTCCCCCTTTTTTATTACATCAGAGTTGACTTACAATATTATATTCACTTCAGGTGGATAACATAGTGACTTGATACTTTTATAGATTATGCACCATACAGACTTATTACAATTTTATTGACTACATTCCCTGTGTGGTATATTACATCTCTCTGACTTATTTATTTTGTAACTGGAAGTTTGTACCTCTTAATCCTCTTCATCTGTTTCACCCATTCAACCCCTCCTCTCTGGCAACCACTGGTTTGTTCTCTGTGTCTATGAGTCTGTTTCTGTTTTGTTATATTCATACATTGTTTTTTAAGATTTCACATATGAATGAAAATATACAGTATTTGTCTTCCTCTTCACTTCGTCTTTTTCTAAGAAACCCAATGATGCGTAGCATTTATTTTCTACTTAATTTAAAAGTTGACAGACATAAATTCTGTTAAAACTTGAAATTTAAGCAGTATAATTTTTGGATCTTTAAGAGGAAGTTTTCCATTCCATTAAGCACAATGCCTCATCTTGCTTCACAGAGCACAGTGTAAAAGGAAGAATAATAGCTGTTAATACAAATAGCTATGAATGCTATGGATGTTAAATAGTCTAAATATTAGCAAGAAACAATTTAAATGTGCTATGTGAACACACCAGCACCTGTTAGAGGTGCTAGTATTGCTTATTACACCTGTTAAAAATGCTCTGATTATTAGAGGTAATATGATTGCTTGCATCAGGCCATAAGAGCATTCATCTCACTATTTCAGTGGTATTTTTATAACATAAATATATATCCTGAACACATTCTTATCACTGTACATTTTCCTTCATCTCCCTGTTTTAGAGAGTAAGCCCACATTTCCCCCCAAACTATATAAAGTTAAAGGAGGAAAACAATGCCTAACAATTTTCTAAGGACAATCAACCACCAGATTCTTTACCTCCTTCTGGTTTAAGCAAATGCATAATCCTCCACCTATTTAGAGATGCACAATCTAATCAGGCTTTCTCACTAAATAAGGTATCAAAAGCCCAGGTTGCTGTGTTAACTTATTTTTTAAACTATTAATCTTTCTGTTGTTAAAAAAATTTTTTAATCATGAGTTAATTAAATAATTATCAATATTTTTATATGAAATGTCTGCAGTCACTAGGTGATAGTTTTTCAAAAGAAAAAGAGGAAGCACGCTCAAGTGATTTAATAGAGAGCTAAATAAAGAAACTGTTTCCAAAAGGGTGGGCAGAGAGTAAAGAAATCAAAAGGCACGGAAAGATACTCTGAGGTATCACAATAGAATAGCAGGGTTCTTTCTCTATTGACATCATGGGTCAAACCAGTGACTCACTCACCATATAGTCCTACTCACAGCTAAGAAATTCGTTCACTCATCATATAATTCTACTCATGGCTAAGGTTTATTGCAGCAAAAGGCTACAGAGTAGAATCAACAAAGGAACAAGGTACATGGCTGAAGTCCAGGGGAAACCAGGTACAAGCTCCCAGTCACACAGTGTGTGCTTAATGCCCCCAGCAACATGTTGTGAAAGCACATGTGAAATGTTGCCAACTGGGGAAGTTCATTAGAAACTCAGTGCCCAGGGTTTGTATAGGAGGCTGTTCACCTCGGCAGCCTGTGTCTGGCACATCCTGGAACTGCAGACTCTCATAAGGAAAGCAGGTGTTAAACATAAACCATATAATCTGTACAAAATTTAAGGGACAGCGAGACACTCTTAACAATTCTGAGGATGTCAGGAATGGCCACGAAATCCAAGTTTCCAGATGCCAGCCAACAGTCAACTTTGTAAGCAGGTCTTTTTAAAGATAAGCATTCAGTCCTGCTATGTTAACTTTTCTCCATATGTTGTCCCTATCTTGAAGGGGCATGGCACTCAGGGACAGAAAGGGATGAGAGAAGAGCGTCAGGTGACAGGAGTTATGACCACTCACAGAAGGAAACTCAACTCAAGGCCACCCCTCCACTGAGACAGGGAGCTGAGGATTAAATATTCCGACGTCCCTTTCTGCCAGCCCCCCAGGTGACTGGAAAGTTCCTACTCGTAGCTGAAGCCAACTGAAAGTCAGAGGGCAAGGGAGCCTGCCAACTCAGAACATAGAGTCTTCCAACAGAGTGGGAAGTCTGGAGCTGTAATGTGAAGTGAGCCTACACATCAGGCAAAGTCTTTGAACTCAGAGCTATTACAAACTCATCAGTATTCATGAGAGATATACTCCACTTCAAAGACATGATATAGTCCAACAATAACATTTTAAGAAAGTATTTTAAGAGCACTGAGCTTGAAATATATAATATTCCATATATTATGCATAGGCTTCCTAAAGACAAAGTCTTTGAACCTATGGCAGATAATACTGATGTTATATTTTTAAAGAAAAATATCCAAACTAGATACATTCTCACTCTTCCCCCTTTTATATCTTTTTTGGGCAAGGGGGGGAGGATTTGCATTTTTATGTTAAAATTCTAACTGTCTGTATGCCTATTTAGATGTAGGACAAGAGCTATAACAATCTCAAAATGGCACATGGAAAGAGAATTGTTTCCAAAGAGCACCTTATGTTTTTGAATAAAAGGATCTACCATATTTTGGTTGGCAGACTACTGACTGTACATTTGATCTTTCAGTGAATTTTAATTAACTCTAAATCCTGTTATTTTTGGTGGAACTTCGAAGATTCATCACATGTCTCGTCTCAAACACTCTCAATTTATCACATGTCTCATCTATCACATTCTCAAACCCTAACGCTAACCCACAGCAATTTAATACTTTGTAGTGAGTGATTACATTAAAAACTGCATGCTATCAGGAACACAACAGATTTTAGAGTCAGAGCAATCAAAATTGACCTTTTGATTATTTTGTACTTTTGGTATTTTGCTGAAATGATCGAAAGAGAGATAAATGTTCCAGTTCCATGTAAAAGAGTATAGAAAATTATTTGCATTACATGAAAATTTCCTTGGCAACAAATCACATACATACATACACACACAGGCTCTTTCAGATGTTTAAAGTTGATTACTTTTTGTAACCATCTCTAACCACAATCTTGCTGACTTCACAGTATATATGAATAGTGCCTGTTTGACATTTAAATGGGGATTTTTAAAGACCTGAAGGCTTAGATAATTCAGTGCCACTCTAAGAATAAATATTTAAATATTTTGAAATCTTGGGCATAACTTGAACCCACTTTCCATGTATTGAAAGTAGAATTCTGAGAAAATGGTCATATGTTCATTAGTCAAAGTTGCCAAGAATGGCCTTTTTATACAGACTCTCTTTTAAGGAAGGAAAGTATATTGTGACTACATCCATTGGCTTGGGACGACATCTCAGGTAGGAACTTTGGTGACTGTATAAATGCAGTCAAATGTTAACTGGGCTCTCTGCGTGTTTCTCCTCATTTATAGTAAGAGGCTGACAATGTCTACCATTCAGGGTCAAAACAACTATTATAAATATGTTCTAAAAATTAAAGAAAAATATGATAATGATGTTTCAATAAAAAAGGGAATTTCAGTAGAGAAACAGAATGTATAAAAACACCAAAAGCCAGAGCTGAACAGTATAGTAACTGAAATGAAAACTTCCCTAGAGAGGGCTCGATGGCAGATTTAAAATAAAAATAGAATGAGTACACTTGCTGTGAATAGAACTTAAAGATATGGCAATATGATTCATCTAATCTGAAGAACAGAGAAAAAAGACTGAACGAAAGTGAAAAGAGCCTCAGAGACCTGTGAGGAAGGGTCAGCTGCACCATGCACTAACATGTGTGAAACAGGAGCCACAAAAAGGGAGAAAAAACAGAACAAAAAAGATTTGAAGAAATACTGGCTCAAACTCAAAACTCGATGAAAAACACTTATCTACAGTTGCAAAATGCATAATGAATACACACAAAGTGATTCAGACCTCGACACAGGATAGTCAAACTGCTCAAAGACAAAGACAAATTTTGAAAGTACTAAGTGCAGAACAATTCACACACAGTTGAAGGAATGTACAGTTAAAGGCTTACAGAAGCAACAGAGGCCATAAAGGAGTCAAATAACGTATTTAAAGTTTTAACAGGAAAAAAAAAAAAAAAGTTGTTATCCAGAATTCTATACCTAAGGAAAACTACTCATCAAAAATAAAAGTAAAATAAAGGTATTCTCAAATAACTTTAAAATGAAAACTGAAAAAAAAAAAAATTACGAGAATCCACTGTTAGCAGCCTAGCTCAACTAAAACTAGAAATATTAGATATAGACTAGAAATACTAAAGCAATCCATCAGTCTAAAAGGAAATGATACAGAGTGTAAACTGAATCATAGAAAGGTAGGATAAACACCAGGAATGATGAAATCTGTGGAGAAGAAAGACAGAGAGAGGGGCAGAGAAAATATTTGAAAAAAATAAAAGCTGAAAACTTTCCAAATTTAATGAAGATATGCATATAAAATCCAGGAAACTCAATGAATTCCAATTAAGATATATACACATAAAAAAAAAACTAACACACAGACACATTATAATAAAACTTTCAAAAGCCAAAAATGAAGAAGCAAGACAGGTGGTTTGCTATATTCAATGGATTCTTATTAAGATATTTAGCAGAATTTTCATCAGAAACTCTGGAGAAAAGAAAAACAGTGGGATGATATATTCAAAGTGCTAAAAGAAAAAAAAAAAAAACAAAAAACCCTGCTGACTAAGAATCCTATTCTCAGCAAAACTATCCTTCAAGAGTGAAGGTGGAGTCAGGACATTTCCAGATAAACAAAGCTGAGGGAGTTTGTGACTATGGTACCTGCTCTGCAAGAAATGCTCAAGGGAGTCCTGCAGGGGAACCTGAATACGCATATATTCATAGCTCATTTGTGTTTAAATTTTCCTGACATTCTATTCACTTTTATGTCTGTCCTTGGCTATTTAGCCAGCTTTTTGTCATTCACGTTTTTTATTTCTACTTGCCAGAGAGGCTCTTATAGCTTTTCTTAAAATGATTTTATTATGGAAAAGTATATATAACATGAAATTTAACAAATTAATCATTTTAAATTAATCATTTAAAGTGTACAGTTCAGTGATACTAAATACTTTCATAATGTTGTGCACCAACAAACTGATAATCTTGATTTAATGGACAAATTCTCAGAAAGACAAAACTTACCAAGACTAAAATACAAAGAAATAGATCATCAGAATGTACCTGTACTAATGAGACTGAGTCAGTAATCAAATGTCTCACAACAAAGAAAAGCCCTAAACTTGATGGTTTAACTGGTGAATTGCATCAAACCTTTAGAAAAGAACTCACATCAATTCTTCTCAGATTTTTCCAAAAATCAGAAGAGGGAATACTTCCTAACTCAATCTACTAGGCCAGCATTATCCCAATACCCAAGCCAGACAAAGACATTACAAGAAAGCTACAGAGCAATATCCCTTATGAACTGATGCAAATATCGTCAACAACATACTAGCAAACCAAATTCAGCAACATTATTGAAAGGACTATACACCGTGACCAAGTGGGGCTTACTCCTGGAACACAAACAGATGTAAATTGATCAAAACAATACACCATACTAACAGAATAAAGAAAAATTAAACCATATGATCATCCTAATTGATGCAGAAAAACAATTTGGTAAACACTCTTTCAAAAATAAATAAATAAATGAACTGGAATAGAAGGAAACTGCCTCCAAAAAACAAAATCCATATATTAAAAACCTATTGCAAACATCACACTCAATGATGTAAGACTGAAAGCTTTTTCCTCTAGGATCAGGAACAAGGCAAGGATTCCTTCTGTCACCATTTCTATTCAGCATAGTACTGGAAGTTGTAGCCAGAGCAATTAGGCATGAAAGATTAAAAAAAAAAAAAAAAAAAAGAGAGACCCAAATCAAAAAGGAAAAAGTAAAATTATCTTTGGTCACAGAAGATATGATCTTATATACAGAAAACCCTAAAGATTACACACACACAAAACTGTTAGAACTAATAAATGAATTCAGCAATGCAGCAGAATACAAAGTCAAAAAATAAAAATCAGTTGGGTTTCTACATACTAACCATGAGCAATCTGGAAAGGAAATTATGAAAATAACTATTTATAATAGCATCAAAAAGAGTACTTAGGACTTAAATTAACCAAGGAAGTAAAAGACCTTTACACTGAAAACTAAAACTTTCCTGGCAGAAATTAAAGATGACATAAACACATGGAAACGCATCCCATATTCATGGATTAGAAGATTTCGTATTTTAAATGTCAATAGTACTCAAAGAAATTTACATATTTAATGGAATACTTGTCAAAATCTCAATGGCATTTTGTTGCAGAAATAGAAAAACATACCTTAAAATTCATATGCAATTTTGAGGGACCCCAAATAGCCAAAATAATCTTGAAAAAGAACAAAGATGGAAGACTTACACTTCCAGATTCCAAAACATACTACAATCCTAAAATAATCAAAATAATGTGGTACTGGCATAAAGACAGACATACAGACCAATGGGATAGAACAGAAAATCCAGAAACAAACACTCACATACATGACCAAATGTTTTTCGACAAGGGAGCCATGATCATTCAATAGGGGAAGCAGAGTCTTTTCAACAAACAGTGCTTGGAAAACTGGATATCCCCATGCGAAAGAATGAAGCTGAACCCATATCTGACACCATTTACAAAAATTAACTCAAAACAGATCAATGTTTTGAATGTAAGACCTAAAACTATAAAATTCTTAGATGAAAACTCAGGGTGAAAGCTTCAGAACATTCACAATATGACATCCTAGCACAGGTAACAAAAGAAAAAATTGACAAATTAGACTCCATCAGCATTTTGAACATCTGTTCACCAAAAGCACTATCAACAGCTTAAAATAAAAAGGAAACTCATAGAATGAAAGAAATGTTTCTGATGATTCTACCTGGTAAGGAGTTTGATATCCAGAATATATATGGAACTCCTAAAACTCAACAACAAACAAATAATTCAATTAAAAAACAGGCGAAGGACTTGAATCTCTATTTCTCCAAAGAAGATAAACAAATAGCCAATAAGCACATGAAAAAATGCTCAAAATCACTAACCACTAGGGAAATGCACATCTAAACTACAATGAGATACCATCTCACAAACAAAAGGAGGGCTCCTATAAATAGAGACAAAAACCAAATGTTGGTAAAGATGTAGAGAAATTGGAACCTTTGTGCACTGTTGGTGAGAATGTAAAATGATAAAGCTGCTGTGGAAAATGGAATGACAGTTCCTCAAAAAAATAAAAATAGAATTACCATGTGACCCAGCAATTCCAGTTCTGGGTATATACCCAATAAAACTGAAAGCCAAGTCTTGAAGAGATATATTCATAGCAGCCTTATTTAGCTAAGCTCATAGCCAGAAGTTTAGGGCAAACTAGAATGTCATTCAGTAGGAAAGCATGCAGAAAACACAACTCTAAATATCTGTTCTGTTTCTATGTCTCCACGTCGAAGAGAATGACTATCATTTTCAAAGCATGAAACAATTAGTCATAAGAAAGAACTAAATCACATAATAAGGAAACATATTAGGAGAGAGGGTCTAACTACTTTCTTTTAATTCAATTCTCCGGCACTCTGGAAATCATATTCCAGGAAGTCCAACCCCACTCCTTGTCCAAAAAAACCAAAAACAAAAACACACCAAAACAACCACAAAAAAAAAAAAAAAAGCACAGATGCTATTGCTAAACTTTTGCCAATGGTTAAGGAAGTGGAAAAGACAATAGTCACAATCTCATGGTTCCCAAACTGCACAGAACGACACCCTCAAACATTATGATTTCCAAGGAAAACCCATTCTTGACATCAGTTGGTCACAGAGAAAACTACTTGTCCAAGGGAATTCATCGTTTCAACAACAGACAGCACTACGTTCCTTTCAATCACATCATATCTTTGGGGAGCTGGTTGTTCTGCCTGTTGCTGGGATGAAAAGCAAGTACCATGTGAAAATCAGGGTAGAACAGGAAAAAAAGCAGTTCCATTCACTCATCCCACAGTTGGCACTTTCCTGCATCCCTCATTTGCTCCCTTCTATTACCATTGTGCCCATCACTCTTGTGCACTGTGCTTTGAATGCCTTCAAAGGCAGGAATCCTGCCTAATTTTTAACAATCAATTACCTCGGTTGATGCTGACCTGCTAACTTCACGCAGTGCTTTGTAAACACTGTGAAACACCAACCTCGAACAGCAGCAGCAAAACCACTACCACAAGTAGTTGGTAGAATGTAGTCAATACCAGGGATCACAATTTTAAAGACACAGAAAGTCAAAAAGGATATTTCAAGAAAAGAATAATTATAAATATGAGTTTTTTATATTATTAAAAGTTGGACGCATTTGGACAGACCAAAAATATATGGCCTAGAGAAGAAACATCTTAAAAGTGAATGTCCACAACTGCTAAGAAATGTAGCCCAGGTTTCCAGTGACCAGACGCTCCACTTTTGCCTGAGGTGCATCTCCTAGACTGTGTCTCAGGTGCAAGAACAGGTAGCAAAGTTGGAGCAGATGCCAACGCATTCACACAAAATTCACGGCAGAATCAATCAAAAAAAATGCTAAGATTCCGTACGTGGTATGTAAAGCTGCCACAATTGTAATATCAATGATTATCTACCACTGACATCCAAAGAAATATGCTGATATTTCTGCTGCACACAAATCAATCAATTATATAGCTAATAAGTGAATAACACATATTAATTCAATGTTCAGAGAATCCAGATATCTGTTTAGACTGTATTTACACTCAAAAGCAATTATGTGCTACTCCTTTCCCAAGAGTAGCCCAAGTACATTGAGTTTTACTTATACTAAAACCCAGAGACACCAGAGAAACACAGGACACTTAGGTACAAACACACAGGTACAAAATCTGAGTATGTCTTGTTAGTCATTAGCTACACCCTGCACTGTGACTCAGGACAGTCTAAAGACACCTCAAGGAGGATCTTCAGTCTACCATCTATCACAAAGGGCTCCTGACCACATGTTCTCACCAGGCATTTCTTGGGAATTCTGGAAAAGGCAAGGATATATGATCTTGAAGTAAATTCAAAGAAATCATCAATATGCTATGAAATTGTAGGAGTGCAGGTGACCTTGAGAAGTCAATTCCAGGCACTGAAGAATAGTCTTGAGAAGTGAAAAGATATCACACATGTAACATTTGGCTCCCAAGAGTTACAACAAAAATGTGACAGATGGTTAAACAACGAATGCAACTCAGAGTAGAAAGAAGGGAATATCAAATACAGGAGCAAGTTATACGCTGTGACAATAATGAGAACAACTGCTACAGTGTCAATAAACTGACAGCAGCAGAGTGTCCATAACATTTGGGGGCTGAAAGGACACAGAACTCACCATAAAGAAGTGTTAATCTTCCATGTGGTATAGCAATTACCTGGAAGTGTTCTTGTGTGTTGACCAATCATTCTGGTTTAACCAAGGCTGTCCTAATTTTTGCATTGAAAGTCCCACATTCTAGGAAAACTCTCAGTCCGGGGGGTAAACCAGGACCTTGGTCACCTTACTCGTGATACCAGTTCCAACACACCACTGTACATTCCCCACTACTGACATAATCATATAACCACATTCAATGACCCAATCAAGAGAAAAATTTCATTTAGTGTATTTTTTTTTTCATTTCTCACCTAAATTCTCCCACATTGTACCTAAGCCCTTCTGATGGGTTCTCGATGGAGTGAGAAATTAGTGAGACGCTCTGCCCTGCGTGATGTTGCTTCACACACCAGCATCAGGCCAGAGTTCACTTACTTTTGCTGCAGCCCAGTGGATTGTTGATATCCAAATGGCTTGCACTGGGAACACAAGTATCACACTTTGAGCCAGTGACAAATCGTTTACAGAAACACTGGCCTGTGACCAAGTGACAGGTTTCATTCAAGGCTCCTGAGAGATGACAATTGCAAGGCTGACATCTGAAAACAAGAGGAATAAACCATCAAAGACAGTAAGTGTTGATTAATAATGCATAGTGTAAGTGACATCTATTAATAACATCACGGAATAAGAGAGTCTGTTTTAGCCAGCATTTTGAAAAGGATTCTTGAGCTAAACAAAGATGAAATAAAACAAAACAGAAAAATACCTTTATCAAAATGCTACTCACAATAAAATTTTTATGAAGCCTTCTCTTTATAAATTAATTAACAGCAAAAAAAGTGTTTATTGCTTTTTTATATGCTACAACACAGCTTACGGATTATTTTGCATACTAGTTGCTCAATTAAGAATACTATAAACTTTTCATCCTCACAAAAGCAGTTCTCCTGACAGCTATAAATTAAGATCAGATATCCATAAAATTAAAATAATCTTTTCAAGTGTCTTTCAAGCTGTGAAACAGAAAACTGGGTGTGATTATTATTGCTCCCCCTAAAAGTCTTGCAATTCTATAGTTTTATAAAGACAAAATTATATAGTCTTATAAAGACTAAATTTCATGAAGAAAACCAAGTTTGAGGAAGACATGTTCAAACACTGTTGATGACTCAGTATGTTTCATTTCCTTTTTTATTTTATGCATAAACTCATTGACCCAAAATGATTGGCGAATAGAGTATTATTCTGATCTATGAAAAGATGCTACTGATATAAATGTAATGAGAGAACTTCATTTCAACTTAAATTTCTTGGACCCAACATTGCTCGTAAAAATCACTGTCTTGGCATTTTGCCGTGACAGAAACGAAAACCAGTTTTCTCAGAATGAATTACTCAAACACTTAGATCATGCCAATGTCACTGATTAGGATAAGGAATTTTGGCCACAGGAAGCACTAGAGAGACAAAAACAGTACATGTCAGAAGACCACCGCCTTTAAACAGGGACCTTGCATACAGTACATTTAAAACAACATTACGGATTCACCTATATTTTCTAATAAAGATTCTGGATGGACAGAGTTACTTTATCTCACTGCAACTTTTACGGTGTGATCTCCTGGGTAATCATTCAACACCCTTAAAAAAGCCGATAAAAGCTAAGGCTGCTAAATAAGCTGCAAATTTGTTTTATGGACTAATATCACCCTGGGAATAAATAAAGTACAGTCTGTCTCGAAAACCACTATACTGTAGTTTGCCCTTTTTATGTCATGATAAAAGGACATTTTCCCTACCAACAACTATACTGTGTCTTTTACATACAGACATTGCATCAGAACTCCATCTCATATGATATTTTGTTTAGGCTAGTTAAGCATGAGAGCTGAAGAAAATTATGCATGGAAATTAAAATGGAATTATAGAAGCAACAAAATATTTAATTTGTGCCTAACTTCATTATATGCTATCACTTAGAGTATATTGTTTGGAGGCTTTTAATGTAATAGTGGGAGGCATAAACGATAAGATGCAAGCTTCTCTCAATGCATACATATACATCACCACACCACTCATGGATAAGTGTCTCCTGAGTATTTCAGTTTTTATTACCATTCACTCATGAGACAATCACATTTATTTTACATAGGGTACACTTAGAGTAATAGTTTCCAGTGTATAACATGATTCCTTTCCTTGATGGAGATCTATTTTCTTCAAGCTAACTGCCACACGCTTAACTCCAAGTCAGCTTCGTCAATATCTGTGGGATATTAAGTTCCAAATCCAGGTGGAATAAATAAACCACTTTCCTAGGAAAGCATGCAGTGTTTTAGCAATTAAATGTGACTCCTCCTGATTTCACAGTTTCTTATCCCAACCACTGTTACAGCCAACTTCACTGACTTCTAATAATTGCTTGACTTCAGTAAGAGAGATTTTTACCTGAACGAAGTTCATAGGAGACTTTTTGGGATATTATAGTTTGTTTTTAGGCTAAAGGACACTGGGGACAATTTTGTAATTAAGGTTTAAGTAAAATGATTCCTTTAAATTACTCAGCCACTTGAATATAATTTTAAGTATTTCCAAGACTCTTTAGCAAATAAGCTACAAGTTTGATGTCATTTTACAAGTTATCTCTTCTCAAGAGCATCTCCTAAATGAAATATATTTCACGTTTATTAAAACAAAATTATACATAATAATGGAAAAGACACTTTAAGCTTAGAAAGAGAAACACCAAACTAAGATGAATTGTGATATTGATTTTGTCAGGATAAATGGGTTTTGTAATATTAATATAAAGAAACCTTTATTACACTGACTCTCCTGGCACGGCTAGAGCTTCTCCCACAATCTGTTTAAAATCTTCATTTTTCATCCTTATGGGAAAACCTCACTTGCTAAATGGATTTCATAAAGAGTAATCTGTCAAGATTTATACAGATAAACAATTTGTGATGTTTATTGACCAGTTCATTATGGTAAACAAAACAGGAGTAAAACACTGCTAATCTCTGCCAGCCTCGTCCTATTTCAGTTCTGTTTGGGTCCTTACGTAACTCAGCATTTATTGGATACAATGGGAAAGAAGTTAATTGGCTTCTGTCTCTTCAGTCACAATGCTCATATATTTCCCTTTCCAGGGAGCTTCTTCCAGTTGTGGGAACAGTAAGAGAAGGGGGTTATTCTACTTATTACTACTGTGGAAACATCACTATGAATGAAGGGACTGTGGTTCAATAGTGAGTTTTACTGTCAGAAACTTCATCCTGTGAGGAAGAGCTACTGTGGGAGGTCCAGGGATACGGTCCAGGATATAGATAACTTTATGGACGTTTCTCATTGGACACCTCTCTTCTGTCTGGGGCCTCAACTCACAGGTACCATCAAATTGATTCAAATATATTGATCGACATAAATAACATTCACTGAGGGCCGATTATTCTCCAGGAATGGAACAGGCACTGAGGATGTAAAGATAAGCTGTCCTTGTCTTCAAAGAGCTCATAGTCCAGTGAGAAATGTTCTTTAAAAAATGGAAAGAGCAGTAAGAAAGATGTATGCAGACTCTCTGGGGGCACAGAAAAGGGGCAACTACTTAGTCTGGAAGTAAGGGAGGGGGACAGGGAAAGGAGTATTAAGAAGGAATCTTGAAGATGTTTGGGCTGAATATTAAAAGATGAAGAGGAATAAACCAGGCAAGTCAGGGAGGGGAGAAAATAGACAAGAAACAGCAGGAGAGGATGTGAAATTTGAAGCAATTCAAAATTTGGGGATGTAAATTCAAAACACGGAGGTGGTGATAGATAAAGTTGGAAAGGTAAGCAGAGGTGAGATATTGCTAGACTAGGCGCAACTGTGGCAGTGGTAAGGAGTGGGACAGATTTAAAAAATGTTTAGTAAGTAAAATCAATAGGATGGGGTGGACAAGTTGAAAAGAGTGAAAGGGGAAGCCAAGAGGAGAGAAGGGCATAGAGGTACTCCCACCGTTCTTATTTGCTGATGGGTGGATCATGGGGACATCATTTAACACCAAGAATAAAGGAGGAAGAGACCTTAAGTTGTTGAGGAATTTTAGACAGGGGTTATTCACAATTATTAATGAACAGAAAAGAAAGAGGCTTCAAGACAAATTGGAGAAATTGGACGAAGAGTTTTCTTCCATCGGTCCCCAGCACAAAGACTAGAAACACAGTAAGTGTTCAATACATGTTGCTGAATAGCTGAATGAACAAAGCACTAGGAGAGGTTTAGACTGGTAACAGGACACTACAGCTCAATTACCAATGTAACTCTTTTGAGCCCTTTCTGATTGGCATAGTTGTCCCCCTGGCTAACCTCTACTCAAGGAAGGGACCACTTTTCTTCAAGGGCTGACCATCTGCTCTGACTCCCTAAGGCTAGAAGATTTCTAGGTTCAGTCCTCTGCTGCAGGATCTCTTGAGTGTTAGAGTGCCCTCTAGAGGAGGGTGGTTTTCCCCTCTACAGTGAAGTATAGTTTCACTGAAATTCTTAGTTTTCCTTTCTTCACAGCCCACCAGCAGCATCAGATTCTCTAGGAACTGGAATCTCAGTTCCAGGAGAGGGACTTGGGGCTTGGAGATCCTGTGTGCGTGGACCGAAAACCATACTCACGTGGCTTATTGGAGAGGAAGTGAGCAGTACTGTGTCATCAAGAGGGGAGGATTTAACAGTGCCCAACCCACCACTCTCCCCGGTGAAGCCGTCCCATAAGTAAAGGGACTCCTAAAAACTGGACCTGGGCAGTGACGTCCTTGAATCCAGGCAACAGAGCCATCTGAGTCCAGGGTGGGGACATTCCTGCCATCTGAAGAGCTTGCTTAGCAAGGATCTGCCACTTTCTTCTTTGATGGCACTCCAGTAATATAGACTATGTTCAACACACTGGTCTCCAAGACCAAACAGTTAAAAGAAACAGTAATCCCTGAACACTCACTATAGTAAAAATATGACACATGTTTACATCTAGAAACTCTAGCGTCCCTTTCCTTAGCTTCCCCATTATATTAACACAGTAACTTTGAGGTCAGAAAGCAGATTCAAATTCATAGAGCGCTCTCAGGGAGAAGCAACAATACTAATTCTGTGACCCTAGAAGTCAGAAAAAAAGACTAGACAAGAAAGTAACAGGAATGAAATTTTTGCTTCATATGAAGAAGAGATTTCTATCTTTCTCAGATGAGAGCTGCTTGGCATGTACATGAAATGCTTCATGAGATAATAAGCTTTTTTTAGTCCCATGTTTTCAGCAGAAGCTGAATGTCCACTTATTCTGAAAAGGTGATTTAGGTAGAGAAATGTCTAGGGGTACAGTTTAACCAAAAATTACTTTTAAATTCCTTTACAAGTCTATAAAGCTCTGATTCTTGGATGCTTGGTGGGACTAAATAACCTGCTCAGGGTGACAGTGAATCTGGTTATACAGTTAGTAATCTTTATCTAAAAAAGAAAGCATCTTTACCTAAATGTTTTAGACTCTGTGGTCCCCATGACCTCTGTTGCAACTCAACTCTTCTGTAGTTAGTGTAAGAGCAGCCACAGACAGCACGTAAAGACTGACTATTACCATCTTCCAATAAAGTTTTATTTCCATAAGCAGGTGGCAGGTCAGCTCTGGTCCGCAGGCCATAGCTTGCTGAACCTTGGTACAGTAGGTTGAATTACGCACGCTCCCCCTCAACAAGGCCGAAGTCCTAATCTCCAGACCTTGTGAATATGTTACCTTCCTTGGCAAAAGGAACTTGGCAGATTTGAAATGATGAGATTATACGTGAATGCCTGATGTGATCACAAGGGTCCTTACAGAAGAAAGGTAAGAAGGTGAGCGTTAGAGAAGATGTAAGAACATAAGCAGAAGTCAAGAGATGACAGGAAACACTACTCAGCTGCTTTGAGGGTGAAGAAAGTAGCTGTAAGCTAAGGGATGTGGGTGGCATCTGGAACTGAGAAAGCAAGGAAATGGACTTTCTCCAAGTGTCCAAAGTAAGCATAGGCCCCATGACACCTTGATTTCAGCCCAGTGAAACTAACTTAGGAATTCTGACTTCCATAACTGTAAGATAACAGGTTAAGATAATACATTCATGTTGTTTTATGCCACTAAGTTTGTAGTAAATAGTTGTATCAGTAACAGGAAACTAATAAATCTGGTCTAGGAGAAAGGCCATAATTGGAACTAAATATCTTGATATCCAACATTTTGTTATTTCTATTACATCGCATTGAATAAATGCTACTAATTTACAATATCTGACTTTTCTTAGGGATTTGCATAGAATAAGTATTAAAGGAAGATATATCATTTAGTGGTCATGGCAGACTGCAAAAAAATGACAATTCTTTCACCGTTCTCTTCCTGCAGGTCCTTCACAAACAACACTGATTCCTCTCGTCAAAAAGCAGAGTCTGTTCCCCCTCTCCTGAATACAGGCTGGCCTGTGACTTGTTTGGCCAACAGACAAAGGCAAAAGTAACATTGTAGCAGTTCCAAGCATAGGCCCCCAGTGTCCCAGAACCCTTCTGCTTTCTTTCTTTCATCTCCCTCACCCTAGGTAAGAGCCAGCTGTCAACAAAGAGTCCTGGAGGAGCAGGCATCGATGAGGCACCTTCCCCATTCTTCCACTATTACATCATGAAAGGAAATAAGTGGACAAGAAAGTTATCTGCTTCCCTTTGAAGTCGTCGATCTGGTTCTCAGAGAAAAGACCAATTGAGATCCACTGGAAACATGCATGTAAAAAGATGACCAGACCACATCTATAGCTTAGTGTTCACATGGAGAACAGGTGCAGTGAAACCAAAAATAATCTGGTCACAGAAGACTTCTACTTGATGGTTTAGAAGTCTGAGCTTTTAGATTCCCTGGCCAGCCTAGATCCCGATTCTCTACCATCCAAGGGATACTGCACTTCATGGTGTGTCAGCTCGTGAGTAAGAGGCAAGTAGTAATACTTCTAGCTCCTTAAGGCTTAAAAAAAATAGACAATATACAACTAGTGAATATAGAGGAAAGAAGTGATTATGTAAGAAACCTTTGGTGGATTGTGATGTGTGGATGTCATGTCAGATGAACTGGAGTAGTCTTGTAGGCTGCAGGAAGGAGGACTTGGAGTTACAGGTCAACTTGAGGACAGGACCAGAGAGTGCACTGTGTCAAACATGGGTCTCAACTACCCACTGAGACAAACTGAATGTGGCCCATTTTTTTGTCTCATTGCCTTTGGTTTAGACAGATATGATATACTTTTTTTTTTTTTTTGCTTTATTGATTTTTCAGTGGGCAGAAGTTTTTTGCTCCTTTGTTTTCCATACTGATTCAATCATGTTTGCTTTATGTGTCCATGGTAAATGGAGTGATTTTGCACTTGGATCAGCTTTTAAAATACATGCCCCCTTTCTGTGATAGACAACTTCTGAAGAATGAATAACTTGGATAAAAAGAGGCAAAGGATTTTCCAGCTTGCTCCTGTTGTGTTTGGTGCAATTTGTTGTTGTTGCTGTACTTTAGGGTCAGGGACTATTTTATTTTATTTATTTTGACCTTGGAAGTATAAAAAGAAGTATACAAAATAAGCCAAGCGGAAAATATAGCAAACATCGCTCTGCATGGTAAAGAGAACATGGAGTAGGGTTGGGGATATGTGTGAACTTCATGGAGGGGAGTTAAATAAAATCCTCTGAATATATAAATGGAAAAAGCAGATGAGAAATTTAATTTATTTTCTAAACCAGTGAAGAGATACAATACTTTTCCTTGCTTAACAATACTTACAATCTTTGTAGAATTTTAGAAATTAATAAATTTATACTTGTAAGTACCTCACACAGGGTGAGATTCAAGGTACAGTTGAATGATTTTAGATGATTTTCTTCGTTTTTTAAAAACTTTAATATCAGGGCCCAAATAGTTATTTTTCTATACTGTATGTGTGTATACATTTAGACCATGAGTGGATTTTTTTTCCTTTGGGGAATGAAAATTCCTTATATTTGATAGAATCCCATATATTTGAGCCATCTTTGCACACATTTTCCAAATAGTCAGTGTTAGTATATATATACAAAGTAACAACCAGGAGTCAACAGAGAGATTTCAATATCACTTAGGAATGGGATGGAAAACATAAAAAGAATAAAACCCATTTATATCTCTTCTCAATGATGAGCAAAAGTAGAAACTCAAGCAAGTCTCACTTTCCCATTTTGAAACATCTTTCTCTATGACCTTCTGTGCTAGAGAATTTCTTCTCTAACAGTCATCAGTGTTAAAGTGAAACCCGACAGCAGAATTCATCAGTGGAACAGAAGGGTCAACTCTAGACACAGGCATTCCGTGCAACTGATTAAACAACAGACAAGTCCTGCTGATCTCCTTGGGCCCTATATGGTCAAGGGAGGCTTTATTTTCACTCTTTGTTTCAGAGAAGCTGCATTATATATGGTGGCTCTTGCTTTCAATTTCTAGCAGCAGCCTATGCTCAGTATCAGAGCCAACTCTGCCCAATCTGACAGCATCTGAGCCCTACTCACACCTGGGTAGTGCGGACTTAAATAGATTTTTTTTTTTTAAGGTTTATATCCCTTTCATTAAGATGATGATGGCATGGGACTTTTATTTTTTACTTTTGGAGGAGGTGAGGAAAGTAAAGCAAATGAGAACTTCTTCTGTGTTGGCTATATTAAGAATGGGATGCATGAGGGACATGCAAATTTAAGACAGAGAGACAACAAGCCATAGGCCTAGAGCCCATGACAGAGATATGAATGAGTGATAATATATTTGAGAGGCATTTATACACATGTAGTGGTTGAGATCATAGACACAGATATGCAAGTTGAAGAGGCATACTAAATCAGCAAAAGAGACAGAAAACAAATCAGAGAAGGAGAATCTTGGAAGCCAAAGGAAGAGATAATTTTAAGAGACAGGGAGAACAATAAAATAGTTGGCACACTGGAGAATCATGAGTCATAAGAAGAAATCATAAATTAATTTTACTTTTATGGGGCTAATATCCCTATCTGCCATCTGGATATAAAGTGAATCAATTGCATTGTCTGGACTTTCTTAGGTAATAGAAAGTCCTACAGTTACTTTATATTGCAAAGCACAGGTTCAACAAGATCAAAACTGGAGGCATTAAACTTTTTTATTTCAAATATATTACAAAGCTATAGTAATCAAAATGGTATGATACTGGCATAAAAACAGATATCTAGACCAATGGCACAGAATAGAGAGCCCAGTAAAAAATCCACACCTATCAGTGCATGGATCTTCAAAAAGGGTATTAGGAGCATACAATGAGGAAAGGATAGCCTCTTCCACCAGTGGTGTTGGCGAGACTGAATATTCACAAGCAGAAGAATAAAATTGGACCCTTAAATCACCATACACAAAAATCAACTGAAAATGGATTAAAGACTCAAATGTAACATCAGAAACTAAAACGACCTGAAGTAAACATAAGGAAAAAGCTTCCTAACAATGGTCTGGTTAATAATTTTGTGGTTATGACACCAAAGCTCAGGCAAAAAAGTAAAAAGGTGAACCAAAACTCTTTTGAACAACAAAGGAAATAACCAACAGAGTGGGGGAAAAAAAAGATGAACTAAAAAGCTTTTATACAGGCAGAGGAATTAATCAAGAGTGAAAAGAAAACCCACAGAATGAGAATATTTTCAAACCTTCCATCTGATAAGGGGTTAATATCCAAAATATATAAGAAACTCCTAGAACTCAATAGCAAAAATACAAACAACCTGATTTTAAAAAGTGAGTAAAGAAAGTGCATACGCATTTCTCCAAAGAAGACATGCAAATGGCCAACAGGTCCATTAAAAGGTGTCCAACATCACCAGTCATCAGGCAAATGCAAATAAAAACCACAGTGACATGTCACCTCACACCTGTCAGAATAGCTATTCTCAAAAAGACAAAAGCCAGGTGTTGGTAAGGAGGTAGAGAAAAGGGAACCCTTGCACACTGTTGGTGGGAGTGTATGTTGGTACAGCCACATGGAAAACAGTGTAAAAGTTCCTTTAAAAATTAAAAATAGGACTATCATATGATTCCAGCAATCCCACTTGTGGGTATATATCCAAAGGAAATTAAATCAGGATCTTGAAGAGCTCTCTGCACTCCTATGTTCATTGTAGCATTATTCACAATAGCCAAGATAGGGAAACAACCTAAGTGACCATCAATGGATGAATGGATAAACAAAATGTGGTGTGTGCGTACTTCCTTATTTGACTCGATATAATTATGAGTCAACTAATATGTAAAGATATATCATTCTATTCATATGAAAATTGTCATAAATCTTTTTACTCTGAACCCACATTTACTCTGGATCTTTTACTCTGTTGAACCTACCCAGCTTTTCAAACTTCAGCTCCATCTCCTAGACTCTAGCCTACACTCAATCCTTTTATTTTATTGAGTTCTGCTTTCTTGATTTTAACCTAATAATATAGTCATCATTGTTGTTGTTTTTTATTACGTAGTTTATGGCTCTTCTTATTCCTCATCAATTTAGGTTAACTTTTCAAGCCAGCTTTGAGCCCAGGGACTGATTCCAGTGTTAGCCAGTTCTACTGCAGAGCAATAGGTGTAAGCAATTCTTGGTCCAGGATTAGACTGAGATAGGGAGTGGGTTGAGTAGATAAATGAAGGAAAAGCAGAATGGGGTAAAGTTCAGCCTGAGTCTTAAAGTATTGAAGGGGAAAGGAAGTGGTAAATGAAAGGAATCAGGTTTCACTTAAAGAAAGTTAAGTGAAAAAGTTGAGACAATTAGACATCTCTTGGTCATTGAAGAGGGGTTTTGCCAAGAAGAACAAGGGAGATCAAGAGGGAAAATGGCTGAGATGGGCACAGCATTTCATAGACAGGCATGAGCAGCCCAAAGACGACAGCTAACTGGGGCAGATATTTGTCTTTTGGTAATTAAGTGTTGTCAGAAAGACTACGGAAAAGTCAGGAACTCAAACGACAGAGGTGGCCAGGAGTGTAAGAAACCAAGTCCAGAGTTCCAACTGGGGAATATGTGAGACGGTCTTTCAACAAAATGTACCTAGAGGAGGTAGTATGTGCAATAACTGGCCCTGATTTTACTATCAAAACCCTGGTAACACTTATTATTTAACATTGACTGTACCATGTGTTTTTCTATACTCCGAGTGATTTAGTATTTATAGAAAAGAGTGGTGATACTCTCAGACTAACCAAGATGATAGTCCAATGGTAACAGAAGTGGATCAGCATGGATTTGAAAAAAAAGATATGCAATAAGAATATAAAATTGTTTTCATAAATATTCTAAATCTCATTTTAAAGTTTTTTTTTTAATCAAGTTGAATTTTGGTAGAAAACCAAATGAACTAGTTTGAGTTCTTTTTCAATAATTTACCTTGTCACCCTGTCCACACTCTAATCAAGGTGTTAATGAAGAGTGTAATGGCCAAAAAGCAGGCAGCAGGGGGGCAATGAGTTGAAAAGATAATATCAAACCTTTGAATAATTAGCATTTATATTTATAAATACACACATATTGAGAAACAAATTTGACTGGTGTGCACAGAACACAGCACTAGTTTCTTGGGAATAGGAACCTCAGATAATTCATGGATATAGTCCCAACCCTAGACAAATTTATAATCTAACCAGACCAAAACACACACACACACACACACACACACACACACGAAATTGGCATCCCAGCACAGCTTAAGAAATACAGCAATAAGCACAAATGCATGAAAGCAAATGCAACAGATATAAAGGAAATAAGAAGTAGGACATTAAAGACAGTGTAACTTTGAAAAGTGGTTAATTTACTTTCAGCATGTATTTTACACACTGGGAAAGAAATCTTATCACTGAATACAAAGATATGTTTCTCATCTGCCAGTCTTTAAACTTAAATTAGAAAGGCAAAGAGAACATAAATGCATCAGTAGATTAATTTAAAAAAGCAGTAAATCCAGGGGCCACGTAGAACAAAATATGTATACACATATGCTACCAATCGTCCTTGTGTGTGCACGTGCATGTGTGTGCACATGTGTATTTTCCTCTCTGAGTATTTCTTTACCTGTCTTTCTCCACATCCAAATTTTGAATTCTCTGTGAAAAAGTAATTTCATTTAGTTATATGTTCCCAGACCCTAATACTGGACACATCTATCAATGTATGGCAACCTATACTGTGGAACCCTAGGAAATATGCAAAGATTACCATTATGTTTAATAAATGCAGACATCAAACAATAAAAGAATACATCAACACACTAAGGAGGGCAGAAATACTGCTTTTTACAAAAGATACTTCCAAAAAAATCACTGTTAGTTAAAGCAAAAAGTCACTGCAAATGTAACCTATTAAAATTATAAATGGTTTTCATAAATATTTACCTTCCAGTCTGAGGATCAAATCCAAAGTAAAGGTCCTTACAATGGTCACAACCTTGCCCAGCAATGGAGGCATCTTGGCAAACGCACTGGCCAGTCAAGCTATCGCAGATGTGATTAACTGCACCAGCTGTGTGGCAGGAACACGGCAGGCAGCCAGTGGCATTGCCCGGAGAAATATAAAAACCTGGAAATAAAGAAATGAAAAGTTTCCATTATGCTTTCTATCCAGTCTTTTCTCAAACAATAGTATGTTGGTTACACCAAGAAACAGAGCTCTCTCACGCCACCACTTAACTCCCCATATGAATGTGGCTGAGCTCTTCTTGACCAGTAAGTCAATTACGACCAAAGAAAGACTGAGTGAATAACTGACGTTGTTCCTGGGTGTCGTCCCGGCACTGACAATTCAATGCACGTAAAACCTCCTTCATGACCTTTCCACTAAAGACTGGTCCTCCTCTAATCATCTCCATTTCAGCAAACAGCATCACCATCTAGTATTCAGTTGCTCCACCTGGAACCCTGAGGTACCATTGCTAAGGCAGCCAGATGAAATACAGAATGCCCAGTTAAATTTGAATTCCTGATAAACAATGATTTAAAAAAAATAAAACTATGTCCCATGTTATACTTGCTTATAATAAAAAAAAATTGTTGTCTGAAATTCAAATGTAACTGAGCATCCTGTATTCTGCTAACACTGGCAACACTTGATTCTGTCACTTCCTTCTGCCCCTACGTCTAGCTAATTACTAAGTCCTTTGAATACTGTCTTCTAAGAATCTTACATCCTCTACTCTCCATTCCCATTGCCTCCTCCCTAGTTAAAGTCACTACCAAGGTTTTATAATTAACATTATGTACCAGAGGCTGTGGTAAAGCTTTACATTCATCATCTCATTTAGTTCTCATGGTAATGCTAGTAACTCAGGCATTATATAATGTTCATTACATAAGTTAGAAAACTGAAGGCTTCAGGTTAACTCCTAAAATGACAGAGTTAACACAGAGCAGAACCCAGATTCCAACCCAGGCATCTCAACAACCTCAGAGACTTTCTTAGCCACTGGTGTCCCTCTTGTCCCCGTCCAATCTGCTCTTTATAGTGTAGCTGGTCTTTTTCAGAGTATAGTTTAAACATCTCATTCTTCTATTTAAAATTATTTGATAACTTCCTATTCCCTTTAGGAAAAAGAAAAATCCACAGCATAGCCTCTAACCCTCCGGTCCAGTCCCACTTCCCTCCTTCCCTCTCTAGCTTCACTTCAGTGCTCATCCCCAGTCTGCCCCAGTCAGACTTTCTGTTCTTGACGCCTAAAGGCCTTTTCATGGGCAGCTTTGTCTGCTGACATGATTTTGACCCACCTTTTCCACTTAGCTCACTCCTATGCACATCAGGTCCTTTGGCTTCCTCCAGTAACTTACTCTAGGCTAGTTTAGTGACGTTATTAATTTCAAAGCACCCTCCTTATTTCCTACAGAGTGCTGATAAAAATTGTAATTAATCTCATTTCCAGCAGATTGTAACCTCAGTGACGGCAGGAACCTCATCAGATTAATCCATCATTGTCTCCCCAGAACCCAGTACAGTGCTTGTCACAAAATAGGCACTCCAACATTTGAATTCAAAGACTGCACCAAATTATTAGGTAGGCATTGATCCCCACAAGTATTATATTAGGGAAAAAAACAGAACTTAAATTATAAGACCCATATTTTTTTTCTTATAGTAAAAGAAGAGAAATAAAAATATGATTCAAAAATATTTTCAAGTTACTTAGAGTTTCTTGGACCCAGAAGGTGGAAGTCAACAGTTTAGAAATTAGAAATGCATTGGACATTTGAATGATGGAGCAGGCACATGTGGGAGAAATGGGTCTTGATGTTATGTGATGTGTGCTTGTGCATGTATATGTATTTATACATACATAGGTACATACCAGTATTTACACACATACAAGCACATGCATAATGTTACAAGAAATTTTATTGAGACAATGAATAAAGTTTGGCAAATGAAAATAAACTGTACAATTGTTGTGATCACTAATTTAGGTATATAAAACATCAGTCATATTGAAAGAGAGAAAGAGTATGAACACAAAGGGAATCATTCTGTGTGTTATCTATCCTTTAGGGGAGAAACAAAAAGTAATTGGATCACTGTAAGACTCATTTGAAGCTCTGGCTGAAAACAAGTCATTCTTTCACAGCCATCAACAATTAATTTGTTTTTCTTCTCCTAGGCGGTGTATATTCTTTCTTGAAAAGTGTCAGGAATTGTAAAATAGAAAAGGAAAAAGCTCAAAATCTGTGCCATTCAATTAGGGAGACCTAAGATTATCATTTTTAATAGTAATTTACAACTAGATTATGTCATTTGCTCTTTGCATCCACTGACAGCAATTTGCTTCAGATGTGTTTCCAGAAATAGAGTTTGGCCATGCCAATTATTCCATATTCTCCTACCTGACTCATCATGAGATCAAAATCACAGACGTAGAAGCCTTCTGTTTTGGATTCAAGACCATTGCAACTGTGAGTCTATGCACTTTCCTTCCTGTGAAGGGACCTAGATCCTTACACTCATGATGATGGCCTCGTGAATGTACTAACAGCACTCCAATTTGGATAAATTACCCATTAGCACAGATACTTAGAAGCAGAATTAATTTGGACTTACTGCAATAGCTTCGAGCCACAGAGAATTCTAGAACAATTAGGAATGATTTTTATAAGAAATGATTTATTAGATAAATCTGTAAAGATCAGGAGCATAGATTTTGGTGCAGAAGAATGGGTTGCCAAGTTTTGGAGAATAAAGAAGGCCACAGAAAAGTCAGACATACAAGCAGAGAGCAAGAAGGAAGGTATTAAAGCACCCAGGGAGGCTGCAACTTGGAGGTAGGGCCTCAAGGAAAAGACTAAACTGGAAGTTGTCTTGGGGTTAATTCCACTCCTCCTCTCAAGAGCATGGTTATAAAGGTTAATCCCACCATCATTTGAGTTGTCCTATTTTTAAACAGCTCTAATTAGGATGACTCAGGTGCCTGCCTGCTCAACGATTACTTCTTGCCTTACCTGAATGTGCCTAATTCTAGACCATTACCTCTCCTTTTGTGACTTCCAACTATGGAAAACATGTTCCCTTCTTTCCTACTTAAATTTCAACTCCTGAGAGCAGCTGAAAGATAACTGACCTTAATTTCTTTCTTTTTTTTTAATTCAATAGATTTCTCTGATCTCTCTCCATTAGCCCCACTTCACATTCCATATCTGCATATCTGCTTTATTATAACTGATCTTTCGGAGCTTTCTTTCCTGAGTGACTCTGGACCACATTCTGAAGCAGTGTCATTAGGAGAACAGTATTACCTCCCACTACGCAGTGCTGGAGTTAGCACAAAGCGCAAATCAGCCCACTCAAGTTTATTCTTTTCTCCAGTTTCCTTTCAGCTAACTCTTGGTCCCAAACAAGACAAGTCTCATGTGGGAAACAATGCGTTATAGAGCTAAAGCAAAAAGTCACCCGTATCATAAAAGAGTATTGCTTTATCCAGGAGAAGGCTTACAGAGTCCTGAGAGTTCAAAGCTATTAGCCAGCAGCTGGCGTTCTCTCCTGTTGTGGCTATTTGCACAGCACAGTACCCGTCCTGGGCATAAAGGAGAGCCCATTCCCTGGCAATGTCCCTCCCGAGGCCCATCAACAATTAGGCTTTGCTCGGGTCTGGAAATGGGAGAAAGAAAACAAGTTTAACCTCCAGGCCTTATTCAGAAAAGGAGGGCAGAGTGGTGGCTAAGCACTAATTATGAGCCATTTAGAAGAAACAGTTCTCATCTCAAACCAAAGAATGGACACCATACTAAGAGAAATCCAGGGAGGAATCTGGGGCTCACCTGCACCAGGCAACAGAAGACCATTTTAGTAACAGTGTCACAAATCAGTATTTTCAGACTGTAGTAGACGATGCCAATTTTCAAGTTAGGATAATAATAATTTTCCTCCAGTTACTGGTTTTATATAAAAATAATGCTGAAATTATTATTCAGAGATTTGACCAAATGTTAACAAATGTATCAATAACTATTATTCATCTCAAGCTATAATTTCTCTTTAAACATTTTAAAACCTCATTTTCAATTAGTTTAAACATATTTTAAATGCCCTGCTCCTAGTCCTTCTTCTTGGACTGCTTTCCTTACTTGAATATCTTACAAACTCCTATTTATTTATTTATTTATTTATTTATTTATTTATTTATTTATTTATTTATTTATTTATTTTGTTAATGGAGGTACAGGGGATTGAACCCAGGACCTCATGCATGCTAACTAAGCATGCCCTCTACCACTGAGCTACACCCAACTCTCTCCCTTATTTATTTTTAAAACCAGCTCAGGAAACTCTCTCTACTAAGCTCTTCATGTCTCCCACCCTTTAAGAATTAATCTCTTCACTTTATTACTTCTCTATACTGGCATTTCTGATACTGCACTTATCACAATGCGTTATATTTACACATGAGTCAGTTTTCCCTACTAAGCCTTAATGCTTTAATGTATTTATGATTGTGTATCTTATAGCAGCACAGGCCCTGGTGTATAGCAGTTTATTCAATTGGTGTTAATTGATAAAATGGATATATGAGTGAAATGGATAGATGGCTGGATGGATGGATAAGCAGATGGATGGATGGATATGTTAGTCCTTAACGTATCAGATGATCTCCTGAACACTGAAAGGAAAACGGTAAACACAAACCTGTGAGTCATGAGAGTGATTGGTCAGGGTAGGTCAGGTATCAGGGGAGGATAGCAGGAAATGTGTATGAATAAGACACAATAAATTCAAAATATAATCCTTGCCAAGTCAGTGGATGAAACAGAGCTTCAGAAAGAAAATGTCACCCCCAAACTATGCCTCCTGTTCTTAGAAAAAATGATGTAATTATTTGTTCATATAGGGGAAATTATTCTATTGGACTTCCGTTTTCATTAAAAAAAAAAAAAAAGAAAAAACCTGGTTTGCCTGTTTATGTGAGTATCTATGAAAAGCCTTCATAAACACATTCTCTGAGAATCAAATCCAAAAACAACAATGAAGACAAGTAAGGACAGCCCTGATTATGTCTTAAGAGATTCCTGCATATACATACAGTTATAAACCACAGCAAAACTTTTATTTTCTTTGTTCTCTTTTTCTTTAGTCTCAGTATTTACCAGCTGTATGCCCTAAAGTCACTATCCTATGCCATGGCAACCGTCGCAGAAGGTTCTCCAACTTAGTCCACAGAATAATCGCATTCCCAAACCCCTCCATCAGCTCTTCATTATTTGATCACTGCAGCCTCCCACAACTCTGTTAATTTTTACTTTGTAATTATTACTCGGATTCAGCACAACAAATGAAATATCTCAGGACCTGGAGCAGGTGCCAGACTCATGGGTGGAGATGAGTTTGAGGGGATGGTACTTGAAAGAGTACCTATTTTAACCCAACCTCAGATATTCATTGAGTGAATATTTATGGCAAACATTGAGTTATTCAGAAACAACTTTACTTTTTAAGAGTGTAGATTCTGGGGCCAGATGGACCTGGACTTGTAAATAGTTCTTGTCCTTAATTAGATTCCATTTCCCCTACTATAAGAAGGAAATAATACTATTTCTTCCATGATAGAAATGTGCATACTAAGTGGGATTTTTTAAGATAAAACTTTATTCCAGGGTCTAGCAAACAGTATACATTCAGGAAATATTATCTTTTATCATCATCACAATTTTTACTAGGCAGTTTTCCATAAAAGTGGGATTTTCCTAAAGTTTAAATAATGACTTATCAATATCCTTTTTCTCCCCAGATGTGCCTAGGATTGCAGTTCATATTTCCTATGACAAGATCCTATCCTGGTGGTTTCTTAAGGAAAAGGCTCTTATTCTGAGGTCTTTCTGTGAAATCATGCTAATCTGGAAAGCCCTTTCACCAAACACCACGAGGACATGTGGCATAATCGGCTCTCAACTTGAGGCACTGATTTTTAATGGAGAATCAGCCATCTAATTCCAATTCCATCCACAGGGCCGTGCATGCAATTCTGGTTTATGAGCTCATTTCTTAACAAATATGATATGCTTCTTAATGAAATAAGATACTTTGTTTTACTTTCTAATAGGCTGTATGAGTCATAGAAGAAAATCAAAAGTAAATACCAGAGGGAAGCATGAGGAATTGTCCTATTAGCACCAAACATGTCATATGAAGCTGTTTTCATTATAAATTAGCCTTTATTTTATTCCAAAGCTGCAGAGTCCTCAAGAAACCCTCTCCGCCTCTGGTTCTCAAGGACAACAGTGGGTCACAGGCTCAGGATGCTCTGACGCCCTCCCCTGCCTTTCTCAGCCTGGCCTCTGATTAAGTGCCCACTGCTGAGTGTTATGAGGTCATCCTGTCCTGAATACGACGACTCGGGAAAACGTATTTAGTGCTGTATTTATTAGTGTGGCTATGTGTACATTCATATATGTACACACGCTCCAAATAATTTTAAATTAAAGCATTTTTAAAATACTTAATGGAGGTTAAGCAGCATTTTTAACCTCTGTTCAAGTTATTGAATGGCATATTAAAACCAATGTGGCTCTAATGTACCTTCTAATGTGCACTGCTGCTTTAACAAATTGCCTATAAATTTTAGTTGAATTAAGCCTATTCCTTGTACATTCAGAGTAAGGTTAGGTTAATAATACATGAGGTTTCATTACATGCACCTTCCTTAATAATATTTTTTAAGAAAGTGGGACAAGAGTCCATGTGCAGGCGTCTATACTATGGGTGAGTAGTATTTACAATCACAGGTGCAAAGGCGGGCTGAGGTCCGCGGGCTGAGGTCCGCGGGCTTTGCTGTTCACCCCTCCTCCGCGCCGCTGCTCCCTCCGCTCCCCGCCCGCTGCTCACCGCACAGCAGCGGGGTGTCCCCCCTGTAGTATACGATCTAGGTCTTTCAGATGTGTTTAAAGAAGTAGAAAGCAAGCCTCAGACTGCAGCAGTGCATTTTAATGTGCACACTGCAGAGCTGGCTACTGTGAAGCATCTGCTTATAATAAAGATACTTCAGGATCAGGTTTCTTTCTTTCTTTCTCTCTCTCTTTCTCTCTCTCTTTCTCTCTCTTTCTCTCTCTCTTTCTTTCTTTCCTTTCTTTCCTTTCTTTCTTTCTTTCTTTTTCTTTCTTTTCTTTCTTTCTTTCTTTCTTTCTTTTCTTTCTTTCTTTCTTTCTTTCTTTCTTTCTTTCTTTCTTTTTTCTTTCTTTCTTTCTCTCTCTCTCTCTTTTCTTTCTTTCTCTCTCTCTCTCTTTTCTTTCTTTCTTTTCTTTCTCTCTCTCTCTCTCTTTCTTTCTTAATGTAAATTTCATGGGAAGAGACAATAAAACCCAGAAAACAAGAAAACAAAATTCAGAGTAGTTTCTGAAGCCAGAAGAAAACAGAACCAAAAAAAAAACGAGTCCACAAGCACACTTTAACTTTTCCACAGGCTATACATATGCGTACGGAATATCTCCTTTTCTCAAATAAAAAATGCATTAGGTCCTTAAGCCAGCGTTTTCTTTCCTCCTTTGCAAGGTAGAGCGCCACATCCTCTCTATGTGTAGTTAAAGACGCACTCACTGGCGTGCACAGAAAAGAGAATGACACGGAGGTATTTTTCAATGTAATGATTCAGGAAACCTTTTTTAATAGTTCAGGAAAGGTAAGTGGATCTCCCTGCAGTGGAGCTGTGCTCCGTGTGCCTAGAATCAAGCACTGGGCAATCCTAGGAACGCAATAAGACTTGCAGGCCGGAGAGGAAGAATCATCAGGAAATGAGGTCAGGGAGATGACGGGCATTACAGATCATGTGGCCCATTAAAGTCCATCAGCTTTGCTGTTTACTCACAATGATGGAAAGCCAGTGGAGGGTGGAGTGATAGGATCTGAAGTTTGAACAGCACCACTTCGGCTGCATGTTGAGAAGTGACTGGAGAAGCATAAAGAGGAGAAACAGGGAGTTTAGGCAGCTGTTCCGATAGTCCAGGAGAAAAATGACCATGGCTTGGACCAAGATGGATAAGTGAGAGTGGTGAGAAGTGGTCAAACTCTGGATATACTTCAAGGTAAAACCAACAAGATTAATTTTGATAGAAGAGACAAGAGTTGTGGGGAAAAGAGTCAAGGATGGCTACAAGGATTTGATCTGAAAAGATCACAACCCAGAGAATACTAGGGTAACATTTTCAGTTCAGTATGATTGAACAATTTTTCCCTTCCAAAATCCCAAAAAATGAAATAAAAGAAAGTTTTAAAAGAACATAAGAGGAAACGGCAGGCAAGGACAGATGTCTACAAGTAAAAGCTGAGCACTTGTAAATGGACAGACCAACAATAAGTTAATTGATTCAGGCATAACTCTGGGAAAAAGTGAAATTGAAGGTTCCAGGGACTTCTGAAGTCAGGTGTGACTTTCCCCAACCAGAAGGCTTTCCTTCTCACGTTGTGAGAGAAGACAATCAGTTTTCTCTTTAGAAGTGAGTGAGGGTTTGTACTCAACAGGTACAGGGATGAAGTGTTACAGTAACATGGGGGTTATACGAACAGCTGCCTGTGATGGTTAATTTTATGTGTCAACTTCGCTAGATACGATGTCTAGTTGTTTGGCCAAACACTAATCTAGATGTTTCTATGAAGGCGTTTTACAGATTTTCCCAGAATATAAAAACATTAATACAGACTTAAGGCCCCATTGAGTTCCCAGAAAATAATTATTTAACGAAAAGCATATCATCCTAAATTTCTGAAATGAGGGATATACAAATGGTAAAGCTTCTGGAATGTAAAAAAAGAAAGAAAGAAGAATTTAGTCGGTACTGCTAGAAGATAATGGTGAAATAAAGTTAATGAGAGAAAATGGTTTTATATAATGGCAAAATGTCAAATAGCTCTGAGTATGGAATAAAGATAATTTTAGATGTTCAAAATTCTAAAACAACCCCATCACTTTCCTCCCTGTACTCTTTCTCAGACGCTACCAGACCATTTGTTATACCAAATACACAAATAAACCAAGAAAAAAGGAAACAGGGGATTCAACACAGGCGACATGAAGGAAATCTTTAGTATAGCTGCAAAAGGCCTAGGATACAGCTACCTCAGAACTACAGATCAAGAGGCTTAAATCAGAACAGGAGGGTCAGGAGTTCAGATCCTGCCATGGACTGACATATTTAGTGCAGAAAAAATACACACACACAAACATATATACACAGACACACACACATCTCCTATTGGCGCTGTTTCCCTGGAGAACCCTACCTAATACAGAGGCTCTTGCTAAAACTCCTGATTATTTCTCATTTCAATTAAAAAAAAAAACAAAACACTTAACTGACAGCACACAATATACAAGGAATTATGTTAGTATCATGGCCATGTAAGTTGAATAACATAACCCTTGCTCTCAAGATATTGAAGCTCAAACAATGGAAATGAGACAACTGCACAAATAAAATACAAGGATACTTTAAATATGATAGTTATTTTCATCCATAGCAATGATCCCCATTCTATATCTTCCTTAAAAGAGAGGACAATTAGCCATACACTTTTGGAGAATTGTGCAACATCTGTACTTATGCAAATAGCTCCTAAAAAAAAAAAGACATTATACTAGATAAATCCCAAAAAGAAAGGTGCCAGGAGATCATGAGGATTGAGCATGATTTACCAGTCTTTTCATTTTTTATGTTAATTTTTATTTTTATCACAATTTATGTGTAGATAGTTTTAAAAACCAAACAGACCTTAAAGGCTCATGATGTAAAATGGCAGTCTGCTGCTCACTCCATCCTTCTCCCAGAATTCCCTGCACGGAGCACCAACCTCCAGCTCCTCTAGATGTTTCTTCTGGCTTCTCTCTCTCCCTTTCAGAGTAACATACATGCATTGTTCCATCTCAACTTTTTAAATTTAGCCTATTATCTTCCTACTGCAGACAATGAATATTTAGCTGTTTACACCCCCTCCTCAATAATCTCTTTAGTTGGTTAAATCAATACTCAGAGATCATCTTATTATGACTACTTAACGCTGTTGCACAGTTATGCGGTGTAACATGCTTGATTATATTCCCTTTCCTGAAAACTGTGCCTCTGCTTAGTTTTCTAGGAATCTTAGATATTTCTAGAAGTCAAAACTCTCCAATAGAACTCTATCCAAAAAATCTGTCAGTTTCTTTTTCTTTTCCCACTGAACATATCAATCCACAGGAGGGTATGAACCCCCTATCCTCCTGTTCTGATTTAAGCCCCTGATCTCTAGTTCTGTTGTATACCTACATCCTAGGTCAGAATGAAACATTCAATGAACTGTAATAATTGATAATTATCAAGAGGATGAAATATTTGATCTATCTTTTGCTGGTTTATTTAGAAAGAAAGATATATAAATCATGGTTATTTGTGCAGAAATCTACCTAATTTCCAAAATTAGTGATACTAAGAATAGCAAAAAATATATTATCTTAGGATATAAAAATATAGTAATTGATTGCAAGTTTGGAAGGATAAATGTGAAAGCTGAAAGTCGCAGGTTGCAGCTGTCATGTAGGCCATCTGCCCACCTCTCAGTGATGTTCCTGTTTCCTGGGACACTTACCACCTTGCTCCTACCCGAAGGAGTGGTCCTCAGAAGCCATGCTTATTGTATGTGATCCTGACACTCCTGGCCACCCTAACAAAACTGAGCCAATTAGAACTTCCCTCTTGGAATTATAACCAAGAAGCTGCTAACGTCTCTCTGCATAGCTGGCACTAAAACTGTAAGCCAACTCGGGACAGGGGTGGCCATGCAACCACACAGAGAGGGAGAGCGAGGCAGAGAGGGTCCTTCTGCAGAAAGAGACAAAAGGTGGAAATGAATGAATGAATGAATGAATGAATGAGTATGTATCAGTGGGAGCTTTCTGGTTTCTGAGTCCTGACTACATTGATCCACATCAGGTTTTGCGGAACATCCTGTGACAACATAGCCCCCAATTATGCTGGAGCTAGCTCAGTTTTCTTTTTTTCTGATACTTTTGTCTCAAAGAGAATTAACTACTTATCAATTCTTTTCTGTCTCTTTGGATTTACTTGACACACAATGACAAGGGAGAGGTATGGTTCAATTCTTCTAAGCTGAAGTGAAGTCCTTGTCATGTAAAACAGGACTTTAGTCCTACCCTTCCCTGGCAGGCAAATCACTCTTAAATTTGCATCACACTCCTTTTCAGGGGCTCAGATAACTCAGAGCTGATTTTGCTAGACAGGACAGCAGCTAGTACAGCTGCTAAACTGATACATATTTACATGTACCACATATCATGGTAAGTTATGAGGGAAGTATATTGTTCTGGTTAAATCATATAAAGTCAAGGAGAAAGCCATACATAGGGTCTATTCTTCTTCCAGTTGGGAAACATAGAAAGACGGGTACCATATGACTAAAAAGTAGCCTATTTTATTAATTTGATGACATTTAAAAATAATTCTAGATGTTTCTGTATGATGCCAGAACATATAGTTGACTTAGTAAAAACACTTGGTCAGCTTTTATTTAGAAAATCAGTTCAATACCCTTGTACAATGTTGGTGGGAATTTAAATTGGTGAAGCCACTGTGGAAAACTGGAGGTTTCTCAAAAAACTAAAAATAGAACTACCATGTGATCCAGCAGTTGCACTCCTGGGTATACATCCAAAACAACCACACTAATTCAAAAAGATTCATGCACCCTAATGTTCACAGCAACATTATTTACAATTGCCCAGATATGGAAACAACCTAAGTATCCATCAACAGATGACTGGAGAAAGATGTGGTGTCTGTGTGTGTGTATATATGTACATATACACATACACACACAGAATGGAATACTTCTCAGCCATAAAAAAGAATGAAATATTGCCATTTGCAGCAACATAAATGACTTGGGGGGGCATTATGCTAAGTGAAATAAGTCAGACAGAGAAAGATAAATACTATATATCTCTTATATGTGGAATCTAAAAAAATACAACAAACTAGTGAATATAACATGAAAGAAGCAGACTCACAGATACAGAGAACACATCAGTGGTTACCAGTGGCAGGGAGGGGCAATATGGAGGTGGGAAAGTGGAAGGTACAAGCTACTGGGCGTAAGACAAGTTCAAGGACGTTTTGTACAACATGGGGAGTATGGCCAATATCTTATAATAACTGTAAATGGAAAATAACCTTTAAAAGTTATATAAAAAATAAAAAAATGTTTAAAAAGAAAATCACCTGAAGTTCATCACCTGAATATTTGGCATTGTATAGATAATCAACTCAAGTTTCCCTTTCCCTGGAACGTAAAATGTATTCTTGCTTTTCTTAGATTTTTTTTTTTCAGTTGTTAAAAGGAGATTTACTTCAAATTGAGAAATTAAATCTAAGTCACAGTTATGAAATGTCTGCCTGGCTGGCATTCATCTAAAGGGTCACCCCAAATATAGCAACACAAATATGCCACATAATCTTGAGTAAACTAAACAGTTGTATCTATATTAGATAATGATACAAGTACAACAATGATGTTGGAGATTAATTTTTTAGAAGTCCTGACTGAGAAGCAAAGAGGAATCACCCAAAACAGGATAATGAAGGGAAAGCCACTGAGGACTGAAACTGTAACACATTTCTCTCTTACCTGTTTGACACTCGTTACACCTTCTTCCTTGACGATTAGGCAAACACAGGCACTGGCCACTGACTGGGTCACAAATGGTCCCAGGTAACGTCCCCAAGGCATCACACTCACACATCTGGCAGTCTTGAAATCTGCCAATGGTCAAATTGTACCTGTGAGGCTCACACTGATTACAGCGAAGACCTGTTACTCCTAATTTGCAAGGACATTGTCCTGTTGATTTGTCACATAGCAGAGAGCCATTGACTGTCCCCGTCTTATCACAGTTACAAGGCAGACAGAGGAAAGAATGATTTTGCTGTAGGTAGAAGTACCCCTCCACGCATTCATTGCACCGTCTCCCTCCAACACTGGGCTTACAGACGCACTGTCCTGTCCGAGCATCACAGACGGTCCCGGGCAGGGATCCAGCGATGTGGCAGTCACAGGCCTTACAGCCGGCGGAGTCCAGTCCATAAAAGTGCTCTCTGCAGGTGTCACACTGAAGTCCTTTGGCTTCTTTCTTGCACTCACACTGCCCAGAAAGTGGGTTGCAGAGTTTGTTCACTGAGCCGTGGAGGTTACACTGGCAGGGCTCACATCCATCATCATTAAAACTTTGGAGAAATTTATATCCAAAATTGCAATGATCACACCTAAGCCCTAGAGAGAAAATACGTTTAAAAAAGTAAAGATGGGAAAACGATTCCATTCGAGCTTTCAAGACAGTTGAAGCACAAATAACGCTACTGCTGACATTTAACACAGACACAAAATGTTGTGTGTTTTTCCACCAGTAATGCTAGAGACGGCCAACTGTATACTCAAAATATGATGGCAATACTTAATTTGGCACTCACATACAACTTTATTTTCATAATGTGCTTTGTAAACTTTATTTATTATTTAACGGAAAGAAAAATCCTTAATACAAATGTTGCTTCTGTTACACACACTGGAGCTCTTTTCCTATTTAACAAATATCAGAACTATTGTTTTAAAATTATTGAACCATACTCAAATTATTATTCTTAGTTATTTCATATTAATAAAGCATGTTCATTTAAAACTATGGTAGAAAGTGAAATACATTTTCAAAGCCATACAGAAGAATTATATATTGCCACATTAGTTCATGCCTAGAAATCAGAATCCTCTAAAAATGTTTAATAAAATGTTAACTATTTCTGTGGTAACAGTATATATACTTACTTCTGAATATCACACACTTAAATAATTAATGTAAATAAAAGTTGTCCAGAGCAATTTTTATTTCAATGCTTTTATATGCTCCTATATTTTATCATTTTCAATTAATATAAATTATGCTCTCCCTGGCTCATAAAGCAATCACATTGCTTGTCGTATTGTGTGATTCAGAACATACCTCTTTAAACACTAAGTAAATTCTCCGGTTTACATTACTTCTATTTGAAGGAGTATATACATACATACATTTCACAAAGAGAGAAAAACATTTTATCACCTACACTGAAATCTGACAACTTAGGTTGGTTTCAAAGAGTATTACAAGGCAAAGGAATAAAAAAGAAATTTGAACAGGAAAGGTTGAGATGCCAAAAAATACTTCCTTTAGATAGTCCTCAGACATCCATGAATTTAAATAACTATGTGAGGCTGAATCAATTGAAACATTTATTTCAAGTTATAACAGCATTAAAAAATTAGTCCTAAAGTAACAGTCAAAAACACACTCAGGAACCCATATGCAGAAAAGCATTCCCTAAACTGGAAAGAAATGCATAATATATATGTATGTATGTGGATAAAAATTCAAGAACTCCAATGGAAGGCAAGTTCTTTAACAGTGATGAATGACTCACCTAAGGCATATCATTTAATTTCAATAAGGAAAATAAAAAAGGACCACTATTGCTGCAAATTTTAAAAATAACTGTATTGTTAACAAGAATTATGACTCATTTTGAACTATTAAAATTGGTCTACATGGATTCATATCATATCAGTTTTAAAAATATGCGCAGTGCTTATTTGAATATGCCATACATATTCCTGACAGGTAATCTATTCCTAACGATACTCAGGAAGGCCTACAGGGCATCACATTCGGTGTTAACAAGTACAGGCGAGTTAGCGCACTTGGCATTTAATTCACATTCTTCTCCCTTTTTATTCTAGATGAATGACCTACTTTAATAAAATTATTGGTGCTAATGTATTTTACTGGTGATAGAATCATTAGTAAGATTTAACAGTTTTGTTAAATCTAACAGTTTGCTTTCTGAAGCACATACAACATACATTTGTATTTTCTGTTGTTTTCTTAATCATATTAACAAGGTAAAATTGAATAGGGTTATTTGCTAGTCTCATTAGGAAAAGAATAATCTCTATATATACATGTCAAGTTTGTATTTTTATTAAAAAATACTACATATACAGAAATAACTCTACAGATAGTAATGTCAAACTGCTGATTTCATCTTCAAAAAATAGGTTTATATTTTCCTGCAGAAAACTACCTGGATCAAACAATAATATAAGTAAATGGCAGGGAGGTTATAACAAATTCTAAGTAAATACTAAAGTTTGATTTTTTTTTTTCTTCCTTAAGCTCTGGACTCTAACCATCACAAGAAAGATTTTATTGATACAGAGCTGTAACCATTTGACTGTCTCTAAAGGCCTTTCTTTAAATTTTGTTTTCACATCTTGAATTTAAAATGTATCTTATCTTAAAGAACAAAGGATGCTATATAGTGGAATTCAAAGGTCTTACCTTTCATTCCGTATCAGAGATAACATACAAAAATGTACTTCTCTTTATAAGTAACTTTTTCCGGAAAAGTTAGTTTTTGCATGCTTGAAATGTGTAAGGGCAAGTTATGTTAAAGATTTTGATGTAATCTTTCTTTAAACTAGAGAAATCTTGTGTAATATCATAAAGCCAGCTCATATTCTTTTTTATTAAGTTAAAATAAAATGCTTCTCTAGTTGACTGGTACAAAAAGATAAATGTTTATGTACATAGATAAAAGATAAAGAATTAGCTTTAGTGTTATATAACAGAAATGAAAATGTTGCTCCGAATGATATGTTCTTACGTATGTGTGTGGATGCATTTTGGGGTGTGTGTGTGTGTGTGTGTCTGTCTGTCTTCCAGGCATGTTTATATTATTATAAGGTTCAGGTCAATGTTAGAAAAACCATGGAAGGTTTGGTGTCTTGAATGACAATAGAAAGGTAAAGGTCCTTTTTAAACTTCCTATACGAACCAAGACGTGTTCAGTTACAACACAAGACTCACTTTATCAGGAAACTTTCCTCTCATAATATTCTCATATATCAAAATTTCAAAGTGCATTATGTACATAGTGCATTTTGGGCACTTGATAAATTTTGTCCTTATGTGGCTGTGGCTCCCCTCAAAAATGTTGGATGTAATAAATTGCTATAATCAAATCTAATTTCTGAAAAATACCTGTGGGAGTAACAAACAAAAAAGCACGTCTTATATAAAAAAATGATAAATAACACCGAAGGTAGCTGTTTATTATAATCAGCTTGGCACTGAATTACAAAATTAAAATTATGTGGCCCTTTATAACTAACCCTAGCAATATACATGATCTGTGGAATTATGTTGACTTATTTTGCATTTCACAGGAACAGTTCAAAGAAATATAATAGAAAAAAATGGAAAGATTTATCACAAAGGACCCTGTAGCACAGAATATTTTGAAAAAAATCCATTTATTTTGGTCTATTAAGAAAACTAGCATGGAAATGACTTGCTTAGAACTCATTAAGTGTAAAACATTTTGAAAAAGTGCTAATTTTCTAAAAGAAACATCTATGCAGTAAGCAAATTATATTTTTCTATGACTTATTAGTATGGGACCACATGAACTAAAGCAGCTACAGAATGAAGAAACTTCTAAAGGGTTGATTAAACTAAGCTTCAAGCTGTAGTTTGATAGAATTATTAATCTAATCATTTTTAGACAGTTAATTTCACCCAAATTGTTTTTTTTTTTTTCTAGCCTGCCTAGAGCAAGGAAATTTGCTTTGCTCTTCAGTTAAGAAATCAAACAGAGGATTTTATCCCAGATGGTAATAGAGTTGTGACTGTAAACCTTTGCATTACACATACCAATAACATTTGCTTTGCACTTGCACTGGCCTGAATTTTGGTGACAGGTAATATCTCCATCCACTGTCCCAGAGGTACTGCAGTCGCACGGACGGCAGCCATCAGGATCCCACTCCTGGAGACCGTAGAATCCATCCTGGCACTGATTGCACTGTCTGCCAGACACATGTCTCTTACAATTACACTGGCCTCCGATCTAGAGAAGATACAATGTTTTGTAGAATGATGAACGTATCTATTTTTAGGTAAGTTGCTCATTAGGTACAAGGCAGGAAGGGAGGGAGGAAAAAAAAACTTTAAATGTTAAACAGACAAGAAGGTAAAAGGGTATTTCTCCTCCTGACACAAAAACACGGAAGAGCTTTGGCAAGGTGAATACACAGAGCCAAATGAAAATAAGCCCCATGGAAGTCAACAGTATGTGACTGAAAGGGAGGTGGAATTCGCATTAAACATCACATAAAGAAATCAAAATACAGTCATATGGAGGCTGAAAATAGAAAAGACCAAGCAGTTAATTTCATCTTTAATCTCCGCCTCTGTTTCATTTCTTTCATTTCCTCGTTGATCCATACTTGCTTTACACATGCCTGAAGTAAGGAAGAATCTTTCTATAATAATATCATCTTGTCAAGGTTTCAGATGTTTAAAATAAAGTTCTTAATAGCATCCATTTATGCCTACTGATACTGACTCTAATAATATTTTTTTTACACAACTTAGCTCTTTGGAATATTTCAGTGTATTTATGGTTCATTCATATTATGATTTAATCACATTAAGTATATTTAACTAATTTACATTGTGGTAAAAAATGCCAAAAAATTTACTTGCTTTCGGGCATTGTCAACTAAAATAATAGCTGAAAAAAAAGGAATATTTTTCCTCTTCAAGCTGCTGTTTGAGAATGAAAATACATAAAATGTATAATGCTCATTTACTATATACATAGATAATACTATGTTGTTGGTTAAAGAAAGAGCTAAACCTTTTCACAAGGGGACATATACATATAAAACGTGAAATAAGTATGAGAAATTCACTACTATCTGAGGACTTTCACAAGAGCTGTGAATATAGACATCCAATCGCTTATCAAGTCACTGGCATGTCCCCCCCGCCCCAACTTCCTTCCATTTGGACTGAATCCAGCTCTCCACATATGGAGGCAAGGTTATCACACAGGGAAGTAACCTACCTGTAGAAAGACATGGTTGGATTTACCTTTAACCTCAGGGATATACAAAACTATCACATGCAACTGGGATTCAGTTACAGACATATAGAGAAGGGTTTTTTAATTAAAGAGTATTTTTAAAAATCTATCACAGCCTCATTTTTTTTTACTTCATCTGAGAAATAGGAACTCAGTGTGTCATTATTTAAGGATAAAATAATTGAATCAAAATATCTAATACTCTGAAAAGTAAAGGGTTATACATGCGCCAGATACAGCTGTAGATAACAATGAATGTCAATATCAAAGACACAAATAGGTCAGAAAGATATGCAAGGACAATGAATTGCCCCCTTGTGTCTGGCTATGTTTCTCACCCCCAACTCTTACCTGCCCCATGGCAACCAGATTATTATTCAAAACAAGGATTTGATTTTGTCTGCAAAAATAAATGGCATTTATTGGCAGGTATGGGTTACATAGAGCCACGAAAATCTAATAGACCCTTGATTACATACTTAGAACACTTCAAGTCCATGACCATATAATGAATCCCTTATTTTTCCACTCGTTTCCCATATATCAGTCTTGTTCCCCAGATGGCAAGCACCTTCCGGAACTGCACATACTATTTCTGTCAAAGAATAACACGTTTGGTCCCCACGTGTCAAGAATACTTCCTCAAAGATCTAGGGTAAGAAAGAGTGAAAAAGGGAAAGAGTGCATTCTGTGCTAAAACTTTATCATCTCTATATTTTGTCATATTCTTATTTAAATGCAAGACATGTATCCTCTGGGGCTTCTTTGCCTCTTGAAATCTAGATACAACTTCCTGTAACCCTCCTTCCATTCCTGCTGAAGGACAAAAGTGCTCCTTAAGTTTTAAAGAATTTGTGTGTACTGATATTCTCATGGTCACCCTGACCCTACATTTCTGCTTCTTCCGTTTTGGAATCTTCTTGTCACCTGAGAGCTCTGTCCTGAATCATCCTAGATGTGAAACTTGCTCAATTCATCAATATCAGAAGAGGAACGCTCATTTAAAAAAAAAAAAAGTAATCAATTTTACTAAAAACTTGGGTGAAAGAAGAGTGAGTGCGATTTATAACATCCCTTTAGCTTCCCTGTAACCAGACATCTTCAAAGTCTTCTGCACCCGTTAGTCACCATTTCTGTGCCTTCTCTCTCTGTACTCCTCACTCTTCCCTAATGCACGTTTTTTTCCTCTTTACACCTCTCAGTCATCTTTTATATAAATCATCTCGAAAGTGTTTATTTTTTTAGAATTTTTAATTGTCTTGACTTGTGCAACCCTTCAGTGTTATGAAAGTATATTTTCAATAGAATCAAGTATCTCCATGAGAAAAAAAAACTGCAAATAAGGTAACACAATTTTACTCTCATTTTATTAACCTAAAAGTTTGCATACCACATATAGTTTGTAACTTCTCTGTATTAGGCACACCTTAAAATGTGGTTTAAAAGTGCCTGATAAAAGGCTCTATAGTTCATAGAATTAGTTCCTTTTAATCAGTTTCTCAAAATTCACCTGAAAATACAAGTTTATGTCTGTACGAACCACCACAGGTTCTCTTCCTTTTACGTGAGGGAATATAAATCTATTCATACTCTAAGACTAATACATGTCCGCCAAGAAGCAGAAAAAAGAGTATGACCGGTCCCCTTAAAAAACACAATTCCAGAAAGTTGGATACAACCCTTTTCTGTTTCCATACTCTTTGAGAGAATACTTCTAACACTAACCCTAGGTTGACCTATTGATTTTCTTTGACCAATAGTATGTCAGCAAATACGATGTAAGCAGCGATTTGAAGTGCTTACAGATTTGGAATTTATTCTCTCTAGCTGGGCTTGGAATCCTGAGACCACCTCGTAAAGAGGCTCAAGCTATCCTGTTGGAAGACTAGAGAACAAGTGTCAGAGAACCAGATACCTGGCGAATATCTCCCAGCTAACATTCTGCTTAACAGTCACGGATACATGAGTGAGGGCTTCCTAGATCGCCTAGCTGCCAGCTGACAAGCTAGCTAACCATAGATAAATAAAAGAGCTCAGACAAGATCAGACAAGTCAACCCAGACCACAGCCAAGCCAAACTGCAGAATTCTAAACTAAGTAAATAGTTTGTACTATTTTAAGCCACCAAGTTAGAAGAAAAAGTTAGCAGATACAATGCCATTGACCAGAACTTCAACTACATTTCTATACCTAGCTGCCAGGGAGGCTGAAAAATGTACTTTATTCTCTACAACCACATGGCCAAATAATATTGAAATTTCCATCAGTAATGCAGAAGGAAAAACAGACAATGGGGTACAATTACTATCTCTGATAACAGACAAACACATGTTTGTACTTTAAGCCAGAGAAATTTTCCAGCTCTTTAAGACTTAAAACACAATATTGGTTATATAAGTTTTGGTCTTGCATCCTTTCGGTCACATGAACAATAAGGGAAAAGAGATGTCCCCATGAGCTCTAGTCAAACTCAAAAACACCTCTGATTAGCCTGGCTTGGGTCATATCTTCTCTTTTCCTAGTTTCTTAAGAGAGAAGATTTTTCTTTGAAATCTTTTTTTCCTTCTCTAACACAGACAATTCGTGTTCTAGATGTTTTACCAAGTACTGCCACACTGGCATCCCACAGTTTTAATACATTGTCTTTTCATTTTTCATTCAGTTCAAAATACTTTCTAACTTCCCCTTCCTTTCCTGTCTGACCCTTAGGTTATTTAGAAGTGTGTTAGTTAGTTTCCAAGTATTTAGGAATAGTGCAGCGATTATTCTGTTGTTGATTTCTAATTCAATTTAATGAGTGTGTCCAGATAACATACTTTATACAACTTGAATCCTTTTAAATTTACTGAGACTTGTTTAATGGTCCAGAATTTGATCCGTTTTGGTAGATGTTTTGTGTAGACTAGAAACGTATGTGCATCCTGCTGCTACCGAGTGTTCTATAAATACCAATTAGGTCAAGTTGGTTGACAGCTGTTTTAATCTCTTTACTTACTGGTTTTCTGTCAATTTGTTTTATTAGTTGTTGAGAAAGGGATATTGAAATTTTGGCAATTTCTTTATTGGGTGCCAGGTATTGTGGATTTTTTTCTTTCTGAGAGCCAGATATTTAAGTGTTTCTATAAATACTCCTCAGTTTTGTATTGGGATGCAATTAAATTACTTGGAAAGTTTCTTTGGGCCTTGCTCTTGAGATATATTAGGAAGTCCTGGAACAGTGATTAGTCTAGGACTATTATCTACAACTGAGGCAAGACACTGCTGTGTTCTCTATCTGATGTCCTCTGAATCAAGATTTTTCTAGTTTGGCTAGTGGAAACAGGCACTACTTACAGCTTGCTTGAGTGATAAGCACCACTACACTTAATCCTTTCAGGTTGTTCTTTCCCCTGGCTCACACACATACAATGACTGATAGTCAGCTGAATACTGAAGGAAGATAGCCATAGAGCTCTGGAGTTTTTTCTCTGGGCCACTCTCTCTGCAAGCTCTACCACTTTGGACTGACTCCCTTAATGCTCAGCTCCATCTCTACAACTCAGAACCCACTGAGCTCCACCTGGGTTTTCCCTCTGTTCCCTCGCCTGAAAATTCTCTCAAAGTAAAAAGTCAAAAGATTAAGTACATGCCTACTTCCTCTTTTCCTGATATTTTACTACAATAATAGGAATTTTTAAAACTATAACCCATAATTTTAATCAGCTTAGTAGAGAAAACAATTCACAAATAAATTTTGCCAAAGATTGTCAAAGACACAACATAAAAGAAGTATAAATGAAATTGACAATACTCTCAACTAGTCAAAAGCTACAATGGGTGCCAGATGAGCTGTATTTCTAAAACAAGAAAAGTGATTTTTCCTGCAGAGCCTCTGAAAGACTTAAGATTTACAGGTGACAAAACACAGAAAGAAGTAGGGTACACGTCTGAAGTCAGAAGAATGGCTCTCCACTGGGGGTAATTTTATTCCCTAGAGGACACCTAGCAGTGGCTGGAGACTTTTGGGTTGTATCAACTGGGAGAGGGGTTCTACTGTCATCTGGTGGCTAGAGGGCAGGGATGCTAATAAACACCCTACAACGTACAGAACAGTTCCCCATAACAAAGAGTTACCTAGCCAGAAATACCAATGGTGCTGAGGCTGAGAATTGCGCATTCGAAGAGTTCTGCGTAGCAAGGATTTAGAGTTCCAGTTCCACTCTTAATCCTACACAGCCAAGCACTGCTCCTATCCCATGGTGACATCAGTCTTTTCATCAAAAAAAGGAAAAGGAAAAAGAAAGAAATTAACCAGCTCCACTATATCAGACCATCAACAGCTGGGGAGGGGGTGAGGTACAGGGCAGAAATTGGAGGATTTAAGTGAAAGTGTTCGTAATGAGATAGGGACACCGTCACCCCCTGCCACCTTTCTCCTTCTACAACACTGCTTCTAGAAAGCCAGGAGCCACACTTATTTTCCATAAAGAGGAAACTGGCAGAGAAAAGCCACAGAGATAAGATCCCAAGAAATGATATTTGAGACTCTGACCCCTGCAAAGAAAAGCTCTCTTGCTGCTCAAACACACAAGAGCCAAGTCCAGTTTGAAAGTGTTTTCCCATTTTATTTTAGAAAAGAGCAGTCAGCAAAATTTCCAACATGAAAAACAGGGACCAAGAAAAAAAATTTAGAAAGAAGAGAAAGAAGGAATGCAGAGAATAGAAATATAAGAAATCATCAACCAACAACATAAAAAACACCTGTGTAACAATTATCCCCAGAAAGTTAAGGTAAAAGTTGCATCCCTTCAAAAATATGAAACAGAAAAAGCCTTAAGAAACAATCTGTGAGGGAAAGAACTGTTGAATATTAAAACCACAATAGGAAAAATAAAAATTTCCATTAAAAGAGGTTGTAGGATAAAGTTGAGAAAATTCTTCAGAAAGAACAATAAGGAGAGAAGAAAAATGAAATAAAAATATAAAGAATTTCCAGAAGGACAAAGAATAGAAAAAAATGAGGAAAGAAATTATCAAAGCATTAATACAAAATACACATTTTTCCTTACATGAAAACACAGTTTATAAAGGCTCACCGTGAGCTAGCAAAACTAATGGGGGAATAAAGAAATGACATCAAGACACAAGCTCATGAAGCATTCAAATACCAGAAATAAAAAGACACAAAAATTTCTAGAGACCAATAAAAATAAGTCATATATAAAAGAAATACAGATTATCACTGAAGTGTTCTGCAAGATTACTGTAACCTAGAGAACTGTATCATATCTTCTAAATTATGAATAAAATTATTTTCAAATTATTGGATACGATACCTTTTAAATTATGAGTAAAATGATTTCAAATTATTGTAAGAAACACCTTCTAAATTTAACTCCCACTCTCAGGAAGCTGCTGGCAGTTAGGATACCTGATTTTCCTCCCAAATCCCTGCTATTCCTTCTCTGTCTCCTCCCCTGACCACCTGCGGATATGCTCCAGAACTCTCTTCATGGATCTTTACCTATACCTACGTTCACTCCCTCGGTGATATCTCCTACACATACGACAGACACATAGATGATGCTCAAATAAATGCCATGCGCATATTTCCAATAAATACCCGCCGATCATTTGCATCCCAAGCAGGATCCCGAAGGCTTTGCATGACCCTTCACCTCTCTTTTACTCACTCCAGTTACATTACCTCTTCTCTGCTCCTTGAAGATGTCAGGGACACCCCCACTTTAGGGTATGTGCATTGGCTGCCTGGGTCCCCTCCTACAGATTTCGAGACAACTAACTCCCTCAGCACATTCAGGGCTCAAACCCAGTGTCACCTTCTTAATGAGCCTGCCCTTGACTACATATCTAAATTGCAGCTCCCTTCCTTCAAAAGGCACGCCAGAGACCTTTTCCCTTGTCCAATTTCTTCCATAGCAATTAACTAAGTAAACAGATTTACTTATTTTTACATTTACTGACTACTACCTTTCCTCTCTTCTCCTTAAACCATACTACAATGTAAACTCCGGAAGAGCAGGGGTTTTAGTCATTTTACCATTTGGGAAATGCATGACTTCATTTTACAGAAGAAGAAACTGAATCTCAGATCAAGTTACTTATTAACGGCCAGACAGCTAGTAAATGGCCAAACTTCCACATCCATGCTTATAACCACTGTGCTAAATTCACTCGAATTGATATAAGCTACAATCTAATCATAGCAATGGGAAGAGGGCTAGACGCAAGGAAGGTCAAGGCAGTGGGCAATACCTGTGAGGAGCTGGACACACAGTGGAAGAATCAGGCAAGTAGCCCAGTTACTGTTTTGTGAATAACTCTGTTGTTTGCTAATGGGTGCAATACGCTGCCTAGTGACCAGACTCAGGACCTCTCTACTCTGGACCATTCTGCAAAAGCTAGCTGTCCCAGATTATGTAGCAATGGTGGATATGCATGGTCAACTGTGTGAGAATTGAAAACAATGAATTTGCCAGGAAAATTCGTGACAACTTTGCAATCATTATCTTAAGTCAGTTTTCTTATCCATCCTCTACATTGAGATGGGATTCTATCAGAGTGAACTTGAGGCATCAAATAATCCATAAATGATTCCTATTGTGTGTGTAAAAACAACAGCATTAGAGAAAATACGAAGAATGATTTAAAGATTAATAAATTAGGTAAGACAATATTTATCAGAGGTTCTCTGTAATAGACACTATATTTTAAGTAATTCAAAGCAACACTGTTTAAAAAGCAGAAATGTCTGTCTTCTTAAGCACTCATTTGGCGGGTGGTAGAGAAAAATCTAATGTTCTATAGAGTACATCTTCTCAGAGAATTCTCTAAAAGCCAATGAGGTAATGTTGATGTTGCCAAACAAAGTTAAGAATTTGAAAAGCAAACTCAAAATTTAAGAACAGGAAGTCTGTCCTGGAAATTAGATTTCCAGGGTTTTGTTTGAACAGAAAATACAAATGAGGGTAAAAAAATTTTAATGAGTAAATTCTTCAGAATATTCCTTTTTTTAATAGAGATGACTATACATTTTTTTTTAACACAGAAATTCTTTAACTTTTATTTTTCCTTGCTTGGGATCTCATTCATTCATGTTGTCATCAGCAAATGTTCGTTTGATCACATACTATTACACAGTATATATACCCTATGAGCCATATGAGGTCATATTATGCAAAAGATACTTCTCAGTTTCTACCATTTCTTCCCTCAGAATTGCCAGCATGATCCAGAAACTGTATGCAGAATGTTTTCTGTGAATCTAATCCTCCCCCAATCCATTTAATAAACTATCAAGTTAACTTTCATCCAAAGGGAACCCTCCTGCAGTGTTGGTGGGAATATAAATTGGTACAGCCACTAAGGAAAACAGTGTGGGGGTTCCTTACATAACTAAAAATGGAGTGGCCATATGACCCAGGAATCCCACTCCTGGGCTCATATCTGGGAGAGACAAGAGCACTAATTCAAAAAAGATACATGGATCCCAATGTCAGCCATAAAAAAGAATGAAATAATGCCATTTGCAGCAACATAGATGGGCCTAGAGATTATCATACTAAGGAAGTCAGACAAAGACAAATATCATATATCACATATATGTAGAACCTAAAATATGATACAAGTGAACTTATTTACAGAACAGAAACAGACTTACAGACATGGAAAACAAACTTATGGTTACCAAAGGGGAAGGAAGGGGAGGATAAATTAGGAATTTGGTATTAGCAGATACAAACTACTATATATAAAATAGACAAACAGTAAGGACCTACTATATATATAGCACAGGGAACTAAAATCAGTACCTTATAATAACCTGTAAAGGAAAAGAATCTGAAAAATTGTATGTGTGTATATATAAATATGACTGTAAATAACTGAATCACTTTGATGTATACCTGTAACACTATAAATCAACTATACTTCAACAACAACAAAAAAGAGAGAACTTGGGAAGAAAATTTTCATCCTTTCCAATTCTGTTATGATACTTCTGTGGCATTTCGAAGATGAGGTGGAGGGAGTGGAACACTCTAGGTGTAGAAAATAAAAGGATGCACTTTCTGTAAATAAAATTAAGATCAAGTAAAAGTTGTTTTGCTTTTTATGATCACCAAGTGCTAGCAATTCTAAACAATGAGTGTGACACACAGCTTCCTCCCAATGGGGTGAACTGCTTCCACTGCCCCTCCCCACCTGGTACACCACTGTGTCACTTCCATGCTCAAAGATATTCAATAGCTCCCTATTGCCTATCTAACAAAGTCCAAATTCCATGATATGGCTTCAATATACCTCTCTAGTCTCATGTAACATTATTACCCAACCCCAGTGATGGCCCCAGAGTTTCTAGTGGAAGGGCTGGTTGGCAGCCATCTGGATGGAATTGGTGCTCAGGGATTGTTTTGTAGCTACACTTGCATAGTCTGCACACTATTCGTCTTTAGATTATAAACTATTTTTAATGGCTTTATGGAGGACAATGGAAGGAAGAGAAAAGTGACAACGTTGGGGGGAGGGACTTGATGTCTGCTAAACCACTTCTGTCTGCACTGTTCATTTAGTATCACGTTCTCTGCAAGTAATAATAGTTTTACTTTTTGACAATCATTATTTTTAAATATTTTTCATCATCTTGTACTACTTTCAGCCTCTGTTACAATTCTGAATAGAAATTGTAAGAACAAACATCCTTGTTTTATTCCTGATCATACAGGGAAAATGTTTAATGTTTATTGTTAAGTATGATGCTAAGTTAAGTTTCTTTGCAGATGCCCTTTTCAGATTGAGGAAGTTTTCTTCTGTTTCTAGTACACAGAGAATATTTATCAAGAAAGTATTTTAAAACTTTTTTAAAGTTTTTAAACATTTATTGAGATTATTATAGGAGATTTGTTGTTTACCGTATTAATTGATTTTCAAATGTTAAACCAACCTTGCATTCCTAGAATAAATGCCAACCAGTCATGATGCATTGCCTTTATTATATATTTCAGGTTTTAATTTGCTGAAATATCATTAAGATATTTTACATCTATGTTCATATGGAACATTTGACTTGTTCGAATGGATTTGTTTTCAAATGTTTTCTCAGGTTATGGGATCAAGGTTAAGTAGCCCTCACAAAATGAGTTGGAAAGTATACATTCCTCCTCCGTTTTCCAAAGAAGTTTATGTAGGACCGATATGATTTATTACTTTAAGTCATTGGAGAATTCACCAATGAAGTCATCTGGGCCTGAAATGTTTCTTGTTGAAAAGAAATTTGAATTCTAATTACAAATTCAATATCTTTACTTCATAGGGAGCTATTTAGATTTTCTATTTCTTCTTATGTTAAGTATGCAATAAGGTTATATTTCATCTTCTGTTAGTTTTGTATTAATTTCTCTATTTCATCTAGGATGTCAAATTAGAGAGTTTTTCATAATATTTATTATGATCCTATACAGGTGTTTGTACAATGTGCTGTGATATCCCTTTTTTATTTCTGATGTTGGCAACTTGTGTTTTTCTTTTATCAGTTTGTCAGTTTTATTAATCTTTGCCAAAAACATTATTGAGTTTGTTTATTTTCACTATTTGTCTGATTTCTATCTAGCTAATGTTCAGTCTATTTTCCCTTTTGCCTACTCACTTTGTGTTTAGTTCATTCTTTTTTTTTCTTCTCCATCATCTGTCCTCTGGCTCAGAAAACAGTCACCTTTCCTCAATGCCTGGCTGTTATTTTCCAATGCAGTTACTTTTGTTGTTCATCTCCACTTGTCTTTAGTTCCTCCCTTACCAGTTTTATAAGAGACTTAGACTATCAGAAAATAACTGATTTTGGGTTGGATGTAGGAAAAGTTGAGTGACTGTAGTTGAAATACTGCAATGAACAGATAAAAGTGGAGAAAAGGACAGGCAGTGATGGTGAAGTAGGTCCACACAGAAGGAGAAATGGAAGCCATCACATAGGAAGACAAAAAACAAAAGAGCTCAGGCTCACATTTTTTCCATGTATACTATATATTCAGTTTAAGTTAGGCAATGAAAATCAAAAGTGATTTCAGAGGAATCAGAGACAATGATTATAGGCCCACAGAATCTCTCCAAATACCAACATAAAAAGAGAACTAAAAAGCAAAACCAAACCAAACCAAAACAACACAGCCATGGATAATATTTACAATAAAGCTAGGTGACCAAACTCTCCCCAGAAACCCCCAAGGAGAAGCAAGTGGGAACAAACCAACCATCACAAGACCTGTATGGTATTAGTATCTGTGCTGGATAAAGCAAACAGAAGTCACAGCACATCTGATTTTGAAAGACCTCAAAACTAGAACCCCAAGTGCAGGATGCCAATTTGTGAATGGGTGAAGAGATGGCGGGAGATCTTCAGTGGGAACTGAAGGGACTGTGGCAGTCCAGGAACTCTCAGAACTGAAATGAGCTGGGCACATTTCCACAGCAAGGCCCCACAATGAGAAGACACTATACAGAGTGGTTGGGCAGACGAGGTTGTTAATATAAGAACATACTCAAAAATCGAAATTCTCAAGTTAGGATGAGTTTATCACTGGCAATAAGAAAAGATTCAATCTTTCCAAAGTTTGGTTTAAAATAATAATATTAGACAATACATTTCAGGAAGATTAAATTTACTAGTTGCTCAGTGATTCTTTTACTCATTATATATGTACACCTTGATTAGCACAGTACCTAGTACATAAAAGCATCCCCCAAATATTTGTTTACTAACAATGAATCGTTTAAAAATAATTCTTATAGCACTGAAATGTGCTCGGGAGATATTCCAAATGTTATAGGAGCTATAGAAATCACAATGTCTACTCAATTTCAGTAGGTTTAGTAATTATCAGAAGAGTTTCTTAGAATACATTTACTCCAAATTCTCCTTAATTTAAATATTAAAAAGTATATATTCATAGTTTTTTTTAAATATTTGTCTCAATTAAGAATATATGCCATTTTTAAATACTGAAAAAATTTTGATATACAAATCTACATCCAACATGTTTAGTATATTCCAAAGCTGAGTCCTTTGACTATGACCAAATCAATCAGACCTTTAGAAACAGAAGTCCCTGCAGGTCAAGCCCAGGAACCTTCACTTTCAAAATGTTCTGTTAGTGATTCTTACGAACACTAACATTTAAGGACTAGTGCTGTAAGTACTTGCTACCCATTTTTTCACTTTGTTATCAACTCCTAGGGATTTGCTTTTACTCTTTTTGCTTCTAACTTAGCCTTATATCTCACCAAATTATTAAGTCCATCGCTGAGCATCAAAGAAACATAGTGTTTCTGAACTGATTTAATATTTACATTGTTAAGCATCTGAATTTAAATTTTGGAAGTAGACTAGTTTTAGCATTAAAAAAATTATGAAATAATAATCATTTGCAGCTGCTGGTGCTTCTAAGGAAAATGCATATATCTCTATGTATGTATGTACGTGTGTACGTACATTTCTTTCTTCCTTTCCTTCTTCCTTCCTTCCTTCCCTTTCTCTCTTTCTCCCCTCCCTCTCCCCCTCACTGCCTCTCTCTCCCTCTCCCCTTCCCTCCGTCTCTCTCTCTCTCCCTCTCCTCCTCCCTCCCTCTCTCCCTTTCTTTCTTTATATAGTGTATTCTCCCTGCTAGGAGTTTGCTCAGCCCTAGGATGTGGACCCTGAGAATTACTACATATTTGCAATATAGACAAAATGACTTCTTTCCTTAAGCTTCTGCCTCGCTAGAGAAGAAAAGTCCACACTGATGTAACAGGCTACCTTTGTAAGGTACTCATTCCACTTCAAAAATAAATAAATGAATCTGCAGCGGTTTCTGCCACATATAAATGTCACGAATTGAAGAATGCCAGGTGAATAATGTACATCATAATACTTGTTTCCATTTAAGTGTTTTGCGATACTGCTGTTTATCATCTTGCTCAGCTGTCGAAAATATTCATTTGAGAAGAAAAGCTCCTACGCTGGTGTAAAACCAAGATGTCTCTTCTCCTGCATTCTACAATGCCTGTCATTTGTCAGGCTGGTGTATTTTTATAACTTCCCTCCCTCTCCAAAAGGCATTTCCAAGAAAGCACTCTCCAAACTTCCCCACCATAATCTCTAAGGAGAGTGCAAAAAAGGTAAAATTCTGAAGCATGCTCAAATAAAGCGAGAGTAGGAACGGAATACATCTTTCTCTCAGTCTTCTGAGCGTTCACAACGGAGAGTGTAAAGAGGTTACCTACGCACTGTTGCTCCTAGAGCAATGGTTACATCCCTGAATGGCTTAACAGGAAATACTATAACTACAGTCCTAGTTCTCAAAGGGGTCTAATTCCACACTGCATCGGCCTTTCCCCCTCTGGTTTAGGTCTATTTCACTCAGAGATTATAAACTGCAATTTGTTAAAGATGCATACAATAGAAGTCACCACGTTAAATTAGAGTATTTTATAAATGTCATCTGAACGGCACAACAATAGTGTGGTCTTAGTGTAATTTCCTGCAAAAATTAATATAGTAGTTATTAACAAGACGGCGTTTGACTCTATCAAAATGAAAGATATCATCATCGTTTTTCAAAAATATGTCCAACATGAATAAATGCATGCTCCATGTCTATCGTCAATGTTGTATAGAAAAAGGCTTTTAGAAAAGTTAACTCATTCGGTTTAACAACTTTTGTTTTATTCTAGTAAAAGTGATCAATGTTGCTGGGAACTTACACAGTAGAATGCTTGAGTATTACAGTGTTAGTTTATTGAACTAGTGAAAATGTGAATTCCAAGGATATTAAGAGATGTTTGTCTGAGATGATAAAGAAACTAAATAAAGCTTTTAAAAAGTATCTTTACAAAATATTCAAATTAGTTTCTGAGGATGATAATGAACTGAATCCTTGGCATACAGGAAGCACTAAGGGGCTACATTAACTCCTCAATATCACTGAAATCTCCATTTGACAATTGCATTGGTTCTAAGAAATTAATTTGCCACTGAATTATACACATTGCTATATCCTAAATATTTAGCATTTTTTAATAGTTAGGATTAAATTAAAAGGATTTGGAATAATAATCCCAAAACAAGTGGATATGTTTCCTTCTGATTTTTGAGGAGTGTATATTAATAATTAATAGCTAGCTCAGAAACCGGCGGTGGGTTTATGTGCCAGGCTCTGTAAGACCCATGTCTCTAACCTCAAGTTGGACTCTGGAAACCAGTAATATGAGTTCTGAACTTCTTCTCCACCATGTTATCACTTATGTGATCTTGGAGGTACTACCTAACTTCTCAGAGGGTCACTATCCTTAACTATACAATGGATAAACTAATAATTACTTCATCAACTTTGTTAAGTACTGAATTAACTGACTATAAGTACTTGGCACCACACTTTGTACATGGCAAATGGAAATCAAATGAAATCTATAAGATTCGTACAGACTAGCTTCTGTCCTCATGCATTTTTAGCAGTACGTCATCCATCTGCCAATCTGTCTCACACATTTCAAAATGTGGCACTCCCACGCATGGCACTAAAACCGCATGTGGGTAGATCAAGGTAGAGATCAGTTCTTCAGCCTCACAGGAGCTGAGATGCTCCCCAGTTCTGCAGGAGACTAGAGTCTGCTGCCCTTGACTCTGGTTTGCCCTTGGTCCTGGGAGCACACCTCCCTCTGGAAATGATCGGCATGTCGGTTTGGTGCACCAAGAAGCAGGCTGGCTATATTATTCTGTTCCTGAGCAAATCAGTACATCAAAAAACACAAAAAAAGGGTCATTACAAGGTACTAATATTTAAAACATATTTACTACATCTATATCTAAATAATTTTTTAATCATAATCCCTATATTTATCTACCAATACATATATACATTGTATATATGTATCAACCTATGTATATGTAACTATACATATATATGTATCATATGGTGGTTACTCTTGCTAAAAGTTTTAAAATACTTATATTTTGAAATTGTCCTCAAGATCTATGATCCCTAAGCATCCTTGATGCAATTTTGCACTTTATGCTTATCCTCTCATCTCACAGCTCCTAGAGGGGCAGTGATTGTTTTCTCACTTGCTTGTCCCTGGGGACTCTCTCTCACACATGCTCATGAATGGGTCTCTTCACCTGCGTGCAAGGTAGTTCTCCTCCCACCCACATCCAGTTCTCTTTTGCTGACATGTGCTGACAGACCACCATTAGATCAGCAGACCACCTTCCACTGGTACCTCTGCACCTACACAGGGTCCAGTCCCAGGCCAGCACTGCCATCAGTATTTGTAGTCTGGTAGCCCCATGGTGCTGGATGAAGTGCTCTATTCTCAAGAGCTCCCCTTCAACAGAAGCCACTCTGTTCCACATGCAGAAGAAAACATCCTGTTGAGTTCCCTTCTGTCACATGCACACTGAGCAGGAATGACTGGTTCCCTATCAAGATCCATTTTACTCTTCCCTAGGACACAACCCGAGCTGGGAAGTGGCTACCTAGCCAGGGACTACGTTTTCCCAAACTCCTATTCAACAACTGTAGCCATGTGACTTGCTCTCAGCAACAGGACGGTATCAGAAGAAGACGTGTGCCTCTTTGGGACCAAGGCTTTTCAAAAGGTAGGAGCTGCTTCTCCACATTGTCTTTTTCCTTTCCTAGAAAAAGGCCAAGTCACTACAGAACTGCCCTGAACTGTCACATGGAGAAGAGCCACCAAGTGACAAGGAACAGCTGATTTGGAGGTATTACAGGAACAAGAAATAAACTTCTATATTGTTTGGGCCATTAGGCATTTGGGGGTCTATTTGTTACATCTGTTTAGTGTATCCTAACTACCGTCAGTAGCAATGCAATGGACCTTGCTATTATCTCACACTTGTTAGTTAAATCAACAACCAGTTACTACCTAACATCCTTGCAGCTATTGAACTTGGTCTTAAATGCGGAGGTATTATTATGTGGCCAAGTTTGTATACCCTGGCCCTTGGGATGAGTTATTCCCAAAGAGCTGCCAGGTATGTCCAGACATGTGGTATCAACTTAGGCTGAGGCTGAGAACCTCACCTCAGTTACAGCTTCATCTATTTTACCTTCAGTTGCCACACCCTTGGTTCTGGGATAACTTCTTCAGTATGAGCCTTTCCATCAAGCTCAGATTCATTTTCTCCTGTTCCCATTTGCAATCCAGCACCTTTGTTCCTTCCTTTGTATCTGGCCATCAACATTCTCAATCAGTTGTTAGTCAGCACACCAGTTTCAAGAGACATGTTGCCCGTGAATGAGTTACCACATGACTTGTACCCCAATCCTCATATCTTTCTTTCAAGCTTCAGGCAGATGCCCCACCTTTCATATCCTTCACCATCCTAATGCTTAGAGCACATACCCATGCATCGGACTATTCAGGGTCAGTCTCCTTATGAGGCTGAAGAAAGCATTACTTATATTTGTCTACTTTAAGTCTTTAATACAAGGCAATATATTTCTGGAAAACTCATACTAGTGACTTTTGGATATACTGTGGTAATTAATAACAAATACCTAGCTCTGAGCAGAGGAGAAAGCATTGAGGAACTGCAGAAAATGGTCCATAATGCAAAGAAAGTATATTCTGCTCCTTTCTTAAATGTATTTCCTTGAAAATTCTCACCCTGGTAGATCAATTTTCACGAGTAGGATTTTTGTTCCTTATGGATTCCATCTTCCATGGGTCAGACCTGGAAATACTCTCTTCATTGATGCCTTCCCATTTCATCTAATTCATCTCAACCCCTTGTCTCTTGCCTTATTAATTTATTTCTGAATGTCTTGATCATTTCTCTCTCTTCTGGCTCTATTACAGTAATCTACTGATGACTTACTGAGCATTACAGCCGTTCTTCTCTCTTTTTATGTAATTATATTTTCAGTTTTCAGCCAAATTTTAGACTCCCTTATTTACTGTTTTTTATTTCCACTTTTTAAAAAATGTCTTAGGTTACATCCTCTAATCTTGAGGGCACAGTTTAGGGTACAATTAGACTGTAATCTACCAGGGGCTCAGTGGTGTGGAAAACTCAGAAAAACCACTTGATTTCAAGATGGAATTTAGAGGCTAGGACAGAGTGAAGCCACTCCTGACCAAGTGTGTACAAGTGTGCATAAGGACACAACCACATTTACCCTTCCCCCACACAGATCCACCTCCTGCATCTTTTCTCTGTGCATCTTTGACAGACAGTGTTTTAGCAACCTGGTTATTGAAGAGAGGTCTGCAGACAGCAACAGGGCGTCACCCGGGAACTGTCACAAATGTGGACTCTCAGTCCCCCATAAGACTTCCTGAAACAGAATCTGCCTTTGAAAAAGACATCCAAGATATTCATATGCACATTAAAAGCTTGAAAAGTATTGCTCTGACTGACCTACATCTTGTCTGCTGCGGCTTAACTCTCATGGTTTCCTCAGCCAGATCCAAGAACATAGCAAAGTAAGGGAGGAAGAAGGTAAAAAAGTTGGGCAAAATCTCAAGCAGAAAAGCACTCAGACAACACTTCTTGAATGCCTTCTACATGAGGTGGGCCACATGCCAGAGACTCTCTCAAATCTCCTCACCTCATGAGCATCACCCGTGCAGGTGGCTACTCCAGAAACACCAGCAGACGCAGGCAGGGCAGGGGCAGTGGAGGGGCAGTTTGGAGACAGACACTTTACTCCCACCTTGGGTCAGGAACAGACTGGGATCCCCACATATGTGTACTTTAAGTATAACCTTCATAGACCCTTCCCTAAACACCTCAGAATATTTTTTAAGAGCATCATCCAGGCCTGGGGCTCTACTGGGGTCTTCTGGACGTAGGTCACACTAGATGAGGAAAAGGAAAAGAGTGGTCAACCTCCAATTTAAAACAGACGTCGTAATAACTCAGGCACTGAGTTCAAAGGAAACAAGAAGGAAGTGCAGTGACATCCATGGAAACTTACATGTTATTTATTCTAGGAGCCAAGGCTGCTCTTAAGATAAATGGACTTATTTTCCCCAGTGCAGTAAATTAATTTTCTTTTCTTTTTTTTTTTTTTTTTTTTGGCTTAGGTATACCTTTCGGTACTGAAAGCTCTCCTCTCAAAGATACATAAACAAACAAAAAATACACAGGCACACCCCACATACAATTTAAAAGTATATATGGATGCCCTAAAATGCATCCACGGTAGCCCTCGGGATCCAAGGACTCTGCATTAAGGACTCCTCCATAATAATGACTCTCCTCCATTTTCTCCTAATATTACTAATATTATGTGCTTTAGATGGTCTATATGTCTTGACTTTGGCATCAGTAATTTTAGGATTTAGTGACTCACAGCATTACTTCATGCCATTTGCAAGATCTTGGCATTCACAAGAGGAAGAAATTACAACATTTCTTACGGAAGAATAAGGCAGACATGCCATATCTTATGAGATTGGATTGAGTTTCAAATGACAACTGCCAAAGGGAAAGTTTCCCTCCAGAACACAGAGCACACAACACAGTCGACTCAGGCCATTTGGGGCTGGCTTGATTCCTAAGTTATTACAACAAAATGAGACTTGAACTACTGCCTAATTTCCTTGTATGTGCCCTAATATTATTAAGGATTGCAACCGCATGAATTTTAAAAAAGTCCTTGAATTTAATTTTACAGTTTCTAATTCTGACACTGTTGACAGATTTTTTTAGTGTATATTCTGTTCTCCCGCTGAAAATGACAATCAACATTTTTAGAAATCTGTATTATTTAAGCAAAGCATACTTGACACTGTTATTTCCACATATAGTAACAATCTATATACTTTGTGTCTTTAATTGGAGAATGAGAAAACAAGATAAAAATCAAGTAAGATGTGACTGTGACTTAGAGACACAGAATGTGGCGGTTTTAAATTCACGAAAGGGTTCTATTACTATATCTATGTTCAGATTCTTAAATGTAGCTCTCTTTGGCTACATGTCAGGTTTTATGAAAATTCTTTTTTTTCCCCAGCTATAAAAATGATCAACCAAGCAAATTAGGCAGAGAAAAAAATAAAAAGGAAAAATGTTTTTAAAATAAAGAAAATGGTCATTTAAAAAATGTCTTTCCCTTTACGCATTTTTAAGTAAGATTTTTGCACATGGAAACTATCAGAAGCATCTTTTGAAAAACAGTATCCTCTCTTCTTGTCCCTTCTCCTCTCCTGATTCTCATTCCTGAGATCCAAGCATGTGTTGTAATACATGTCAGTGGTTTTTTCCTTCTTACTGCTGAATAATGTTCCACTGAATGGATACATTATACACGGTGCTTATCCAGTTATCAGTTAATGGACATTTGACACTTTGACATTTGACACAGGAGGAGAGTCTCCTCCTTACCGCCGGGCAGACTTGAAGTTCTGACCCTCCACTAGGACTCTGAAAATACTGCCCGAGCTGGCAGGGGGAGAAACACTTCCATTTTCAAGAGATCTCAAAGGGTAACTGCAGGTGTGGATGACATCAGTGGTCAGAGGGGTCCTACCTTCTGAAATGTCACTGCCCTGGGTATGTCCATCTACCATTCCATCCAACAGTTAGATCTACCCCATGAGAGGGGGAGAAGGAGGCCCAGAGCCAGCAGTGCACTGGCACAGGCTCCACGGGATGATAAAAGCGACTCCTCCCAAACCCATGTTGAGTGACTTCTCGCTGGTAGCTTAAAATTTACCCTGGAGGGCTTTTTTCCTAGAGATACCCAGTTGTTAAATATTTGCAAACACAGAACTACAAAAACTATTTCCTACTCTAATGAAATGGACTTGAAATAGAAATTTGAGAAAAATTAAATTTTAATTTCTTGTGTACCAAAGTTGTAAAATTGAGGGACATATCTGCTACATTTTAACATGTAAATAAAAATTGGGAGGTATAACTTTAGTTCACAGTTTTCAATATTGTATACCAAGATGACTTGACCTTAGATCTTCAAGGAAAAAAATGTATTTAAGTGAAAACTTTACATAATGCACAGATTATTATAATAACCACTCTAAATGACCATCTGACTATGAGATCAGTGCTCAGACAGAATCTCTCTTTATTCACTGAACATTTATGAAACAAATATTTATGGAGTGCTTATGATATGATTGAAACTGTTCTCTTTGTTGGGCAGAGAAAAGACGAAGAAGGAAATAAATGAATTTGTTTAATTTGTTTAATGAAGGCTGTAATGAAAATAACATGAAATGATGTAAAAGACAATGATTTGAGAATGTTCTGTAACTGGGTGGGCAGTGACAAGATCTCCAAAGAGGAGATATATCAGTCTTTGAGTTGAGACTGGAACAACAAACAAGACATTCATGGTGAAAATTCAGGGCAAATGTGTAAGGATCAGACATGTAAAGACAGAGTCAGATTTTTCAAACCAACGTACATAAAATTGTAGTATGGCTCTTTCAGAAAACAGCTCCTCAATATCACCACATAAAAATCGTAGAAATTGCCTTTGTCAATTATTTTTCTACTCTTCAGCTTTTCACTGAAGCATGTAATGTTCTCTCATTAGCACACTCTGGTTAATCTGAAGGTCTTCAAACCCAGACTTTAGCTCACTTTATATCTGGCTTTTGTTTGTTAAAGCAGTTTTCAATGCATGCTAAAAGTTACACGACAAATATATTTTGCCTTGAACTTATTACCTTCCTCTTGTAACCTTTTTTTCTTTAACTAGATTGTGACTTATGCTCCCAATCACTGCATTCTCAATTATTTGCAAGAGAATATGTAATTATTAAAAATTAATACAATCATTGAATTGATTTTTCAAAGTAAATTTGTTCTTTATCCATTTTCATGTGGTAGTATTACCAGACCAGGTAAAAAGCTCCAGCTGAGGACAGCACATTTAAACATGGAGGTGCTTTCTCTGATTTCTAATACAGTTAGGATCTGTGTTCTTATAGGTTGGACATCAGTATTTGTGATGTTGGTAATGAAAATGTACGAAGTTATAAAAATCCATTCTACTGTTAGACAAAAGGTTAAAATAAACTTAGAACAAAGCTGTCATAATTTTCATTTGGATTTATGTGCAAGTTACCTTTGCTATATACTATCTTCTATAGAATTTGGGAAGAAAACTGTTCTTGTTCACTTAATATTCCTTATTAATATTAATTAACCAATAATTCCAAGACACATACTTAATTTACCTCCTTGTTTACTTGGAACCCCCTACCTCCCAATCTTTTTTGACAGTTGCAAAATTAAAAATAAAATAAGTCTTTCTCATATACAAAGAACTACCTTATGTTCATATTAAAAATTGCCCAGGGACACCCCTAAAGCAGCCATTGCTTTGAAATGCAAACACACACAGAGGACTCTCTGATATAGTCCTCAATTTCACTGCTAGAATATCCCCTAAATTAGTTTCGGAAAGAGAGCAATTCTTTACCTTCAATAGTGAGAACTCACCTGATCACAAAGAAGGCTACTGTTTCTAGTGCCAACTTCATCACAGTCACAGGGTTTGCAAACATCTATGGCTGAAGGATCTGCACCAACTTGTCGGAAAAAGTAATCCTTACACAGCTCACAGTTCTTTCCTGCATCAGGGAAAGGTTATGCATTATGACTTCCAATTCATTAAAATCAGCTGCATAATTCAAAATTAAAGACTGTATTCCTTTGAGGGAATTCTATAATTTTCGGGACGTCCATTTTAATGCACCTTTCATCTCTACCTGCCAATTTAGTGATCCAGAGCATATGAAACAATGAACCTGTTACAAACTGTGCTTTACTTCATTACACTCCCATCTGTTATGTAACACCACACTTCTAAAAAGCTGTGCTTTGGAAGGGCCCATACATTTTGAAAGAGTTCATTTCTAAACTTAAAACTTTTTATTTCTAGGACCAGGCACTTAATTGAAATCAAATATGAGAAATTTCTGTATGTGTGGTAGATGACAGATATATATAGTTGGAAGCAAATAGGTATATCATATTAAAATATTTTTCCAGAACTAAATCTTGTAAAATAGAAGACTGCCCTTAATATAATTTATTAATTATTATTGTTAATTATAGTTAATGTGATTAAAAGCAAATGTTTCTGTTAGTGCTTATGGTCATTATTTTTCATTTCAAATATTAAAATAGCAATTTATTATATTAGGATATACTAAATAAATTTCACATTAAATATTAGAATATCTTGACAGATTAGAAATGTGAGATAATTCCTAGTGCTTACAATTTATTATTCAGAAAACTCCCCTTTCCATTTTATATAAGAAAACAATCTAAACTACAAGGAGTTTCTAAAGTAAATGTGAGTAGCATTTAAGACCAATGAAATAAGCTGAAATAAAATTCACAGCTATCAACTCTCCCTTTAAACATTATGCACTCTTGCTCAAATATTGCTCAAATTGGTCCAATATTAGAAGGCTATGAAAATAACTTAATCAAGTGAAAAACACATTCTTATGGATATTGACTATGGACTAATTAAAAATTAAATGGATTTATAATATTTCAAGAGTATTTCCATTTAGATATGCTGATGACTCCCAAATTTATATCTCCAATCTAGAAATCTCTCCTTTATTTATCACTCAATGAATATTTATTGAGTGATTACCATGTTCCAAACAACGTGCTAAATGCTGAGGAATACAGTAGTGAACAGAACACACACTGCGCCCTTTCACAGAGCTCTCTTACAGCCTAGCAGGTAAGATGAGTCCTAGTTAAGTCATTACAGGAATAAATACACACTTACAAACTATGATAAGCATCAGGTGCTACTAAAGTATACAGATTAGACTGATCTTCTCCAAAGCACCACGGAAAGCTTCTTTAAGAAAGGAGCTTCAGAGCTCTGTTTCTGACTGCCGCAAACAGAGTTTCTCCTGTGTTTCTTGGAAACATACAGTGAGCTTGTGCAAACCAGAACTTGCCATCTTCTCCCTAAGTATGACCCTCCTGTGTTTCCCATCTCAACGGCTGGCTCCAATGTTGACCCTGTCATACAAACTGGAAAGTCAGACATAGATCTTGACTCTTCCTTCCTTTACCTACACCCCATAGCTGGCTCAGGAAATGTTGCCACTTTTCACCCTAACTATCTATTGGATCCATTTACCTCTATCCATACCACCTGCAATGTCTTCCAGCATTATTTCTCATCTAAACTACTGCAATATCCCACTAATCAGTTTTCCAAACCACTTTTGACAGTCTCCAATCCATTCTCCATTGTACAACCAGACAGGTCTTTTAAAAACACAATATTTATTATGCCCCTCTCCTATGTGAAACCCTTATGTGACATCTCATTAACCTAAGGCTAGAAGCCAATCGCTTTATCACGGTTTATAGGGTCCTCTAGTATCTGGGTCCTGCCTTCCTTCTTAGTTCCTTTTCTTATCATCAGTCACTTGCACTTCTGTCAGTTCTTCAAGGACGCCATGTTTCTCTCTCCTCCAGGCCATTGCTCAATTGTTTCTCTTACTGGAAAACTTTGCTCATCTCCCTAACAACCCTCCCCACCTTACTCCTTCGCCTGGTTATCTCCTACTATACTTCCCTATCTTAGAACTCATCAGACAACTTTGTAATTGTTCCTTTAATAATGTGCCTTTACCACCATATAATAATCCACACAAAGGGAGGAGAATTTCTTATCTTGTTAATCTTTATATTCCCAGCACCTAGCCAAGGTCTTTTTATATTTTAGGTTATCAATAATAATCTAATAAATTTATTCATGCTTCGCACATTTTCAAACCCATCAGACTTGGGCCATTGTATTTTACAAATTCAGACATTGTCTATTTCTGCTTTTAACATATCAGCCTCTCAGAAAACAGTAATTTTCAGTGACTAGTTAATAAACTGGATGGTTTTAGAACAAGGTTAATAATTATTTTCTACATGAATGAACTTTTTTTTTGAAAAGCACTCCCAGATTATCAGAGTCCAGGACAAATCTGAATGAATGTAAACATCTCTGCAGGAGAACCCAGACGTAATGAAAGATGAGGGTCACCAAGGAAACTTATTTTATGGATACATATATTCAAAATAATACATTTATCCAAAATATATTCATGGTTTAATCAAATGGTGTGAACTTGTAAAAAATTTTCCTGAAAAGAGATAGTCTAAGACTAGAGTGTTATTTCTGAAAACTTCCTAATTATTTGGAATTATGAAGATTTGGTAAACTAGTGGGGTTTTCAAACTTAATGGCATGAAAGCCCTTTCTTAAATAAGACAGTAAAACAATTTAAAATAATATGCATTATCTATAGATGCACATGGGTTTCAAGGCCAAGTCAGCCTTTGACATTTGTGTTAACTGCCAGTTACCTGCAGTGTTGTGCTTGCAGTCATCACAAACTCCTCCACCCCCTCTGTGGTGCTCAAGTGGAAATGGGTCCACAGAGACATTGTAGTGGCAGCTTCTAGAGTGGCTGTTGCATTCACATGGTTTACAATGGAAAGCGTGAACTTGATCACTTTGGCGGAAAGGCTTGTCATTATAAAGAGGCAAGCAGCGATCACACTAGAATAAAGTAATATCACAACAATAAAAGGTAAAAAGCTGTGATTTTTTAAATTTACATATCAGGCATTTTCACTAGATGGAAAGCTAGTATCAAAGAGAAAAAAGCCAACAACTACTTTATTTTGGAAAATGTTTTAAACATCAGAAATTAACATATTACAGGCACGGTAGCTGCCAAGTTGTAAAAGTGACAATGCAAACTGAAACCGCGTAGAGTGATCTTAATCACCAATGGGAAAAGTTATGATTGTCCCACAATCTTCAATTTTTTTGTCAAAACATTCAAAACTTGACTTCTGTGTTCTGGTGCCACAAATAAAGACCTCGGAGTTGCCACCTCATCATAACAAAGAATAAACTGAACACACTGAAAGATCAACTGGGGACACAGGGCAAACAGCTACCCCCAGGATTGGAAAGACAAGCAAATACAGGAAGTTTCAGCTATCAGAGCAAAGACTCACTAGAGTTACCTGTTTAAATTATGAATCAGAAGAGCCAATCACGTAAAATAAAGTGTCAAAAATCTCCCTATCTACTAATAAAGGTCCTTCAGTTTTATTAACATCATTAAAAACTATTTTGATATTTTAGAAGACAAAGATCATTCTTTCTCTGCAATAAATATCTAATATTTCAGAACTTTTGACATATTTCATAATTATTATTGGAAGAACTGTAGTCAAAAGCATTTTTCCACTATTTATTTTGCCCTACTAGTTCAGAGTTGAACAATTTCTTCCCTTAATATTTTTAAAGGTGAAAAGAAAAAAATATAAGAATTTAACTGTCCAATGTGCTGTTGTTTTTATGATATTCTGAGATGTTTAGCATGAAAGCACATTGTTTCCCTACCTAGCTGAGGAGAGAAGAAAAAAGACAAAGAGAAGAGAATGAAAGTGTGAATATTAAGTTACAATTTTCACATCAGATAAGGCTACAGTTTAATAATTGATAAAATATGCACTCATATTTGGGTAAATTTAAAAAAACCAGTATCACATTTGTCTTGGGATGATGAAGCGTCTTTCTCTCCAGAATGATTTCTAACCCTTTGGGCACACAGCTGCCCCTCTGTTCTCCTCCCACAGGACTCTGTTAATACCCTGACCCTGCTCCCATCACTTTGAACTCAAATGACTGGTTTGCTTACATGTGTCTTTCAGGAAATGCAAGTTACTGATTTTTATACTCCTGTGTCATTCTCACAGTAGGAGATTAATAGACAGTTGCTAAACTGTTAACTGAAAACTCCTACCTAATCATATTAATTTCCAAAGAAAGTTATTCTTGAAAAAATTTAGAGAGGGGTACAATAGGAACGATGAATACACAGGGTAATGTTCATGTAAAGTGTTCACAATTGCATGGTATTTGATGATTTGCAAAAAAACCACCTATAAATATAAAAAGAAACTCATTTTGTGAAAGAAAAGATATGTAGCAATCATTAGACTGTTATCAACTATGGGCCTCTGACCAAAAAAAAAAAATTAAAAGTGGTGAAATTGACCTCTTTTTTAAGTTTTCTCTCATCAGCGATAATCATTTGTAAATCAATTTTATTTCCTATAATTAAAAGGTAGAGCTCAGGCATAGGCTGAAGCCAGACATCTTTGTTCAATTATGGGTGCTGCTGCTAACGGAGAGGAAGAACGTGAACTATGTACCTTGTGGATCTCAGCACCATGGTAAGCATTTCAAATGAATTATTTCATTAATCTTCTAGGCTTTGGGTCATACAGTATCCCACATCTAACTTCTCTCCCTTGATTTGCTAGCCCTGTGCTCTTGCATAATTAATTCTATCTCTTTAAGCCTTATTTTTCTCATCTAACACGGGGGTACTATTTCCTGTCTCATCAGGATGTTGTAAAGGACATGGCTGAATGTCTGTCACATAGTAAGCTCTCAGTAACTATTGTCCACTATTTTATTGTTAGATTCACAACTGGGAATTAAACAGGTTAAGTAATATGCAAAATATCATTGAACAGTAAGTCTGTGAGTCTACTTTCCTCTTTGTAATCTCAGTTTCTTCATCTCTAAAAGGAAGGCAATGTAACATAATGCCTTCATTATTATTGACTCAAAGTTATCTGAGGATAAGTGGTATTATTTAAATAATGCCCAGTACAAAGCCTGGCACAAATTACACATTCAAAATCTGACAGTTACAAGATGGAGGAGGAGGAATCAGGCAGACAAGTAGGGTAAAAATCCAACAAAGGTGTTGATCTCCAGTTCAGGTGACATCAGAGTATGTAAGACTGTCCCTATGCAATATATTGTCTGTAACTGTTGATATGGGACCTCGCAATCATAAATGTACTGGTCCACGATCTGAGTTAGAGGATGCAGCCTACAGAGTGGACAAAGCACCTAATATATTCTAATTGTATAAATGGAAGAATAGATGAAAACTCGCTTTCCAACCTCCTGGCTTTGGAGAAAAGAAATACGGTTACTAAGTTTTCTTCCCCAGGTCAATTAGCCATGCAATTAACCTCATTCCCAATTTTTAAAAATCTCTACCCCGCTACAAAACTTTGGCCAAAGGCAAAATTTTGCAGCAAGACAATGCCTGAAGCCTATTTTTTCTTGACTTCATTTCAAATTATTCTTATTGACGACTTTGCTCTCCCAATGACAGTGGTTATATTATTCAAGTTATGCTCTCTTGCATAACTTGGTGGAAGTGATGATATGCAACCTGTGGTCCTGTCACACTGATTACAGATGCAGTTTGTCTTCTACAAAGCAACTGCCGGCTGTTTGAGTTTGGGATGTTGCCTACATGAGTTAGTGGAGCAAATCCAGCAGAAGCAATCCTTCAATATTCTTATGAACACAATGTTTATGCCTTTAGACTATGATCTTAAAAAAATTCATCTGAGATTTTATCCTTACTGTCAACTTAGAAGCCACTACCAAGAAGTCTTTTTGTAAATTACACTGGACTAAATACTGTATCAATGTTCCAAATATATAATTCTGGTTCCTAATATTTAAAAACAAAGAGAAATTTGCCAGTAACCTAATGGAATGGTTTGGGTCTAATCAAGTAGTTATTGAAAATGGCCAGCTTTCTTTTTGTGGACAATAAAAAACCTACAGAAATACTGGTAACATTTTATCTCTTTATAAAAAGCGTAGCTGTCATTTTTCAACTCTCAAATGGAATTTCTTGGAGAAAATTATTATAATACTAAGGAGCAAGAGTTTGTAGAAAGGGCTAGCACAGACATTAGCCCTACGAGAACAGTTTGTCCACACATATCAAGACAACTATCTGCACGTGCCATTGGATCCAACAGTTCCACCAGGAATTTAGAAATGTACATTTTTAAAACTATTTGAGAAACTTTTTTTCTAAATAATATGGCCTTTAAAATAGGAAAGTAAAGGATACAAAATAGACGCCCAAAGATAAGGAAATTATTTTTAAAATGTCAACCACCTTCAAAGAAATATAGTGTGAACACTCATAAATACACATGTAGGTAAGTACTGACAGAACAGTTCCATTTAAAAGCCAAGTTCACAGTAATATGTAGAGTATAATCCTATTTTCTAGATAAAGGTAGATTCATCTGTAAATATAAATATAGAGATACAACTTTAAGAAGACTGAGATAGATGATGTAGATTTTAGAATAACAATAATAAAAAAAATCTGAAAAGATATAGACAAGAGTATTTGCCAAGGTTGTCCATGGGTGGTAGGGAGATGACTTTTACTTTTTATAACATGACTTCTTCCCACAGTGTGCAGTTATGGCTGATGCATTAAAAAATTGAGGGCAAATGAAAAGCAACTGCACGGATGGTTACAAGAAAATCACACATCACTTGCATGTAACAGTTCACTAAGAAAAGCTAAGAAAACTAAAATGTTCTCCTTTTAAATGACACACAGATCAGTAAGACACTACAGAGAAAATAACTCTTTCTGAGCATAATGTTTGCTGAAAGTATCTGAACCACCAGTAAACAGAATATGATTTTTAAGAGATACAAATTTTTCAAAATAATGAGATTAACATATAGAAGCAAGGATTTTGAGAGATGACAGCTTAAATTTGTTTGAAAATTTGATTTAAACCATACACAACAAAATGACACAGTGACACATATTTGGGCCTCTGATCTTAAGGATGAAGTGTGTTTCTACCATTTCGTGTCGTTTACAAAGACAGATAAAAGAGAAAGGTACTTTGTAGGCTGTTCTTTGATTATAAAATTTCATGAAACTGTTAACATTTTTCATGTTATAATTCTGTTTCTCTGAACTAAATAATACAAAGAAAATAATGCAATTAAGTGCATTATGAGAAAATTTTTAAATTCTGACAATTATCTCTATCTTTTCTGTCAGTGACCTTTAAAGTTTCATTTAAAATCTAGAAATATATAATATTTGTATATCCTATATTTCTTGAAGCTTCTGAACCAAGTGGTTTTCTACTTAATGTTTCCCAGTCTCCAGCTGATTATTTGTCACTTTCAATTATGTTTCAGTTTCTTCTTTAACAACTGGATTCCCCCTGATATGTCCCTGGATGCTCAAATTATAAGACTAGACAATGGCTATATCAGGGTGAGGACCTTTATCACTGATTCATTTAACTGCTTTCCTTTTGATAGCTTCTTCAAGGCTACTAATCAGCTTCACTAAGTTGCAGCCAGATACTTTGACATGTTCTGGTAGAAAAATCATAGAACAATCATTGATTATAGAAGACACTGATGAGATTTATTTTTACTACATTATATATTAATATGACACAACGACACTCCTCTCTTCTGGAACAGTAAACTGGAATGCTGTTCTTTTGTTACTATTACAGACCAGCAAAGACAAACTTCCAAAGATAATCCACAGGTCCAAGACCATTTTTATCAACTCTAGGCCCATCAGTCTCAATTGTGATCCATTATTTCAACTGTGATCCAAATTTAAACAGAAAGTACAAATGTACATAAAGTTGCATTTTTAAAAATGTAACTAGAGCAACAGCCTAGTTCTTCAGTCATTTACTCAGGAGTCTTAAAAGCCCATTATCTTTGAAAGAAGGAAGGAAGAAAATGTCCTCTTAGCCAAAGAAACATAGAGGCCATGGGAGAGTGGGAACCTCGGCTGGGATCTTCCTATAAGTTACTCACAGAAGAGTTCAGACACAACAGACCAAAGGACTCAGTGCCCTCTGGAAGCTCAAGTTCATAATGATGATCATTAAAAACCACCTGTCTTCAATAGTTACAGGTTACGAAAACAAAGAAGTGAACAATTTGTTTTTGAATGATTTCACAAAACAAACTGAAAATGTTTTAATGTTCATTTTAAAATGTCACATCTGGAAAACTTACAAGAAGGAGTTACAAACTTACGAGGGGGGGAGGGGGTAGGAACCGATAAACTGGGAGTTCAAGATTTGCAGATACTAACTAGTATACATATAATATATAAACAAGTTTATACTGTATAGCGCAGGGAACCACATGCAATATCTTATAGTAACTTATGGTGAAAAAGAAAATAAAAACAAATATATTTATGTTCCTGTATGACTGAAGCATTGTGCTGTGCACCAGAAATTGACACAATATTGTAAAATGATTATACTTCAATAAATACATATATATATTTCATATATATTTCATATATATATATAATATATATAAAGAAGTAGTTAATTCCCCAATTATGGTAAATAAATGAAATAATCCTTTTTTAAAGTCTAGCACATACCATACAGGCTAAAATTTCAGAGGTACAAAGGACAACTATGGGTACTGCCTTATTTTCTTGAGCATTTATAGAGAAAATAGCATTTTGTCTATACTTCCTAAATCACTGCAGTTATCATATAATATTACAATAGTACATTTGCTTATCTGTTGTCCTTATTAGCATCTGAGCTTCCTCCAGCAGGAACCAGATTTTACTGGTCTAATGAATCCCAGCATAATGCCTGGTACATTGTAACTGCTCAGCAAATGTTTACTGGGTGAGGAATGAATGAACAAATGAATCCATGACTGAGTCAATTAATCAACGGACGGCTGGGACAGCAAGAGCTCACTTCTATCAGTGAGTTCATTTTCTTCATTCCTGGCTCCAGCACAGAAAATGAAATCAAGACAGAAGTATTTCCCTGTTTACCCTCAACAGTAAAGTGCCCACACATGTCTTTACCCAGGCAATGCTTTCCATGTAGTAAGAATAGGTAAGGGGGCTACAGTGGGTGGCAGGCCCAAGTGCTCCGTGCGCATCAGCTCTCCAGCAACCTGTGAAGTAGTAGTTGCTATCACCTCTATTACCACTGAGAAAACCAAGAGACAGGGAAAAAATTTCATAGTTTTCTAAAATCACCCAGTAGAATGTCAACTAGCTTAAACGAGAATGTAAGCATTTCTAAGGACAGCAATGTGTGTTGCTTTTTATTCATCCCTGTATTTCCAGAGCCTAGAAGAAGCCTAGCACATCGCAGGCATTCAATTTAGATAAATGATGGGCAGAAAAATAGACACAAACATCCATAGATACACACCCTTGATCCTGACCCTCATACTATATGTGCTCCAAGGAGAGAAAATCATCTCTGAGGGAGGGAGGTGTTGAGTGGATTCCCTGCAGCTAGAATGTCCATCATTACCTCCTCCTGCTCAGAGTCTCCACTGGCTGGCAGAGCCCTGGAGACTCAAAGCAGGAGTCACCCCTCCCCCCCCCCCGCTAGAAAATCCAGAGGTATGTGGGCAGCCCCTGGCTCTTTGGGAAGGGGAAGAAGGCAATCTGTTTCAGAGTGAGAGATTATAAAACGCTCACTTCTTAGTCAGCATAGTCCTACTTACTGAGCTAAAAGAAGTAATTTGTTCAACTATTCCCCAATGGCCTAAATGATTTAGAGATCTTGGGAAAGTCTGTAAATTGCTCCTTTCTCATCAATAGAAGCCAGACCACTATGTTGGAAATTTTAAGAGTCTAAATCTCTAACAATAATAATTGTCCTCAGGCTCTATTCACAGCTTCCTCTTTCCTTTGGATGTAGCAGTAATTGTAATTCAAATGATGCCGTTTCAGTGTAATTTCTTTTGTCTACTAGATAGAGAAAACATCTTAATAAACATAAAAACTTTGGTGTACTCATGTAACTGTTTTTCCAATACAAGTTTCCCTATGTATCTCTAATGCTCCAGTCACAAAGGTATTGTTACACAAACTTGTTAATTTATTATCAATAATAGATTGGGTTGGGGGGTGTGGAAGTTGAGATAAAACTTCCAACTGCAGAGAGAATCTAGACAGAAAAGGGCTGAATGCTTGGCACATGTTAAGTGATCAATATGTTTGACAAATGCATGAATGCATGGGTGAAGGACCTAACAGATTGTTTGCATTTATGACATGCTGCAGGATGGTACCTTAATACATGCAGTATTTAATTAAATAGTAACATAAAAGGTTTAATATATTACCTGCAAAATTTTACCTGTGGATTCCTATGTAATCTTAATTAGCAAATCTAAAACAATTACTATGCTTCACCATTGAGAAGACAGAAATGCTCATGTATTTATCCTTCAATGACATATCCCTTTCTCAGCAATTATCTTTCTCCTAGTTACAAATTCTCATATGATTAAAGTGTCCACAGAAAAATTGTAGTAACCTGCTCTCTTGGAGCTGAAAATTAACAGCATAAATTAAACAACTATCAACACCACTGGACAATACTGATGGCAATACAATGATTGTGAATACTTCACAACACAGCCTGTCTGGCAATTCAACTATTAGTATGTAGCGGCTACTTTTAGAAACTTTCTAATTCATGCAATGCCTTGTCTGTAGTTCTACAGGCAAAGTGCAGTGGAGGATTAGAAAACCATCCAATGAAACAAATTTTAATAACGTGTGAAACAAACTCTATGCTTGCGAAAATGAACTATCGGCAGAATTACTCAGATAACTGATTAAGTTCTACACATCGTCTCTGTATAAATGTAACTGACAGTCTATGTACTTTTAAGAACAGGGCTCCTGACTATATGGTTTGTGAATACAGATGCTCTAACTATGACTAGTTGTTGAAGCAAACAGGAGCACTTAGATGATGGGCCCTGGAGTCTTACTCATTAATTTTGAGCAGTGATATTGTTTGATATTTGATTTTTCCCTTGGCTTGTCTGCCCTTTTTTATTCCCTCTTCCTCTTTTTACTGTGTGACTTGGTCAGGGCACTAAATAGAAAAGACACACGAGAGATAACACAATATTCTCTCAAGAGTCCAGAAGGAGGACTTCAAGATTTGATCATTTGTGGGTACTAGCCAAACCAAAGTGATTCTTTTTTATGCCATCCATAATTTAACTCTATTGATATGTCACAAAATATGGCCTGGAATAGAGAATACATTTGTATAGGATAAACTGTTTATTTTACAAAGAAACATAGTGAAAAAAATGGATTATACTAAAATATTCTTTTCATGCAACTCTTCCAAATAAATTATGTAATACAAACATGGATTCATATGTTAAGAAGCATAATCCACTAGCTCTGTCTTTTAGTATTTAGGGTTCCTCTAAACTTAATGAGTAGACATAAAAATGCATTTGAGTTGCTCTTTGGATATAAAGCCATTTCATATTGGGAATTTTATCTAGTGTTAGTCTTGAGTACTAGATTAGTAAATTAAAAACCCTTTCATTAGTATAGCTGTATTTAATTTTTCCTTTTAAGATTTAAAGTGCCAATGGTATTTACATTATTCATTAATTACAAATTGTCAGCCTGAATCATTTGTTTACACTAAAGTCATTTTCATTATAGTAATTAGTGTCTGCCAGGGAGTCTTTTTTGAATTACATAAATGAAAGTCCTTCTATATTTTCAAATACTTGCATCTGTAATCAAGATGTTATGGTTGTACTCTAGCATAATGCTCTACATGCAGAAGGTATTTCATAAATATTTGTTGAATGAAGATAGCAAATGATCGACCTTCACACTAGAACAATAAAGGTCCACAATAATCATTAATTTGATAACAGTTATTCCATGCTGAAGAGTCACCTCCACTCTGTCTTTAGCAATAGCATGAATACTTAATGTAGATAGTATGTGCTTGACAGATTAATAAATAAAATTATTATATTTTAGGAAATTACATTGAAACATTTGACATGCAAAATTTATAAATAAAAGAGGAAACAAAGGCACTTTTATTCACCTAACCAAAAAAAAAAAAAAAAAAAAAAAAACACCATATACATTCTACTCCACCAATAACATTCACAAGTGTTTCTTGGTATTCACACTTTACATTTTTTGTATTACTTGTAACATAGTATTGTTCCACATGGTTTTAAATTTTACATAAATGGTATACACTTCATGTATTATTCTACAACAAGCTTTGTGTACTGAATTGTTTTGAGAAGTCTGGATATGTGGATACAATAGCTATGCTCATTCATCCACTACCGTGTTTCATTTAAATATTTGTAAATTGTTTTTCCAGTGGTGACATCATCCCATGAGTAGCATGTGAGTCTGCATTTACATAATTCACATCCTTCTCAGCTTCTGAAATTTTCGATTTTTTTAATCTCTCAGCCTGATGGGTATAAAACGTTACCTCATAGTCTTGATTACTTTACTGATAACCAGTAAAGTTGCAGGTGTTTTCATATGTGTACTGACCATTTAAGGTGCCACTTCTGCTCTCTTCTGTGAATTATCTGTTCAATTCTTTTGATATGTTTTTCGGTTAATTTGTACCATTTCAAAATACCCTTTGTTAAGGTGTTTTGTTGCTAATATCATCTGCTAGTATGAAGTTTTTCTTTTTCTTAAACTTTGAATGATTAGAACTCTCTAATTTTAATACTATATATACCAGTTTCTTCCTTTATTAGTCTGTGATTCATGTCTCCAGAAGTCATACAGACATACTATATTTTCCAAGGGAAAAATGTTATTTATCTTTGTAGGCCTTGATATTGGGAAGGACAAGACCCTGCCACCTACTATCTTCTCCAAACTTATTTCCATTATTTCTGCTCCTCTGATCATCCTTATATTAGAATCAGTATGTCAAGCCACAGAAAAAAACATTGTAATATTTTTACTGGAATTGGATTGAATTTTTATTATGATTGGGAAGAACTTACATTTTTGTGATATTAAATCTTCCTCTACATGAGCATGTTGTAGCTCCCCATTACTTTAGGTCTTTTAAATATTTTTGAACAATGTTTCTACCATACACATCTCTAGGTAGATTTTTCTTTGGATATTACTATAATTCGTATCTCTTTTAAAGTTTCCTGTTTTGTGTTATATAAAACGCAATCAGTTTCCATGAATCTATCCTATATCTAGCCACCTTATTGAACTATCATTAATATTTAATAATTTGTAGGGTTTTTTTTTTATTTTATGACCAAATCATCTTGTCTTCAGATGTTGATGGTTCAATTACTTCTTTCCCATTCTTTAAGTGTTTCTTTCTGTTATCATATTGAGCTGGCTAGATCCTTCAATTATCATTTTGAATAACAGACCATCTTGTCTCATCCTGACTTTAAAAGGAATGCTTTAGTGGATGCACCAGTATGTGCACTGCTGTTTCTAGAATTTGTAGATGTTCTTTATCAGGTTAAGGAAGTCTTTTTCAGAGTGTGTTGAAAATATGTATCTAGATGTGTGTTAAATATTATCAACTGTTTTTTTCCCCCAAATCTATTGAAATGATGTTTTTCCTCCCTTCATGAGTTAATGTGGTAAGTTGTATCAATGGATTTATTAATATTAAATTTCACTTGCATTCCTGGGAGAAACTCAATTTGGCTACCACGTATTATTCCTTTTATAAAGAGCCAGATGTGATTTGCCATTATTTTAAAAATTTTAGGCTTATGTTTACAATTGAGAATTATATTTAAATTTTCTTTTTTGTGCTGTCCTTGTTTGATTGTGTTTCTAGCCTCCTTACTTCCATTGATAGAGTTCAAAGTAAAGATCTATACCCTCAGCTAAAAACCTGAGCATGCTATATATTTAACTTATTTATTTCTCTTGACTCCTCTATTCCTACCACCAACACTTAAGAAAATGTAAAAAAAAAGTCTTCAATAAAATTTTATTGGATTAACAAAAGATTCATAATTTTAGTTAGCAGTTGTTTTCCCTTATTCTATTTTTCCTGACTAATTTACATAACAGTGAAATAATTCAATGCATTCATTCACCACAAACTATTTACTCAATACCTACAATGTGTTCTGATTACAAATTCTACATAGTTTGTTGAGACCAAGTTTATTGAATAGAACATGATCAATGTTCATACATTTTCCATGGTATCTTGACAAGAATGTATGTTTTTTTCATTGTTGGAAACAGGAATCTATTACTTCAAGCTTTGAATTAGTTTAATCCTCAATTACTAAGGTTTTTATTTATTTATTTACTTACGGGTTGCTTATTTGATCAATTACTAGACATATTAAACTTATCTACACTGATGGTGGATTTGTCAATTTCTTCTCCCAGTTTTGTCAAATTTTGCTCTATATTTTGAAACTATGCTATGAGATGCACGTAGATTTAGAATTGTACTTTTTATCATTATACAATGAACCTCTTTATCCCTAATAAAACTTTTTAAAGTCTATTTTACCTAATGTTAATATAGCTTAAGCCAGCTTTCTTATGTTTTTAAACTTTATGTGTGCTTGTATTTTAAGTATCTATCTCACGATCTTAGCATCAGTATCATACTAACCCATGTTGGAGCCTGAGACCCAATAAAATGTCTATCCCTATATACACTAATAAAGTATCAGCCCATATTTGGAACCATGTGGTCTGAGGGCAGACATTCTTTCTTCTCTTAAGTTTAAGGTGTCTTTTATTGCCCCAAATGTGGTTAATCTAGTGAGTGCTCCATGTGAGCTTGAGAAGAATGTGTATTCTGACACTGTTGGATAAAGCAGGCTAAGGTGTTCAAATATAACGAGTTAATTGAAAGTATTTTGAATTCAACTTTCCTTACTGATTTCCTGCCTACTGGATCTGTCCATTTCTGAGAGAAGGGTGTTAAAGTCTCAATGATAGTGGCTTTGTTTATTTCTCCTTCCAGTTCCATTTTGATGTTGGGTTGTTAGGCACATACACATGAAGGATTGCTACGTCTCCTTGTAGAAATGACCCCTTTACCGTTATGTAATGCCTCTTTTTATCACTGATAATTTTCACTAGTCTTAATTCTGCTCTGTCAGAGTATTTCACTGTTCACGCTAGTGTTCTTTTGATTAGTGTTAATATGATGTAAATTTCTCCATTCCTTTAATCTATGTTTCTTTATATTTAACATGGGTTTCTTGTAAACATTCAATCGTGTCATGTTTTTTATACCCTCTGGCAATCACTGTCTTTTAATTGATGTTTAGACCATTGATGTTTGAAGTAATTACTGATGTCTGGAGTAATGTCTACTGTATTTGTTACTATCTTCTATCCATTGCCCTCATTATTTGATTCTATTTTTGTCTTCCACTCTTTTTCTGCCTTTTGTTATTTTAGTTTATCATCTTCTATGATTCCATTTGCTCTCCTTTCTTATATCAATTATCCCTTTTTTGCTTTTTTAAAAACTAGACGCCCTAAAGTTTGTAATATATATTTACAACTAAGTTACAATAATTTACAACTAATCTAAGTTCATTTTCAAACACTACACCACTTTATGGATAGTTTAAGTACCTGATACTAAGGAAGCACTCCTAGGTCCTCCCTCCTGTCCCTTGTATCATTGTTGCCATTCAATCCACCAATACATAAGCTATAATCATCAAGTATATTGTGCTATTATGAACAAATTGTCATCTTTCAGATCAACTAAAAATAAGAAAAGTAAATGTTCTTGCTTTAGCTTCACTTATTTCTTCTCTAAGGCACTTCCTTTTTTTCAGTAGATCCAAGCTTCTGATCTATATCATTTTCCTTCTCTGTGAAGAACTTCAACATTTCTGGGAACAAATTTCCTCAATTTTTTTTTGAGAAAGTTTTGATTTCTTCTTCACTTCTGAAGGGTGATTTTGCTGTTTACAGAATTCTTGGTTGGTGGGTTGTGTCTCTCAGTACTTGAGGTATTTAGCTTTTCTTGCTTGCCTGGTTTCTGAAATATCAGAATTCCTATCTTTGTTCCTGTATAGGATAGGTGGTGATGGTGGGGTTTTTTTGCTTGTTTTTGTTTTTGTTTTTGTTTCCTTTCTGGTCTCTTTTCAGACTTTTTTAATCGTTGACTTCTTGCAGTTTAAATCTGATATGCCTGGGTGTAATATCTTGGAGTTTATTTCTCTTGGTGTTCTCTGGCTTCCTGGAATTGTGGTTTTGGTGCCTGACATTGATTTGGGGAATCCTCAGTTATTACAGCTTCAAATATTTTTTTTTCTCCATTCTTTTGCTTCTGTTTCTGGTATTTACATTATGCATGTATTGCCTTTTAATAACTATCCCACAGTTCTTGGATATTTTGCTCATTTTTAAAGTCTTTTTTTTCTCTCTGCTTTTCAGATTTGGAAGGTTCTATTGACATATCCTCAAACTCAGAGATTTTTTTTTTTTTTATCCATGTCTGGTCTCCTAATGAATCTATCAAAGACATTCTTCATTTCTGTGGCATTATCTTTTATCTCTAGCATTTTTTTTTTTTAGAATTTCCATCTTTCTGTTTACATCATTCATTTGTTCTTGCATTTTCATTCTATATCATTTTCCTGTGAGAACCTGTAGCATATTAATCAGTTTTTTTAAGCTCTAAATCTGATAAGTCCAACATTTCTGCCATATCTGCACCTGGGTCTGACATTTGTTCTCTTTCAACCATATTTTTTGTCCTTTAGTACGCCTTTCAATTTTTTAAAAAAGCTGGACATGATGTAAAAGGAACTCCAGAAAAATATGCCTTTAGTGACATGGTGGTAAGTTGTGAGTGGTGGGGAAGTGTTCTACAGTCTCCGTCTTTCAATGAGTGTGTGACAGTTCCTCCATCTGACCCCTTAGGTGCAACAGGATGACCACGGGGGGCTGGAGTTGGGTAATTTCCTTTCCTTTGATAGTATTTTTAATGTCCACTTTAGCAACATCTTGCTATTTTTATACTCCCCAATATGTTGTGCTATTATTAATACAGTTTACATTTATTAACTATATTATTAAATAATATTATTATTTAGTACAGCTAATATATATATGCTGATATATTTGCTCACAATTCCTTCTTATACATCATGCCTCTTTTCTGGGATCACTATATTTCTTTATGAAGTATATCTTCTAGGAATTCTTTTAGTGAGTCTACTGGTAAAGTTGATAAATTTTTGTTAGACAGAAAATGTATTTTTTTCCTCCCTTGCTGTTAATTGATAGTCTAGCTACAGATACAATTCTAGGTTTGTTGGTTACTTCCTCTTTGCACTTCAGAGATACTGTTCCACTGTATTCTGGCTTCTACTGTGGGTTGAGATCTCCAATGTCACAATTTCTTATACATTCATATCTGTAAATGATTTGTCTTTTTCTCTCTGGCTACCTTTAGGATCTGCTCTTGGTCTCTGGTGATTTTCAGACTCATTATATCTGAGCTATAAATTTTTTTTTAATTCATAGGCTACTTAGGGTTCAGGAGAACCATGTCATTCCTCAACTCTGGACAATTCTTTACCCTTTAAGTATCTTATTTTACTATTTTTATATTTTCATTATCTCTGTTTGCTTCTTCTATAAAGCCATCTCAATCTATCCCCTTGTCCTCAACCTCTTTTTCATGTTTTTAATTTACATTTTAAAGGCATTTATGCACAGACCTATGCAGGGAAATAACTAGTTTAAGTATTTTTTTCAAAGATTAATAATATCATCTATGTGTCAGATAGGAAATGAAATTCTTGACTTTGACTCATTAAATGTACATCTAATGTAGATTCTATAATGTGAACTGCCTGAATGCTAGTTACATAAAAGTAAATTCACTAGTGTTACAAAAATTGTAAAATAAAATGAAATACACTCAGAGTAAAAGTTTCTGTGAGCGAACAGAAACAAAAGTTGTGGTCAAGCTCAGTGTGGAATAAAAATATGACAGAAGTTAGTCACGATGAGTCATACCTCTGAACTTCAGTGCTCTAGAGGAATACACTCTCAAAAATAACAGGAAACATCCATTTACATAAAAAGCATTGTAGAGTGTGACGTTGGCACCACTCAAATTATTGAATGGCAGAAAGGCTTATTATATAAAATGTTTTAAGCTGGCTCTGCTATTTATAATACTAACAAAATGCGTACTGATAGTTTGAGTTTAGTTAATTCATAAAATCCATGATTAATGTTATAAAAGGGTCCCAAGTCAGAGCCAAAGAATAAGAGAAGTATTCATGGTTACTAATAAATTGCTCTGTGAATGCTTGGCCACCCTTGCAGATAATGTCACAAAATGATGAAAGAATAGTTAAGTAGCCAACAAAGTGCCAGTGCTTGGCGGAGGCACTGCTCATTGCATCATTCTTGGCCTACAGCCCTTGAAAGGTGAACATAACTGTTAAAAGAAAATGAAAAATCGTAAGGATGCAAGCTTCAGCTGAAAGCACTTTACTTAAAACGAGACTCTATCAAAACTTGAACTCTTAGAACAGGTAAACAAAGTACTAGATAAGGGCAGGAAAGAAGTAATAGGTATATTGTAGCCAGGCTACCACTTTAACTGACATGTAATATACATTCGTGAGCTTCCAGTTCCCAGGTTGTATTCCGCAGCAATGAACTTAACACATTTTCTGATACTTATAATGGATTTCTTAAGTGGTTGAACCAGCTACTTCATTACAATAAAGTTAATATCACAAGTAGTTAGGAAATGATCTAAGAAGTACAAGGGAGTATTGGCGGGGGGGGTGTTTAAAAGCCAATTTACCAAATAATACACATTGCATAACTCCATGATATGAAATTTTATAACAGGCAAAACTAAGCTATAGTGACACAGAACAGATTGGCAGTTTCCTGAGATTGGTCGTTGTGGGGATGCATTGTCTACAAAGGAACACAAGAGTGAACCTGAGGAGAGGAAAACATTCTATATCTTCATCAGAGTAGTTATTACACAAGGGTATACATTTGCCAAACCTCAAAGTATACATTTTTCAATTCACTTCAAGAAAGTTGATTTAAAAAGGAAAAAAGAGTAGTTTTGCAAGATGTTCAAATTTGGTAAAGGGAAAAAGAAATCTCTTTGTATTATTTCTTACTCCTATATATGAATTTATACTTTTATCAAAATTTTAAAATTACTTAAAATTAAAAATACATATACAAGTAACAGTAATTATGATTATCCAAATAAAATTAATCATTGAAAAACAGTATCAAACAATCCTATGATTCATGCAAGTTCAATGCCATGTAATCTTGAAACCTACTTTAAAACATTCAACTCTGTTCAAAAGTTATCTAGTCTGCTGGGATTTGTTTTGCCGTAGATTCATCCTAAAATGGACCCAGTAAATTAATTATTCACTGCGTCAGTCATTTGGGGTGACAAGTACTAGAAAATTATTCTCTATTAATGAAATATGCCATTATTATTTACAGCATGCATAATACATTAAAGTGAAAACCTTAAAATTGCCAATACAATATCAAAATGTATCAAAGTTCCTAGTCCAGTAGCACTGAGGAGAGTCAGTGAGCCTCCCCAAGGTACATGTCTTAAGTTTCACAAAATATAATTGAACACTTAAGAAGTAAGTGGGCCTTAAATCATCTTAGAATTAGTGGGGTCTTTGGTAATAGATTGAGTAGGTTTTTATTATTTGTTAGTTTTTTTTTAAATTTTTATGAATGGACTAAAGAAACAGGAACTATGAAATAGACTGTTGATCTTGCTCTGCCCAGAATAACTAATCACATCTTCCAGCTTCTGGGAAGTCTCAGTCTGTTAATACAGTTCACTTTGTGGGGTTCAGAAGCTTAAAGGTCTCCGTAGGCCAGGTAGTTAACAGACATGAGGCCACCCAGATGTAAAGTTAAGGACAGTAGTAAATATGACAGCAAATGAAAAGTAATAATTCTCTAAAGAGGATAATTACTATCCTGAGTTATCCTGTTATTGCCAAGGGGGAACATGGGCACAGTGTTGGACTACTTTCTACTTAACAGAAGCCAGAGATTTTAAAGAGAGAGAGAAAAATTAAATAAAAACCTTTTAAACACTGTTTCTGCCCAACAACCGCCAGTTTGTAACACCAACTTTATACACAGCTGATGACTGTTTCATACAGAAAATTCTCTAGAATGGCTTCATGTATGAACTTGTTTCTGCATTCACCATTTTCTTCTTTTCTCCTGGCTTCATTCATTTCCACTTCCGCTAAAAACACTTTCTCATGGGACTGACAATTGCCAAGAACTGGCATATTCTCAAGGCTTACGTTTTCATCTGTTTGCCAAATGGCTGTAATATAATTCACAAAAGCCCTGTTTATTGAGTAATATTATTAATGGCTAGCATAATACTGTGAAATTGAAGATATTCTTTTTGGATTATGTCCAGATCTTTAAAAAGAACATTGGTTCAAACAGGATATGAATGGCTTGTATTAAAATATATTATTTTAAAAAGTGGAACAACGTGAAAAGCATTTGAATAAGTATATTTTCAAATTATTGTAAGACAACTTTTTCAGACACATAAGTCCCACATGTATTGAAATACTATGAATGATAAAAAAAAGAGAAGGCTATGCTTGTAAATGCTTTATAAAATCATTTATCATTTTCAACACATTGTTGAAAATACAGGACTGAGAAATCATTCAACTTAACACAATCTATTGACTTTTTCCCTTCAGTTGCATTTGCCAAACTTTGCTAAGTGAATGGTATTTGTTGCTTTTTTATTTATGGCTAAATTCATGAAGTATCAAAATATGTCAAGGAGGAAAGCAACGGACAAGTCAACTTTTAAGCTTTTGTTTTCAAAGGGCACTTAATGTCAAAATAAGAAGCATTACAATATATTCTCAACCTAAATGATAGTTAATTATTTCACTAGTTCATAATCCAACAGTCACCACCTGAGACCAAGTCTGAAAAATCCCAACTTGACTTCTGAAACCAATCATGAGCCTTGAGTCATTTAATGGCTCTACTTTTAAGAGGAAGCATGAAATCATCCAAGAATCATAAAATATCAGTCACTTAACTGTGAGCAGTTGAAGAGAAAAAAGAGGGGGAAATGGGATGAGGTACCAAGAGAAAGAGAGGGGGTAGGGGAAGGGAAGAGAAACTAGTCAAACTAAAGCAAGAGAAGCTCAGAAAACACCAAACATACAATGGTATTAGCCAGTCCTCAGTTTGCACTTAATGGGTATACTCAGATCAAAGTGCTCTACTCATTTCACACCTGAGCAGTTTTTAATTGGGTTATTAGTGGGTTTGGGAAGGAGGGGTGAGATTAATGAAAGAAATCACTGACTACAAAGGAAAGAAGTGTCTACCTTAAAGGACTGAAAGAAGACACCAAGAAAAATAGAATAAATGTCAATTTAACTGTAAAAATCAAGAACAAATCAAACTGCCAAAAATTTAAACACAATATATGGCTGAATAAAGAGTCAATCAATCAACTTAATCCAATTAATTTCCTTTCTGTGACAATATAAGCCATACAACCAAACAATAAAATCAATGCTTTTTAAAAAGATGGTTTTTTCTCATGATATACTAATCAAATCAAATTCAAAGACTCCAGTGTTAGAAATCCAGATAGTGTAGAAGATTCCTTCTTTCAAAGTAACTATCAGCTAGAGGCAAAGACTAAATGTGTAAATAAAAAGATCAGCAGTGTAAAGCAATGATCTGGAGAGTAAGTTCACAGGGACATCTGAATTAGAACATGAAAACTTGGGTTCGAGCACACAGAAAGAAAGAAAGGCAGCTGGAACCAAATCAAAGACCCTGAGTTGAAACTGAGAATCATCACTGCATCCTAAAAATGCCAGAGGATGGCCGCATTTCAGATAATGTTCTTGCCACTGAATTATATACACTAATGTACAGAAACCAAATTAGATTAATTAAGAATCTCAGAAGACAGAAAAGGTATTTGCCAAAACCTCTAAGATATTTTCTTTAAAAAAAAAAAAAAAAACAAGATATTCCATGAAATCCTAAAACAAAGTGCACAGAGAAGTGAAGGGACTAAACACAAGTCAGGTCAAGGTCTGGAAGGCAGGGAAGTTCATAAGTCACAAGGAATCTATGAGTTTTCAAAGCCAAATATACTAACACATAATTCCATGTTTATGTAACAAAATATACCAATACAACCATCCCATACTCTTGTCATTGAAGAATTGCTTTTTAGAATGACAACAATTACATAATGTAATTTACTGTATTTACAACTTTTCATTTTATTGTAGATATGGCCAAATTATCCTCCAGAACTTTTGTACCAATTGGTAATTCCATCAATGATGTATAAAAAGTTCATATTCTCACAAATCTAAATGTTATCAATTTTGAAACTTCCTGCTAATTAGATAGTTAAAAACAATCTTTTGTTATAAATTGCACTTTCCTAATTAAAACTGAGGTTGGGTAACCTTTCATGCATTTGTTGAAAATTATCAATTCTTCTTTGTAAATTTTTTGTTAATATATTTGCTCCTTTTTTAGGTTGTATTTTTCTTATTATTCTTTAAGTGTTCTTTGTGTATTAGGGATTGTGACATAATAAAAAATACATATTCAGTCTCTGGCACATAGTTCCTAAAACTCTTGTAATTTCTATACTGTTAAGAATGATGGGGGCATATTTTGTTACAATATTTGGTTTCTGTCCCCAGTCCCTTCTAAAATAGCTCCAGAGCAGTAAGGTGAAAGGAGCATTTTTTTTCTTATTCATAACAAATCCCTTCAACCCCACCTGATTTTATGTTAATGAGGTGGTTTTTGGAAACCCTCTAAGAGCAGAGGCTGGTTCAGCCAGGGGAACCAACCATGTGATTAGAGGGTTGGAACTTTCAGCCCCACTTCTGGACCTCCAGAGAGAGACAGGGGCTGGAGGTCAGGCACAGTCAACAATGGCTAATGATTTAATCATTCATGCTTAACGTACCTTCCATATAAACTCTAGCTAAAGAGGTTCAAAGAGTGTTGGGAGGATATGCTCAGAGAGGGCATGGAAGCTCTGTGCCCCTTCCTCCACACCTTCCCTATGTGTCCCTTCCATCTGGGCGGTTCTGAAGTTGCAGCCTTTCATCATAAAAGGTCATCTAGTATGTAAACTGTTTACTTGAGTTTGTGAGCCATTCTAGCATATGATCAAACACAAGGAGTGCGAAGGGGAAATCCTAACTTGTAGCAGAATCAGACGCAAGTTGTTAACCTGGGGACCCACTACCTGCAGTTGGCATCTAAATGATGAGGGCTGTCTTACGAGACTAAGCCCTAAACTCATGGGGTCTGTGCTAATTCCAGTTGTGTCAGGGTTGAATTAAGTTGTAGGACACCCCGTTAGCATCCACAGAGAATTCAATTGCTTAGTGTAGGAAAAACCCACGCATCTTAAATTCTCTTACAAACTGGCAGCCGATTGCTTCAAACACCACTGACTGAAGACTTCACACTACACTTTTATTACTGGTGTGACTGTTACTGCTGCTGTACCCTTTTTCATATCAGCTGTTACTGATGTTTAAGCTGAATACGTCTAATAAATCTCTCTCAAAAAGTTTTTTTTCATTTACTTCTTATTCCTAAAATGTAGCTAGATTTCTACTTCAACTGTGAAACTTACCTGGATAATAATCATAGACAAGCTAAAATAATATAACTTGTAAGTCATCTTACTGTAGATTTTCAAATTACTTACTTAAAATTCCTGCTATCAACAATGAGTTAAATTTGATTGATGCAAACAAAGATCTCTCTAGATACCTTTGCAAAAATTTACCCTTTAGATACAGTAACCTGACCCGTTTTTTAGTGCCATCTCTTCAGGTACCTTAAACATTGTTATAAAATATGATAATGTTGATGAAATGAAGAAAAAAGAAAGGGAAAATAAAATCTCTGGGTTTAGTTTTAGTTGTTATTTCTTTCATAGAGAATTTTTTAAAATTAATTTTAGAGTTTATTAATGGCTTTTATTTTTCTCTACAAAAAAGTTTTCTGAAATAGTTAACATTTCAAGTTCATACTAATTTATTTTTTTCAAACCCAGAAGTTAGACCAAGTCAAGTTTCAAGAATTTATATTCAACACCCTTCTTTTTCTGAGATTTCCAATCATTAATAGGGAACTCACCTGAAGTCCTTCAGTGAAGCTTTCCTGAGAGCAGAGGCATCGGTAGGGTCGGCTTGTCGTGTCACAGTTATCAGCATGACCATGGCACTGGCACCTGTGAATGTGAGCATCCGACAACTCAGAAACACCGACTCCACTGTGAATGTATGCAAAGGTCTATGTACATATTCACTATGTGGCTCCAACAAGGGAGACAAGTGTGGAAATCAACAGAAAAGTCAGTTTCTCTTTAAGCCTGTGGATAGTCATGAAAGTTTTTAATTAATCCTGAAGCACTGAAAGGATCATCATCAACATCCAAACCACACTGATTGTGAAGGTAATTTTCAAGCCCATCCTAGGTTGTTTACACCTATTATCAACCGTGTGGCAAGCTTGCCAAGAAAGGGCATTTACTAAAACTACTGAAAACACAGCTAAGACTATAAGGTTTAGAATAAACTACAGAATAAAGGTAACAAATTTCAATTTTGTTGGTTTTTTCCCCCAAATTAGATGGTGAATATTTAATACTATTATCTTTCATTGTGCTATTACTTAACAAGAAACACTTATATGTTGATATTCTGATCTGTTTTTAAAGATGTGCTTTATTTATAGGGCGTATCATTCTTGTACAAAACAGTTTTAAATATAGTCTATGTATGTGTGCCATTTCCATAGTAGAGAGGTTCCTGCCTGTTAGTTCTCCAGCTATTCACTTGTTTAAATATTGTGAGCCATGTTCTCAGTTATAGTCAGGTATTTATAAAATACTTAGGGTATATTAGATCTTTCCTTTAAGGGAAAATAAATATTCCTCATAAAATGGTGAATTGTGAACTCAGGGAGACCCAGCCCAGTACTTACAAACCAGCTGGCACTACAGTTACAATTCCAAATCTAGTTCTTTCTCTTTGATTTCAAGAATACTTGAAAATCATATTCCAGAAAAAAAAACAAGCAAAATATTTGGTAAATTATTTCTAAGTTGGCTTCAGAATATCCTAACTTCTAACCCAATAGCTTTTGAAAATTTATGTGATATTATGTACAGCAAAGGCAGATCTCTCACCCCAAAATCTGAGAGTAGAAAACTATTTCAATACATGAAGATTGGTATCTGACTTGCTCTAAAATGTTAATGTATTGTTAAGTAAGTATGACAAAAATCTTGAAAACAATATTTGTAATGAAAAGCACACTTGAAACAGTAATGAACACTACCTTCCAGTGACGGTGATTTCATTAACCCCATAGTATCTGTGTCTGGGGCTGACAGAAGTCTCAGTTGTGTGGTACTGTCCATGGAAATGAAGTCGTACTTGTGTGGCTTTTACAAACTCTTGAAGAGATGGGGTATTATAGAAATTATTGTATCCAGGACGATGATGTGGTCCAGGTGTCAGGATGCTAAAGGTGACATTACCACGGAAATATGGAGTAAAACTAGTGATGAAAGAAATTTGAAATCATGAAAAAATATTCACATTTTTGACAAAATAAAAATCACAGCATAACATTAGTAATAAATTCTTCATTCTGGGAAAACAAACATTCCATATATTTCATACACAAACAATACAGGAGCATTGCATAAAAATGTAGTAAAACATCTCCTCGGGGACACAGTAAACTTCTATTAATAAAGGAAACTTTCTAAACAATCTGAAGATCAATTTTAACGCACAAATGAGACAATAAGCAAGAAAGACTCTGAAGTTGTTTACCAGAATTTTAAACATTGTTTAAAACTCAATTTAGGGAGGAGTCTCGGAAAAATCTGCCTCAAGAAAGTTGGTGAGAGAAGGAAGTGTCTACCAGTTGAGTTAGCTTACATGTGGGTTACCATGAGCTCATTAGTCTATTAAAATGAACTCCTAAATGCCTTCAAAGGTAATCACTCAAAAAGAATTCATACTTGGAAAGCTGAAGACAGTTGACAGAATCAGGATTTTCCAAATCTCCATTGTTCTTCATTCCGAAAGCACTGCAATTTCTAGCAAAATACTGCCAATCCTCCCAGTCAAGGCTGTCCTCTTTCTTCCTTTGAATCCTTATTGCTGTTGGTTGTGGACTAAAGAACTGGATGATAATATAAAACACCTGAAAATGGATGTTAATTACTGTCACTGAACTTTTGTTTGATCCATCAGTATAAACCAAACCACGGAATGGTGAGATTCAAATATAATGGCTTACTTCCTCATAATGACAGCTACCAAGTATCAATTAGACATCCAGAAATTTCATAGCCTTATAGTGAAGGCAACACATTCTATAACTGCATATATGTCCCTCTTCTCAAGGATTTTATAAATTAAAGTGAAATTAATATTAGGTTTGACATAACGATATGAAAAAAGAACATTGCTCCTACGAAGTAACTGTTATGTATTTCTTCTTAAGCAGTTGTTTAGAATAAGGACCTCAGTTTTTATTAATCTGTGCTACTTAATACTGAAAAGAATGTTTTAATATTTCATATGATTTTGATACATATCTCTAAAAAATTAGGTCCTGCATATCTGCTTTGAAACATTTTTATTTCATACATACATTATAATACACTGCTTTAATGAGTTAATATTCAATAGTGCAATTCAATTTCACTTTATACCAGGCTGAATTGTGTTCCCAAACAGATGCGTTCAAGTACTAACTCCTGGTACCTGTGACTGTGACCTTATTTGGAAATAGGGTCTTTGCAGATATAATTTAGGGTCTGAAGATGAGGTAGTCCTGTAGGCTGGTTCTCATGAGAGGAAGAGGAGAAACAACTGACACACACAGAAACAAGAAAGCCCTGAGAGATGAAGGCAGAGATGAGAGTAATGCTGCCATAAACCAAGTAATGCCAGGAGCCACCAGAACCTGGAAAAGGCAAGGAAAGGATCTCTCCTAGGGCCGTTAGAGGGAGCACAGCCCTGTCAACAACTTGATTTCGTATTTCTGATCTTCAGAACTGTGAGAGAATAAATTTCTGTTGTTTAAAGCCATTCAATTTGTGGTTATTTTTTGAATCCACCACAGCAAACTCACACACATCCCATTGTTTCAAATTACCTGATACTGTCCATTTTCCAAATCTATGGAAATAGTCACTCCTTGATTAAGCTGGGTAATGTTGGTAAACACGTGTGAAACCCACGAAGTAGCAATATTGTTATCATTGACAAAAGACAGAGGATGGGCTTCAGGATTCAGCCGGGACACCCTGTCACTGGTTGTGTCTTCTGCGTCATTAGGAATGCAGTATCGCTGTTCCAGAGGATGGAGCCGAGGGTGGCTCCCAGGGCAGCGGCAATGTGACTGGATGTGCAATCTGAGCAGCTGTCCAGAGAAAACTTCCAGAATCTCTCTGTGGGAGTCAAGAGGCAGATTGTAAGGACAAATAGCTCAACAGTGACAGAATTTCTAAGAGGTGTCACAAATGAATACCACTGTTTGAAGGTCTTGATTTGTACCCATGATGCTTTAATAATTTCCTAAACAAAACATAAAATCAAAGTCATTCCTGGCCAAATAAACAGACGCCTTCTCAGAAAATGGGTATCAAAACCAGTACATTCCTGAGTGTTAACCTTCTACATCAAGGAGCATGCACAAGCCCTTAACTGATTATCAAGATATTTATTAAAATACCATAATATTCTACTGTGTCTATTTGTGATTAAAAAAAAAAAAAGGTAACAGTCCCTTAGGTTGTTAACCTGACTTACCACAGAGTGAACAGTAATTTACTTAAAATAATGAGAGTTACAGACAGGGTTTCCCACTTGTCCATGGGCAGGAAGGAAGAAAGTATTTTATCTGCTGCCCTTTTAGGTGAAGGGACCCAGGCCAAGACTATTTGTCAGTGGCTTCCCGTGACTCATCGGTACAGATTCTGGCACCCTAAAATGCTTCCATGGCTTCAGATCACACGGCTGCTGCCAACAGTCAAAGAAGAATGCCAACTTCAGGCAGACATATTGAATTTTTCCATTAAGGGCAATATACTGATCTAGATCAGAATCGGTTACTCTATTTACAGGCATTCTTCCACATAACAACTTTCCAGACGTTTCAGGTAGGTCAACACCAGTAACCCAGATCTAAGTGAAGAGACCAAACTTCTCTCAGACTCCAGGGAGTGGGGAGGGCAATGGAGAAGGCAGGCAGTTTTTTTCATTCACTAAATCACATAAAAGCACACCTTCTTCTTTAAATCTCATTGAAAATTTTCAATTGATATCACATGTTGAATGGGACAGAAAGTGACAACTCAGTGAAGTTTTTACCTTGGGAAGAACTTTATTTACTCTAAATTACTGCAATGCCGTTCTCCTCAGAATTTTAGACAAAGGTGATTAAAAGGCTAGTGGCAATAATCTCCCCAGTGACGTGTTTCAGTATTACAGCACCTTATATTCAGGCATCTCTTCATTATACAGACTAATAAAAAGAATGTTTATATTGCTAATGGACATACCACTGATCACAGCAGAACCTCGAGAGTAATGCTTCTCAAATTTACAAGAACTAGTCCTGTCCTGAATTTTGGAAATTCACCATACTAATCTACATTTCCCTGAAAGAAATGTGAATAAACATTCTTCTTTTGAACTCATCCATACAACAATTTGCTATTATATCATCAAATCGTAACTCAGGAAACAAACTTCAGAGGACATCTCAGGCAGAATTTCACTTGAACTGTCTGATCAAAATGGAAATCTTCGTCTCCTGAAGAACGCCTAAGAAAGAATTCCCACCTGTTCTCAAGATGGGAAAACAAAGACAGTCCAAGTTTGCATTAATTATTTGTTCACTGGAAATAAGAAATAAATCAATTCTTCAAATTACTTATTATTCTTGTCTCCAAGTCTAATAGCCCTGTCTCCTGAGATTTTTCCATGTCAAAATAATTAATCATTTTCATTGTTCTACATTTTCTGGTACTTATAAATTCAACGTAGCAATTTTAAGAAGTAGATTCTTACGTATCAAAAACTACTTCACATACAACAAAATCTAAACAAATGTATTCCAAATTCTATAATAAACCTGTTCTAAAATAAAGTTTTCTTACAATAAATCCTTTGTAAAGAATTTGATCAATTTTATACTATGAGAAGTTACCCAACAGAGTAGCACGAGTGAATACCAACCAAAGACTAAGCCAGAGCAAACACTAGAAACATTAATTGAGTGATGTCTGCCAAACACTTACTTAAATGAGTTCATCATTTATCTTCTACTTCTTGAGCTTCAACTACCTGTTTTACAGGTATAAAATTTTACAATCTGCTTACCTGTTTGTAAGTGCCACTTGGTATAATCGAAAATCTTGCATTCTTCCAACAAACTGCTCTAAACCTGTAAAATATATAAATGTACATAATATGGGTATTCTCAGTTACCAAGCAATGGCTGACCAATGTTCAAGTGAAATTCCTTTAGAGCAATGAAACTGTTTTTATTATATTAGTTTCAGGTATACAGCATTATAATTCAACATCTGCATGCCTTACAAAGTGATCATAAGTCTAGTGACCATCCATCACTATACAAGCTGACACTCATCATCAATTTTGCCCACTCTCAACCATCTTCCCCTCTGGTAACCACTGAATGTTTCCTGTATCAGTGAGTTTGTTTTGTTTTTTTTTTAATTTGATTTGGCTTTTTAGATTCAATGTATCAGTGAAATTACATGGCATTTGTCTTTCTCCATCTGACTTATTTCACTTAGTGTAATACATTCAAGGTCCATCAACACTGTCACAAATGACAGAATTTTATTCATGACTGAGTACCATTCCATTATAAATACATATATATTTGGGCATCTCTTGAATACACAGACTAATAAAAAGAATGTCTCTTACACACACACCATCTTCTTTATCCATTCATCCATTGATGGACACAGGTACATAGACTGTTTTTATATCTTGGCTATTATAAACAATGCTACAATAACCACAGGAGTGCATATACCTTTCCAAATTAGTGCTTTTATTTTCTTCAAATACCCAGAAGTGGAACAGTTGGGTTATTTGGTCATTCTATTCTTAATTTTTTTAGGAATCTCATAGTGTTTTCTATAGTGGTTGCTCCACCACAATTTACAGTCTCACCAACCCAGAAAAGGGTTCCCTTTTCTCTACCTCCTCTCCAACAATTGTTGCCTCTTATCCTTTTGATAATAGCCATTCTAATATGTGTGAAGTGATATCTCATTGTGGCTTGGATTTGCATTTCCCTAATAATTAGTGTTCAGCATCCTTTAATGTGCCTGTTTCAAAAAATTTCTATTCAGATCTTCTGCACATTTTTTAATTGGGTTGTTTGTTCTTTTTTGTAGAGTTGTATGAGTCCTTTATGTATGTTGGATATTAACTCCTTATCAGGTTTATCATTTGCAAATATCTTCTGCCATTTAGTAGGCTGCCTTTTCATTCTGTTGGTGGTTCCTTTCACTGTGCAGAAAATTCTTAGTTTGATGTAGCTCCATTTGTTTATTATTTTCTTTCCCTTGACTTTGGAGTCAGATCCACAAAATAAAAACATTGCTAAGACCAATGTCAGTGACGTTATTGCCTAAGTTTTCTTCTAGAAAATGTTATAGTTTCAGTCTTACATTCAGTCTCTAGTCCATTTTGAGTTAATTTTTGTGTATGACATAAGATAGTCATCTAGTTTCATTATTTTACATGTGGCCATCCATTTTTCCCAACTAGAAAGAGACTATCCTTTCTCTATTTTACGGTCTTTCTCCTTTGTTGTAAATTAGTTGTCCACATACGTGAGGTTTTATTTCTGGGCTCTCAATTTTATCCCATTGATCTGTCTGTCTGTTTTTGTGCCAGTACCATGTGGTTTTGATTACTATAGCTTTGTAGGATAGTTTGAAATCAGGGAGAATGGTACTTCTGGCTTTGTTCTTTTTTCTCAAGATTGTTCTGGCAATTCGAGATCTTTTGTGATTTTCTACAAATTTTGGAGTTATTTGTTCTAGCTCTGCTAAATATGCCCTTGGAATTTTGAAAGGAAATGCACTGAGTCTATAGATTGTGTTGGGTAGTATGGACATTTTAAGAATATTAATTCCTCCAATCCATGAACAAGAAATATGTTTCCATTTACAACTCATACAATCCATGAACACAAAATATCTTTCCATTTGTTTGAATCTTCTTCAATTTTATCCACCAGTGTCCTATAGTTTTTGTAAAAATGGTAGCTTTTATTCTGGTGAGGCAGGGAAATAATAGAGCATTTTAGACAGAGAGGTAATATGATCTGACTCATTTTTAACAGAACAACTCTGGCTACTGTGTTCATAATAAAGTGGAGGGCCAGAGTGGAAGCAGTTAGAAGACTCTGCAGCAATCCAGTAAGAGTAGCAACCATGATTTGGACTGGAATGATTCTAGTAGAGATAATGAGAAGGAATCAAATTCTAGATACATTTTGAAGATATAATCAACAGGATTTTTTTCTGGCATATAAGGTGTTAAAATGTGAGATAAATGGAATTGGCAAGGGTCACTCCAACTTTTTTGCTCTGCGTAAGTAGAAAAATAAAGTTGCCCTCACTTGAGATGGGGAAGACAGCAGGAGAAACTGTGTAGGTCAAAGAGAGAGGTCTAAAATTCTAGGATTTCAATTTAGGAAAAACTAAGTTTAATTCTGAGATATAAATAAAGCATTCAAATGGAGATTTTGGATAGTCTAATGTATGTAACGGTCTAGAGTTTAGGAAAGAGGCCTGGGGAGGGGGAGAGGGGATTCCAATTTTGAAGTCAAGTCATTCAGATGATATTTAACATTATGAGACTGGAGGTGATCTTTAAGAGGGTGAGTGTATCTAGACGTGGAAACAGAGCCAAGGCTTAAGGCCTGGGATATCAATATTAGAAGTCAGGTAGATGAAGGAGAACTAGGAAATCAAGGGAAGTAGCAGCAACTAGAAATTCAGAGGCAAACCAGGAGATGATGCACTCTTAGATCCCAAATGAACAAAGTCTATCAGGGAAGAAGGAATGTTACTGACTCTGTTAAATGATGTTCATGGGTCACATAAGATAAAGATGTGAAATTAACTATTAGATTTATTATGTGAAAGTCAAGAGAGATTTGACAAATTTAGTTGAAATGTTTTAAAACTGCTAAAGCCAGATAGCAGTCAGAAGAATTGGAAAAGAGGGATTAAAGACAACTGTGGTTGATGATAGTCTGGGGGAATTTTGCTTAAAAAGAGGAGCAAAGAAATGAATCAGTGGCAGGTCGAAGAAACGGGGGTCAAGAAAATGTTTCTAATGGAAGAATAAAACTTATCTGTATGTCTTTTAAATGTTCCATTTGCACAAGAAAATTTTATAATATAGGAGTAAGTGGGGAAAAGGCTGGGAAAACATCCTTGATAAAATCTAGAGTATACAACAGAGGAGGGTAAATATAACAGTGTGAACCAGTAGCAGGCTCCTTTATGATCTGCTTTAATTTTCATAGTGAAATAGGAGGTAATATCAAGGCTCAAGTTTCAGAAGGGAACAAAATATGTACATAGTTGTCATAGAACAGGGCAACTGAATCAATGAGGGAAACGTGGGATGATTGCAGGGTAGTGTCCATGAAGCCTATGAGGTTTATGATCATAAATTTAAGGGAGACAAGACATCCTGACTGGAAACATTTAACCAGTACTATGGTATTGTCAAGGTAATACTAGCAAGTGAGGGAAAAAAGCAGGAGAGGAGACTCAAGGTGTGTGCAAGGAAGTGATTATAATATTTGACCATGAAACTTAAGCTGAGTAAGAAGGGAATAATACATTTCAAGGGAGTCAGGAATAGTGAAAAGTTGTTTGACCAATTGATTGAAGATCCCAGAGGAGCTGAAAGTGTACTGGATTCAGGATACCAGAGGGGACGAGCTGATAATACAAGCATGCATCAGATAGAAAAAGGAACTGCAAGAAATTTATATGCTATACAAAGTAATTCAAAGACTGCTTCTGGACAAAGAGAATTTCCAAAAGGCACTAAAATAAAAAGTGAAATTGTTGCTCAGTGTAAGTCGTGAGACCACTAGTGAGTTGAGATCCACTGTGACAACAAAAGTTTAGAACCCTCAACTATTTTCAGTTTTAATTATTGGCAGTGAATAGATTTTGGGCAAACCAAAGAAAACTGATGTCAAAGTTTAAAAAAAAAAACAAGGGTAAAGTTGGGGCTCACAAAAGCCAGAAATCTCCAGGAAAAATTCAAAGAGGCAACAATATGGTCAATTCCCCAATTCTACCAAAATAACCCTTGGGACCAAGTAATAGGAATCTTCCTTGGTCAGGATGCCAGAGGCCATCCATATTTGAGAACCTAGGGAGCTGCAGAGGTAAAGTATACAGTTGGTCAAAAAAAGAAAATGCTCTATCAAGTGTTACAGTAGTTGGACTTCCACTTCTGATTCAAGTTAAAGTTGCAAGAGATCATCACTTTGCTATCAAACTACCAAAATAAGCTACATAAACTATAAAATTATTTTTTCAATCCATCAAACTAGAGGTCACAGGAATCTGAATAAATTGAATCCTATAAAGTAACAAGCCTCTCATAGGAGGGTTGAGACCCATAGCTGCCCTTGTCCCTAACAGAGAGTTGAGAGGTAGCAGAATCAGTTACAGAGTAAGGAGACAGCAGCCACTCGTTGGCTGCAATGACAGATTAGAATCCCAAAAAGCATCAGCCACAGAGGGAATCTGCATCCATTCTGATTCTGTCCTCAAGTATCTGAACCCAGTGGTGAACTAAATTATATTAAAACTGAAATAAGAAAAAAAAATCCCTTTAAAAAATCACATAAAAAAATAAGATACTTAGGAATAAACTTGACCAAGGAGGTAAAGGACTGACATGCTGAGAATTACAAAATAAAACACTGATAAAAGAAACTGAAGATGATTTAAAGAAATGGAAACCTATCCCATGCTCTCGCATTGGAAGAATTAATATTATTAAAATAGCCATACTACCCAAAGCAATCTACAGATTTAATGCGACCCCTATCAAATTACCCAGGACATTTTTCACAGAACTAGGATTATCCTAAAATTTATAAGGAATCACAAAAGACCCAGAACTGCCAAAGCAATACTGAGGAAAAACAATAAAGCTGAAGACATAACCTTTCCAGACTTGAGACACTACTACAAAGCCAGAGTAAATGCAGCTTATTATTTAAACAAAAACAAGGGAAGACAGTAAATAGACATGATGTGGGAATTATCAAATAGGGACTTGGAAACACCTATGGAAAAAAATCTAAAAGATTTAGTGGAAATGGTGACAATATGTGATGGGGAAATATAAGCAAAGAAATGGAATCTGCCAAAAAGTAACTAAATGGAAATGCTGGAAATAAAAAGCATGATACTAAAAAAATAAAGACTTTCCTAGATAGGCTTAACAGCAGCCTAGATATGAAAGAGAAAATAGTCAGAGAACATCAAGACACATCAATAGAAAGTATCCAAAGAGAAACACTAAGAATTAAAAGAGTGAAAACAAAAATAAATAAATCAAAAATGTGCCCAAGATCTGCGGGATACTATCCAGTGCTCTAGCACAAATGTGACTGAAGTCCTAGAGTAAGAGGAGAAAGAATATGAAACAAAAACAGAAGAAAGAAAGAAAGAAAAGTTTAAAGAGATAATTATCAGAGTGTACAAAAGTAGTGAAAACATCAACTTAGATATCCAACAATCTAAATAAACCTCTACCAGTATAAATACTTTGGAAAGTACACCTAGCCACAACATAGGCAAACTACTAAAATCATAGAAAAAGTTTTAAGCAACAATAGGAAAAATGGCCTATATCACACAAAGGTGTATTGAATGATGGCTGACTTCTCACCAGAAACAATGAAGGCAAGAAGACAATGAAATGAAAATCTTTCAAGTACTGGAAAAACAACAACAACAACAATAATTAGCAATGTAGAACTCTATATCCAGTGAAAACATCCTTTAAAAGCAAGGACAAATTGAAAACATTTTCACCAAAGCTGAGAGAATGTGTTCCCCCACTAACTGAATTATAAGCAGTGGAAAAGGAAATTCTTCAGGCTGAGGAGGAATAACACCAAGTAGAATTCAGGATTTGCAAGAAACAATAAAGATTACCAGAAAGGACTAACATCTGAAGAAAGAAACTATTTATGGGGCTTACCTACACAAAACGCAGCGGCTTTAAACATCTAGTACATCATTGTTCTAAACTCAACTATTTTTTCTTCTCACCCTAAGAAAATTTTGATTTTGAACCAAAAAACAAAATGTAGTCCATGGTCATTATTTGAAAATATTTAAATTTCACAAATATCTGAATTAATATGGTAACATTAATATTTATAATAGCAAAATTCCACTGAGTACCAAACTTGAACCAAGTATATACTATTTATAAGCTTTACAGTTGCCCTGAAAACTATATATAAAACACATGCTACAAATGAGGAAACAAATTAGAAAATTGGATTGAGAAATTAAATTCTTTGCCAAAGTCACTTGGCTTTTAGGAAGCGGAATCATGATTCAAACCCAAATCTGTCTGATTCTAAATTTCACATCTTGCCTCTTGGGCATTAATTACAGCAATAATAATTTCTATCTACAATGAGTTAAATATCCAGTGCACATTTGTTAGTTCCTCAACCCATGTTAGAGTATATTATACTTCACACTTATGCTTTTTTACATATAATAACATCATGAAGCTATTGCCATGTCTCTACCAACAGACATTTCATTTCTCTTAATGGTACACACTTTTCCATTCTAGGTATAAATTATAATCTATTTAATCCATTCCCTTTTGAAGTTTTAACAGGTTCCAATTATTTGCTACTTTAAGTGATTCTACAGTGAACATCTCTGTGTACATATTTAAAGCCTTGTTTAATAATATTCTTGAGATATATGTCCCAGAAGTACAAAATAGCAAGATATCCTAGAAGGAAACTCTTTGATGAAATAGATATCATGTTTTTACTTTTCATACTTTGGTAGGTTCTCCCAAACTCTTTCCAATACTAGTATTATCTCTTTTTTATTGTCAAACTTGGTACAAAATGATAAGCATTGTTTGAGTTTTATAATCTGTTTATTAGTCAGATGTTTCAATATTTACCTTTAGTGTTTCTGGCCATGGTATCATGCTAATAAAAATCTTCAGTCTGCCAGGATTATGGGAACATTTGCCTTTATTTTCCTCTACTGATCATGTATTTCACATTAATTTTAATTCAACTGCAGTTTTTATATAGTCTGATGTAAGGTATACATTTACCTTATCTTTTTTTGTAACACAGTTGGCCAACTGCCCTGATAGCACTGCTAGATCTCTCTTCTGCAATGCTCTGAAACACAAACTTTAATTAAAGCCCTCAATACATTTATACACTTTGGTTCAATAATCTTCTTCCATCCCATTTACCTGTCTTAATTCATCAATTTCTATACTTTTCTTTTTCTTTTTATCTAATTCCAAAAAAGTTCTCTCAGAAAAATTTTAGCATAATCTTAGCTAAACTAAAAGGAAAACTGATTTTCTTACACTTAGCTGAGGTTAGAAATGTTAACATTTGGGGCACTACTAGAAGTAAAAAATTAGTATTCCAAATCCAGAAAGAATAAGCAGGTGAATTAAGACACAATACATGGTAAAAACATGGTAGGGAGGTTGGAGCTAGCTTTAGATGATTATCTTTTTCTTCCCTGGGTACCTGCTTATAGTAAGTGTTCACTGATTTCTTAATGCCCAATTACCTTCTTAAGAAAGTGCTACACACTTTTAAATACATAATGGAGAAATCCCCATAGTTTTGAGTCATATGATTTTGTATTTTTAAATCCAAAATTTGGAGGGCTACCTCACACCAGTGAGAATGACCATCACAAAAAGCCCACTAACAATAAATGCTGGATAGGGTGTGGAGAAAAGAAAACACTGCTACACTGCTGGTGGGAATGTAGTTCAGTGCAGCCATTATGGAAAACAGTAGAGAGAGTCTTTAAAAACCTAAAGATAGAGTTACCCTATGATCCAGCAATCCTACTCCTGGCCATATATCTGAAGAAAACTCTAATTTGAAAAGATACAAGCACCCCAATGTTCACAGCAGCACTATTTACAATAGCCAAGACAGGGAAGCAACCTAAGTGTCCACTGACAGATGACTGGATTAAGAAGTTGTGGTATATGTATATATAGTAGAATACTACTCAGCCATTAAAAAGAATGAAATAATGCCACTTGCCACAACATGGATGGACCTAGAGATTATCATATTAAGTGAAGTAAGCCAGAAAGAGAAAGAAAAATACCATATGAGATCACCTATATGTGGAATCTAAAAAAAAAAATAATGACACAAATGAACTTATTTACAAAACAGAAAGAGACTTACATAGTAAACAAATTTACAATAATTGATGGGGCAAGGGTGACATGGGATAAGTGGGAGTTCAGGATTTGAGGATATTTAATACTATATAAAAATAGGTAAACAACAAGGTTCTACTCTATATACTGTATAGCACAGGGAACTATATTCAATATCTTGTAATAATCTAAAAAAAAATTAGAGAACTAAGGTAGTCTATCATCACAGTGACATTAGAGACTGCTTACAATTTACATGTCTGTTACCATGACTCTTCTAGGTTTTATGCCCAACTGGAGGCATTGAAATAAACATACAACTTGAAAAAAATGCTCTAAAAAGGGAAAGACACATACTGGTTGATATGGATGATCTAAGTGTTTTCTATTTGTATATGTAAAATTCAGCACAAGCAAATCAGATTATTCCACAAATATGTACACATTACACGTATATACATCCCGGTAATATGTATATAGGGCTCAGTACAAAGCATTTGTTTGGTCCACTGATTCGTTTTCTAGGGGAGCAAAGACAAGGCTCACAGCAACAGAACAGTGTCATTGGCCACATATTACTAGTCAGGGATGAGACTCAAAGAAAAGGCTCTCTGGCAGCCAACATTCATGTGAAAAGTTGCTGCTTCCAGGGTGCAGAAACAAGGAGACAAACCCAAACAGAGAAAGAAAAGGCATCTTGATTCCCTACAGGCCTTCATTTGATATGCCTGTGTTTGAGGCAGTGTCTGTTCCAAAGCAGAGACAGCCGGTCCAGCACTGCATGAGAGCATCTTAAATTCAGCTCGCAGTAATCTCGTGCACAATTACCTCTCCTGAATGAAACCATCTTGGATGTGGACAAAAGTATGGAGGACAGCGACTTAATTTTTTGATTAAAAAAAAGGAGCAAGCAAGAGAAAGAAAATGATTTATAATAAGTCCATGGGAACATTCTGTACCTATCTCTTTTCTGATTAGAGAGGTGGCAGGGAGCCTGGCTCATTAGGCAGAAGTAATGAGCCAGTCTATCTGCCATCTCTAATTAGAGAAAAGATACAGTAGGTACAACTGTACCTATAAATTGATAGAAAAAAGATAAAACTTATTTTTAACTACCCTTTCCTCCTGGAGCTCTCCCATGCTCAGAACTTGAGAAAATTTGTAATAAAAACTAACACTGGAAATAAACACTTTTCTAATGATATCTAATCAGAAGTTACATTTATTTTTACACAGTTTAAAAACAAATATCATAGTCAGTCCACACTGTCCTTTGAAGGCATTAATTTAACATTTAGTACACTGAAATAGAAGCAAGTCTTTTCAACCTCACAGTGCATAGTAGACAAATTTATGGCACTATTCAACACTTTGAGCAACATTTGGTGCAGTAAAACACTTTCAGAAGTACTAATGGGAATTAAATATTGAAATAAAGCTCACAAGATTTAATGTGTTATTAAGAATTTCTGCAGAGTACTTTATAAAATTCTTCAATATACTAATTAGACAAACCAAGTTTCTAAATATATAGGTTTCTTAAAATATTACTTCTTCACATAAGTTTAGAAGTAATATTTCTACAAGTTATATTTGCATCTGTAAGCATATACAAATTAAAACAATAGAGTCATTTATAGACATTTTTCTTTGGATCTCTCAACAATTCTATGGAAAGTTATTCTTAATATCTGCTTCACAATAAAAAATAATAGATGCTCAAGAGATTAATAATAGTGCCACTTACTAGCATTTACTCTATAACCAGAAGTATATTCTACACATACACTATCTCATATAATTCTTATAATATTCCTATCATTTATTAAAACATCATTTAATAGAATAGAAACCTGAGACTCAAAAGGGTACATATTAGATCAAAGGTACACAACTGGATTAAATTCAACCCTAAATTTGTTTGGCACCAGAACTTGGAAATTTAACCACAGCATTTTTTAATGTATGTTGAATATTAAAAATATATACTTTGTTCCTTTAAACTAGATAACTAGATAACTCAGGTCATGGGGGAAAATAAAATTTTTGCATTATTTCAGAATCAATAACAATACCTATAAATACCTATGTGACAACTCCAAAGCCATGCCCACGTATACGTGTATTGCAAACATCTGAAAAGATCTGAATGCCTACTATGTATAAATGATATGATTGTGTGACTATTAGAATTCAAATTTAGCAAGGTCATTGGATGTAAGGTCAACATAAAAACTGATGGTATTTTTATATAATAGAAACAAAATTAAAGTTCAAAAGCAATATTAAGCATAATTGCATGAATAAAAGGACCAACAAATACATAGGACTAAGTCTTACAAATATAAATGGGACCTCTATACAGGAAAATAAAACATTCATGGGAGAAATGAAGGAATAGATTATGTTCCTGGGTTCGAAGACCTGATGTTCTACAGATGTCTTTTCTCCCAAAATTGAGCTAAGGATTTAAATTCCAGCAAAATTTTTGTGAAAACTGAAAAGTGCTTCTAAAATTAGTAGCCAAGAAAACCTTAAAGGAAAAAAAGTTGGAGAAATTAAATACTTCTAGATATTAAGACTTTTATGAAGCTACAATAATGAAAACTAAATGTTTTAACTCAAGTATGGGAAAACAGATCATTGGAAACAAAATAGTGAGCTCAGGAACAAACCCATCCTTATATAACAGACATAATTTGTAGCAAAGCTCCTACTGCAAAGTAGTGGAGAAGTGACGAAAATGTTTCTGGGTCAATTAGATACTCAGGTGGGAAAAAGAATCTTGACTCCAATTTCATAACATACCCCAAAATCAATCCCAGATACAACACAGATCTAAATTTGGGAGATAAAATAGTACTTTTAAAATGACATTTGGGGGGACACCTTTATGTATCAGGGTTTGCAAAGCTACCTTAAACAGGACATAAAAGTATTAAGTTTAAAAGAAAAATTAGTAAATTGGACTTCACTAAAATTGAGAACTTCTATTGACTGAAGGAAAATCAAAGTATATGAAGTCCATGAATCTGTCAAAGAACTCATATTCAAAATACTGAATAACTCCTATAAATAATTAAAAGACAAACTATCCAATTAAAAATTGGCAGAAACTTAAATAGGTGCTTCACAAAAGAGCACAGCCACAAGACTAATAAGCATGTGAAAATGTTCTCAACAATCAATCATCAGGAAATGCACCACACACCCACCAAAATGGCAAAGAACGATAACCTACGACAAGGCTAAGTGTTGATAAGGACACAGAACAACTGAAATTCTCAAATACTGTTGGTTAGAACACCCCCTTTGAAAAAGTATTTCTTAAAGCTTAAAGAAAAAGCAACACACAATATAGATGACTCTTACAGGCGTAGTGCTTAGAAAAGGAATCAGACACAAGAGTACCTACTGCATGATTTAATTTGCACATGATTTAATTTGCACAAGGAAAGGCAACATTAATCTATGCTGATAATAGTCTAGACTAACACTAATCTGGGTTTACCTTTAGAGGTGGTATTCACTAGGAGTCTGAAATACAGGAAATGTTTGATAACTTTTTCTGGATGAGAATTATACAGGTATATATACATATTAAAAATTCATAAATCTATATCCCTTAATATTTATGCATTATGTTGCATGCATGTTTTGTATGTATTACAAATCTAAAATAATCTAGAATTTTTATAATCCAAAGTTATAAGACTATCAAAAAATTGGAGAAAGCATGTAACATAATATTATTAACCTTAATGAGTTTTTACAAATAAATAAGAAATTCCAGAGTGTAAATATGGATACACAGCATGAAAAAGGAATTCACAAATGAAATTCAAATTATCAAGAAATATGTGGAAAGCTACTCAAAATCACTAATGGTCAAATAATTCTAAGGCAGGATCCAACAACAGTTTTCAATGAAAGGAATGACAAAAGTGAAAAATGAATAGATAATTTGTAAGGTCCATGTTTAAGGAAGTATTTACCTGTATTTTTAAATAAGATTGTAATTTTTCACAGCCTTTCTGGAGGTAATCTGTTGTTAGGCTTTAGGGCAACCATTCTAATATGTATTAAAATATAAAATGACTATATATTTCAACCTAGCTACTTAACTTCTATGAATTTATATTAGGAAAATAATTGTGATATTATTATTAATAGTAGTATGTATCAATATGGCTTAGTATACACAAGGCATGGTTATCTGTTCATTCAACACATACTGAGCAACTGCTATGTACCAAATGCTGGAAAAAGAATAGTCTTTGTTACGACATAGCTTCATTTGATCCTCACAATGGAACACTAATACCATCATCATTTTTCATTGGAGGTAACTACAGTTTAGAGACATTAAAACGTTGTTTCAGGTCATGTGGCTAGCAAATTAGGGAGATGGGATTTGAACTCAGGCAAAATGACCCCAAAGTATAGGGTCTTAAGGAACTCCACAGACAATTGCCCAAATGCATGTATATGTTGTGCGTATATATGTGTGTACATGCATGATAGGCAGATATAATATATAAACACAATTATAGTGTTTTCCATCAATAACTACTAATACGGAATTATTAGAAATAATTTAAGTGTTCATTAATATGATCTTGTTTAAAAAGATTTTGTTACCACTGCACAACTGAGCACAATACAGCCATTTTAAATGAGAAAGCGTATTAACAAGACATGTTTCTCATAACATTTGGAGGGGAAGTGTTTATTTTTAAGAGGGCTCAGAAAAAGCATATATAATAATTTCATTTTTGGAAAATTATTTTATTTATAACCACATCTCTAGCTATATGTACAAAAACTGTGGAAGGATATAAAAAAGTTAACTATATCTATGAATGCAGAAAAATGTAAAATGTTTTCTATTTCATAGAGTTCTATGTTATGTGGATTTTTTTATAATGAGAATTTATTATTGAATAATATGAAATAACTCATATTTCCATTTTAACATGTAGGCAATTTTATAGATGACTGTGTTTGTTATTCCAAGATAATTCTAAATTCAACTTCTGTTCTTTTCAGAATGTGATACATATTATCTTCTTATAATTATGTGGCCCACTTTAAGGGTGGGAAGACATGAATATCACAAATCCAGTTTATTACATGTTGAATATTATTTTTCAATTTCTAATACTCTTAAGTCCTACTTTAACAATAACCCTATAATAAAATCTCAAAAGGAAAAAAAAAAGAGACAATATAGTTTATTTCATGTTTTTACTTTAAAAATTGATCATAATCAACACATTCTAATTTGAAAGTTTCCCGTGTATCGTGAGTTGAATGATGGCCTCCAAAAGGTAAGTCCACCTGGAACCTGCAACTGGGACCTGATTTGGAAAAAGACTCTTTGCAGGTATAATGAAGGGTCTTAAGACTAGACAATACTGGATTAGGTTGGGCCCTAAATCTGACCACAGGTGTCCTTCAAAGAGAAGAGAAAAGAAGGGGAGGATGGCAGCAAAGATTAAAGTTATGCAGCTACAAGCCAAGGAATGCTAAGTAATGTCAGAAGCCACCAGAAAGACAGGCATGGAATGGATTCTCCCTCAAGAACACCCAGAAGAAACCAATACCGTGAATCCCCAATTTCAGACTTCTAGCCTCCAGAATAGTGGGAAGATGAAATTGGCTTTATTAAGCTGCCCACCCAGTTGGTGTTGTTACATGGCAGCCCTAGGAAACCAATACACCTGGGTATTTCAAAATGTGATTTTTGACACATTTTTAGGAACAATGTAATCAGATAATATAATTTTCTGAAGTCAGAACCTTACCATTTAAACTCTGTCCTATTTGCATAGCACCAGAGGCAACATCCATAACTGAACCACTTAGCATTCTTGTATCAAAAGCTGTATAATCCTCTTCCAAACCATTGATGAAGAAACTGATTTTTGTCTGATGTACCTGTAAGAAATAACTGCCGTTATGATTTTAATTGCATAAACATTTATTTCACAATAACTACATTTCATCAGTCTTTCTCAAGTTCACTTCCTGCTTCTCTACTTTATTCAGCTGTAAAGACTGAAAATTTATTGTAATGGCTCAATAATAAATCTGTGTTTGTACATCTAGGTATAAATCTATACATTATAGTTCTATGCTGAGGTAATATCTACCAGGGTATGCACAGGTATGCATACTTGTGTGTCCCATATATTTAATAGCTCTGATTGCCACGCCTTTTCTAAGTTTTTTTTTTGAGATACGTTGTTTCTTTAGATACTCATTAAATTTGTTCCCATCATAGTTGGAAAGAAACAGAAATGAATGCAAAATGAGAAGTATTGAAACCAAGATATACTAACAATGTATTACACATAGACATAATTCAATTTAGGTTGCTAGTACAAAAGACGCCTTGTAAACATTTATGTTCTTAGGTGTTGGTTATCTAGTCGTTAATTTTCAGTTGTTTTTCTCCAATTCAGAATAACAAAAATTTGCCAGTCATACTCTAGGCTCATCAGGCAACCTAACAACTCTCTACAGCAGGGGTCAACAAACTTCTTTTCTGTCAACAGCCAGAGGGTAAGTATTTTTACTTGTATGCCAAATGATTTGGTTTTGTGGTCCAAATGGTCCAGGTCACAACTGCTCAACTGAGCTATAATAGGAAAGCAGTCAGAGACAATACATGTGTGAATGGACGTGGATGTGTTCCAGCAAAACTTTTACAATAACAGGTGGCCAGCCAGATTTGTCCTGTGAGCTGCAGTTTGACCACCCCTGGATTACACCAAAAAAGTTATGAAATTTTTGTTTGCGGTGATCCCTGAGCCACCATTTCAAACTTTTATTCAGATTACTTCACTGAGAGAGAAATTTAATGTCTCACAGTTGAAAGGTTAGATGCTAACATTTTAATTAAAACAGCATCAAGTCACAGCATTCAAAATGCTATTCTGTTACAACACTGGCAAAAACTGATGAAAATAAACAATCACCTTCCAGCATCTTTAAATCACGTAAGTGACTGCCTTAAGAACAAATTCAAAGCATCCTCTCTCAAAAAAGAAAGAAAAAAAAAGTGCACATACACACACAAATCTAGAAGTTAACATCCTAATTACTTGGCAGTATCAGTTCTTCAAAAACTTATTCAATATAGATTTTCTCCTTTCTATCCAGCCTGGTTCATTAAAAACCATGTTGTTTCCTAAATCCAGTGACCAGTGCTTTATTTTACTTAGTTGTAAAATAAAGCTTTAACATAAAGACCTAAAATCAAACCCAACCTTCTCATGGACCTGGACATACACCTCTCTGCTGCATTTTTTCCCCTTCCCATTTTTTACAGCCTGTTACTGTCATTTGGTGTTTGACTGTTATCATTATAAAAGATACAGGCTTTTCTACTTTGTTATTTGTAGCATTATCTCATGTTTTACAACATCTTCGCGCAACATGCAGGCACATGAAATATAACTAGTGAAAAGTTCTCGATGGTATTAATGCATAAAAAAGAATGTGGTTCCATCTCTACTGTCTTTACCCAGCCAAAAGCTGATGAACAGCCAATTTTCCTTTATCACATTAGCACAGCCATGAGGGAAACACATTTGTTCTAGTCAGCTACACTAAAGATACTATTACCAATCTAACATATACATGTTTTATATCAGCAGTATTCTCAGAGCATGAGAGAGCCAACAATATATTAACACTAGCATGACAGTTTATTTAAGAAAAGAAAATTGTCTCTGTAGAGGGACAGAAGTTAGAAATGTATGGCTAAAGCTCAGTGTCACTGGTCTAATAAAGGTAATAATTCTTTGGCTTTCTTTATAGCAGGTAACACTCCTGTGACAGTCTGTCATATCATTCAAATAAAAATGTTGTCTTTTACAAGTTTAAGTGCACCTTTATTTTGAGTCAGATAGAAAGTATGTTTTTGATTTTCTGTATTCCCTGTATTGTATCTATAGTCAAGAGTTCAGGACCTTCCTTTTTTTTTTTTTTTTTTTTTTAATCAACTCATCACATATTTGCTTAGTAGAAGGATTCAGTGTCACTTGCAGTGAATTCCGGAAGAATGTTTTCAC